>NC_050445.1:5302314-5645761 GCF_903995425.1 Onychomys torridus
AAGCCAAGCCTTAATCCTAGCCAAGAGACACATTTAACTGGGAGCTGCATTTAACTGCCCCAGCTCTAGGAAGTTGGTGCCTGCACTATGGCAGGCATTTTTACTTAGCTTGCTGTTTCTACTTAGCATGCTGGCTGCTCAAGTGCTCTGCTGGACCGCAGTGCCTCTTAAAGGAGATATATCCAGGTTTTGTTTTTTTTTTTTCAGCTTTCTCATGCTCTATGTGGAAATTCAGGCCCCATGTTGGGCATCATTTGTCACTGGAACTATCTTTGGGCTGCCAACCAGCTCCCAAAAAAGGAAACAGAGACTTATTATTAATTATGAATGTTCAGCCTTAGCTTAGGCTTGTCCCACTAGCTCTTTTAACATAATCTAACCTGTTTCTATTCATCTACATTTTGCCTTGGGGCTTTTTACCTTTCATCCTTTTATGTCCTATTTTCCTGCTTCCTGTGTCTGGCTGGCCCCTGGTGTCACCCTGGTGTCTCTTTTTCTTTCTTTTCCTGAGCCTAAATGCCTCCTCCTACTTACTCTCTCTGCCCAGAAGTCCTGTCTATACCTATTTCCTCGCTATTGGTCATTCAACTTTTTATTAGACCAATCAGTTATCTTAGACAGGCAAAGTAAAACAGCAACACATCTTTACATAGTTAAACAAATATTATGCAACACTATTATTCTTAGGTTTGGTCTTCTCATACTGTTCCAGATTTTCCTGGATGTTTTGTGTTAGAAGTTTTTTTTTAATTAAACATTTTCTTTGACCAATAAATCTATTCCTTCTATTGTCTCTTCAATGCCTGAAATTTTGTCTTCTGTCTCTTGCATTCTGTTGGCAACACTTGCTCACTTATCCAGATTTTCTCTTTCTTGAATCCCTCAGTTTGTGATCTCTTTATTGCTTCTATTTCCATTTTCATGTCATAAATAGTTTCCTTCACCTGTATTTTTTTTTCCTTCTTGGCTTTCTTGGTATTCTTTGATGATTTCCTCTAATTTTTTGGTTATCTTTTCCTCAATTTCTCTAAGGGAGTTATTCATTTCCTCTTTAAGGACCTCTAGCATCTTCATAAAGTTGTTTTTAAGGTCGTCTTCCTATGTGTTGACTGTGTTGGAATATTTAGGTCTTGCTGTTGTATGATAGCTGAGCACTGGTGGTGCCATATTGTCCTGGCTGTTGTTGATTGTATTTTTATATTGGCATTTAGAATCTCAGTTTGGGATGATTAATTCTAGTCCCTGACTTCTGAGTTTGTCTTTGTTGGATAAGTGTTTTGTTCCTTAGTTTCTATTTCCTCTTTCATTTTCTAGTCTTTGTGGCCTAGATTTCTGATGGCTGATATGACCTCTGATCTAGTATGGAGTCTCTGTTCAAGTTGAGAGTTGGCCTTCTGGTGTTTAGCTTGGCCTTTGGTGCAGCAAAGGGAGGAAAGGGCTCTGTTAATCTCATTTGTGAGGCTTGCCCATGTTCTGAATGGTGTGGCTTGTGCCTGAGTGGCAGAAGCACTGGGATTGATGTAGCTGGAATCTTAACAGTTCTTATTAATAAAATCAAACCTGAGGCCAGTTATTGGGGTGAATGCTGGAAGATCAGAGAAGCAGAACAAGCCACAGCTTCCTCACCTTGCTATTTCCTCAGCTGATCCTGTTTCCTCAGTCTGGAAGCCTCTGAGTCCTCATCCAGAATGAATCTCAGCTGAGCTGTGCTGCTCAAAACCTAAAAGCTTAACCAGCCAAATGCTTCTAGTTTCTGATCTTCACACCTTATATATCTTTTTGCTTTCTGCCATCATTCCCTGGGATTAAAGGCTTGCTTTCTGGGATTAAAGGCGTGAGTCACCATGCTTGGCTGTATCCTTTAACAGATGGATTTCTGCCTCTGGAATGCTAGGATTAAAGGCATGTGCTACCACTGCCTATCCTCTATGTTTAATATTGTGGCTGTTCTGTCTCTGACCCAAGATAAGTTTATTAGGATGCACAATATTTCGGGGAACACAATACCACCACAGGTTGGGGGCAGAGCCCATCAGAGGGGCTGGTGTTGAGCTGGGAAGTTGGGGCCCATGGGGAGGATCCCAAGGAACAGAGTCCAGAGAGAGAGGCAACTCCACTGTTAGGTGGATTACTCACCAGTTCTGACTGTCCTAATTTTTATTCTCTGTCAAATCCTCAAATTTGAAAACCACTGCTCCAAAATCCATTGAATGTCATTGATGTTAGTGACAATACTGTTTTCACAGGTGTGTGATAAGCCCAGTGTAACAAGTTGCATATCTTAAACACATGCAGCTCTTACATGTCAATCATACCTTGACAATAAATTTGCTTAAATATGCAAATATAAACATAAAATATTTATAGTGTTACCACTTTGAACTCTAGTTCTTTTACTCAGTTTACATTTGCAGAGTGCTTACCATGGCTCCTACACTGGAAGCTCACATCCCAGTGAGGCTAAAGACAAAATCAACTTGCTTACAGTGCCGCAGCACCATGGTACAAAAATCTCAGAGTGCTGTTCTTGGGTGGCCACACCCTGGCTAGGACAGGAAGAAGGTTTTCTGATGGAAGACTCAAGGGCTGAGGCAGAAGTAGCCAGGGATGGTGAGGAGGAGAAGGAACAACACATGGGAGATTGCTAAGAATTAGAAAAAGTCCCAAACAAACCTTTCTGATTAAAATAGGAAAAGGGAAACTGGTAGACTTCAGAACGGGTGCATTCATTTGGGAATATGTTTGAGGAACCTGTGGGATAGCCAAAGACCAATATCTGTAAGAAGACAGGAGACTGAGACTTACAGAAGGAGACCAGGCTAAAACAGGGACCTGAGAGAGCACAGCCCCACTCTAAGGAGAGAAAGGCATACGCTGCCTGGAGGCCTGTACATAGACAAGGTCGGAGTATAGAGCAGAGACTAAAGAACCACACAATGAGGGGAGACAGACACACCTCCAGGATACAGCTGCTGGAGGGAGAAGGGGGAGAAGAGCAGCTGGGTGCCTCGGGAGCAGCTGCCAGATGGAATATGCACTAAAAATACCATGACACCGTGTGGCTAGGTCAGGGACTTGGGTACCAAAACCTAGAGAACATAGACTGAGGAGGGCATGAAGGTTCAGAAAGTTCAGTGATGGGACACTAAGGAACACGGTGCAAGCAGGGGAGAAGAATGAAGAGCGCTTTTGGGCTTGAACTATTTCTTTTTAGCTTTTATTTCCTCTACTTTTATTTTTAAAATTCTACACATTGTATTTGATCATGTTTCTCTTCTCCAATTCTTCCCAGATCCTTTCTACCTCCTACCCACCCAACTTTATGTTCTTTCTCTCATTAAAAAAACAACAACTGAAACTAAATTCAAAACAAACAAGAAACCATAGACACACAAAAAAGTCAAAAGCCAGGCAACGGTGGCGCACACCTTTAATCCCAGCACTTGGGAGGCAGAGGCAGTCGGATCTCTGTGAGTTTGTGGCCAGGCTGGAGTGAGTTCCAGGACATCCAGGGCTGTTACACAGAGAAACCTAGTCTGGAAAGAAACCATGGTACTTGCCCTGGATACTCCATGGAGACAACCGATTTCTCCTTTGCCAGTAGGTAGAAGCTTTAAATAGCTTCTTGATTAGGGGTGAGGCTCTGTGACCACTTCACCTTCTTTGCTGGAACCCTGTCTGACTTGAACTTGTACAGATCCTGTGCATGCTGTCACAGTCTCTGTGAGTTCATATGTGCATCAGTCCTGTTGTGTCTGGAAGACATGGTTTCCTTGATGTTATCTATCCATCCCTCTGGCTCTAACAGTCTTTCTGTCTCCTTTTCTGCATAGACTCCTGAGGCTTAATGGGGGGAGGGGGCTTTGGTGAAAATATCCCATTTAGGACTAAGTGTTCCAAAGTCTGCAAATTGTCCAGTTGTGAGTGTCTGTGTTAATTCCCATCTACTGCAAAAACAAGCTTCCCTGGTGCGGGTTGAGCAAGGCACTGATCTGAGTCCCAGCCTAGTATCTGAATTCTTTCTTTAAAAAAATATGTGTATAAGTATTTTTCCTGCATGCATATCTGCATACCAGTTGCATGTCTGGTTCCTAAGGAGGCCAGAGAAGGCATCAGATCTCCTGTTACTGGAGTTACAGGTGGTTTTGAGCTGCCATGTGGGTGCTGAGAAACAAATCTTTGCAAAAGCAGCAAGTTTTCTTAACACTGACCCATTTCTCCAGCCCAAGCAGTGTTGCTGGAACCTACAGGCTAGAATAGTGACTCCAACAAGTCCAGAAGAGAGTACCCAGAGCATACAGAGTGCACAGCCACACAGAGTTGAGACCATCTCGTGAGAGCATGTGGGAAAGGTAGGCAGACAAGAAGTTCAGAAACATTATGGGGTAGGACCATCATCGAGGGGAGAGAAAGCACAGTGACATACTCCTGAGCAGCATAAGGCCCCTGAGTATAGTATCCACCTTGCAACCTTTTGATACAATTTCCCTTCTCCTTTAGATCATGTTTTGTGATTAAATTTTGACAATTTGTGTTTCCCCAGATACCCACATATTGTCTAAGGCTTCCCCATTCTTCAGTCAAAATGAATGGTGACAGATGAGCTTGTTACCCAGGAGCTCAAACACAATCTAGACAGCTTCACACCACCTTTCCCTTCCCAAATAAGTCACAATCCTCCAACCCAAGAACACAGGTTGCTATGGCTGAATAAAAACGCCCCTCATGCACACGGGGACGTGGAGCTACTGTGTAGGGCAGCAATATGCTCACACATGCTCTAAGCTGAGACCCACTGTGTTGGGAATCTGGGCGTGAAAATAGATGGCACATTAATTAAATTCTCAATGGTGCTCTGAGCCATTGCTGAGCACAGAGCCAGGCTGGCAGAATTTGGAGGCTGGCCAGAGCCATATGGGATGGCTCTGTGTGCATAACCTTCCAGTCTCCAATTGCTCCTTATGTCTGAGGAAGCCTGGAGGGCTGAGATTCTGTCTGAGAATGTGGACCTGGAATCGTCACATTCTTGGACTGTGTACTGTCCCCAGACCAGCACTCCCCAGACCGGTCCCTCTGTCTAGGTAAGTACTCAACTGGCCAAGTGGCAGGTAACTGAGCCGTAGCCCACGGTAGTTGCTGTATTCATTTCTGTTCTGTTGCTGTGATAAACACCATGACCAAAGCAACCTTCAGAAGTGTTTATTGGGCTTATAGTTGCAGAGGGAAGAGTTGATCACAGTGGCGAGGCACAGCAGCAAGAAGCAGGCATGGCACCAGGAACCTGAGAAGTCACATACTAACTGCAAGCATGAAGAAGAGATAAAGAGATAGATGATGGATGGATGGATGGATGGATGGATGGATGGATGGATGGATGGATAGATAGATAGATAGATAGATAGATAGATAGATAGATAGATAATAGATAGATAGGTGGATGGATGGATGGATAGGTAGGTGGATGGATGGATGGGTAGATGGATGGATGGATGGATGAATAGGTAGGTGGATGGATGGATGGATGGATGGATGGATAGATAGATAGATAGATAGATAATAGATAAATAGGTGGATGGATGGATAGATGATAGATAGATACATAGATATATAAATAACAGATAGATAGATCGATAGATAATAAATAGGTGGATAGATTGATGGATAGATGATAGATACATAGATATATAAATAAGAGATAGATAGACAGACAGACAGACAGACAGACAGATAGATAGATAGATAGATAGATAGATAGACAGACAGATGAACTGAAAGTGGGACCAGGCTATAAAACTCTCAAACTTCTCCATAACACACTTCTCCAGCAAAACCACACTTTCTAAACCTTTCAATGACTGAAACCACCTAAAATCAGGTGTTCAAATGCCTAGGCATGTGGGGGATGTTTCTCATTCAAACCACCACAGTTGCAGGTGGAGGGGAGTCTGGTGCACTCACCCTTCAGTGACACCTGTCTGTTGATAGAGTAACTCAGGAAAGTTTACCTGTGTTGTGCCAGGCTGATGAAAAGGACATGATATGTCAGAGAAATACTCCCCTGAGGTCTCCCAATCACCCCCACAAAGTTTGCTACACACAGCTTGGGAAAGTGAGACCAAGCCAATGGTCTGCATACACTATGAGGTAAAATCTGCCAGAGATGCTATTCAAGGTGTCCTCACAATTATTAAATTGGAAAATAAACAGAAACATGGGTTGAATTTTAACATTCAATTACGTACCAAGTTCATCACCTAAAACTGTGGAAGATAGTCTCTTCTCTCAGGGCATCCACCATCCTAGAAGGAAAAGCAGAGGCTCTGTGTCCTTGTAAACAGCACAGGATGTGTTCCGTGGTTTAAAGAGGAAGGAAGGGTCTCATTGTGGGGATGAGGGTCCTTTCCATGAAGTTGGTGAATTTTAAGTGACCCATAGAAGTCATGTACCACTCACTGGTTAATGGTGTGAAGTTTAAGGCTGACATGGACAAAGGTGAGCGGAGTCTTCCTGGAAGATGGAATAGCACAGGATGAAGCCAGTGAGCCATACAAAGACCATAAATGTGAGGAACTGGAGAAAGGTGAGGGTGGATGCAGGCAAATGAAAATAGATACACAGTCTGGATCCACTGTGCCTAAATGCATTTCAGGTTTAATAATGCACAATTAATGGAAGACATGACCATTCACAGCTCAACACAAACTTAACCTTTAAGACATGAAGAAAGTAACATTTCAGAGAAAACTCCAGCTAAAGATGAACAACAAAGGCTGAGCCTTGTGGTACATACCTGTCATCCCACAACTCTGGAGGTGGGGGAAGGAGGATCAGGAGGCTAGCCTCAGCTACCAAGAGAGTTCAAGGCCAGCCTTCTATGCTTGAGACCTTATCTCAAACACAAAGGAAACTGAAGAAACCAGGTGCTCTGAGGAGGAAAGGCATTAGAGGATAATAAACTGTGGAATACCTACTCCAAGTACAGTAATGCTCCCCTGCACACCAAGGTACTTTCCTAACAAACACCTTCAAACCCAGTCATCCTTGGGCTGCAGGGTTGGCTCATTGTTTAAGAGCACTTGTTGCTCTTACAGAAGACCTGATTCCTAGCACCCACATGGTGGTTCTCAATCATCCATAACTTCAGTTCAGAGGATCCAATAACCTCTTCTGACTTTTGTGGGCACCAAGTGAACACATGGTACACGTACACACATGGAGGCCAAACACACATAAAATAAAATGGGAACATCTAATAAAAATTATTTAATTAAAAACTAACAGTCACCTTTGCCACTCTCTTGAAAAGATGACTAAAAGGTTGAGACTGCTGTGGTTTACATAACCCTGAGTCCACATGCTAGGAACTGGATCCCAAAGCAGCAATACAGACAGGTGGGCTGTAACAAGGCCTTTGTGGGTGGATCATGTCCTGTTGCTGGAGGGGTTATTAGGAAGTAGCTTTGACCCTCTTCTCTCAGACTCTCCTGCCTTCTCCTAGAGGAGAACCTAGGGAGAAGGCCCTGGGACACCCAGGCTGTGGAGATGGGTCGCCATGGCAGACAGAGGCTGTAGTTTCTTAAGCTTATTTTGTCAATGAAAACTAGGAATTATCATTCCATGAATGTACCACACAGCCAAGGTTCTGTACTGGGTGGTGATCTCCCAGTCACCAAGTCCTCAAATCAGCCTAGAACACCGATGTCAATACCCCTCCTCACAGACAAGGAGGCCAGGGATCTAGGGGATGCCCTATTTATTCCAGGGCACAAAACTAGTAACTAAAAAAAAGGTCATTACTGCTTTATTAACCAAAAGTTTGCTTTTGAAATGAAGGAAAATTCTGAAGCTTAGTTCTTTCAGTTCTGTCCTGTCCTCATCAGGTTTTGTTGAGTTTTCCTGAGTCAGCAAACTCTTTATGGTTCAGGTGCAATGCAGAGATTGCCCAGACCCGGCTCTCAGCTTCCAGAAAAATCCAACTTGGCATTCCCTAAGATGCTGTCTGCCCAGTTCTTCTTGTTCTTCTGTGGGAAGGTTTTGCTGGCAAGACCCAGAAAGAGGATGAAGTCATGACCCTGTTCCCACAATCCCCACAGTTAGCCTTCAGCACCGTAGTCCTCACAGGGGGAAATCAAGGATATAAGACCAGAAAGTTCCATCACAGTCACTGTGAACACCAGCATATCTGGTTGTGAGTGCCCTGGCTCCTCTCTCCTCACTGTTCTTTCTCCACACAAGGCCAGGCCTCTAATTCACCCTGCCAGGGAAAGACATGAACATGCTGGAGGGAACCATTGAGAGCTCAGCTCTGGCCCAGGTGTGGAGCCATTTACTCCGAAAGGAAATGCTCCTTCCTCTAGGGAACAGAGCAGCTTGGGCAAGTGACAAGGCTCAGGAAATACAGAAACTCACAAGACCCCACCCCAAGCAGCAGCTGTGGTTAGGGAGGAGACCAGGGCAAACCTGCAAACTGTGAGGAAACTCTGGGAATACAGTTTCCCTGACTGGTCCCCCAGACTGAGGGGGGCTTCTGGTGATGCCGCTGCCTTTGAGACATGCATGCCCCAGTAAGTTACTCTAACAAACTCAATGGTTCACCACCTAAAGAGGGGAGATGACTTCCTGGGTCAATTCCCTCTGGGGTAGTAGACTTTTCTTCATGAATTGCTAGGAAAAGCCACACAGTACAAGGTAAGACTGAACCTCACGCTGCTTCCTGGTGGAATACAGCTCCAGTCTTGACCCCAGGGATTCTCCTCTAATGTGGACCTTGAGGCCCCAACACTGAAGGTCTCCCAGCCTTATTTCCCCTTACGATGTACCAAAGCCAAGTTAAACTCAGCCCCGAAAATCATGTTTTCTGCCTCAGAGCTAAAAATAGTTGGTGAGGCTTAAAGCGTTCTGCCCCAGTTTATTTAAGGCGTAATCTCAAATATCCCTTTGTCCTAATTATGAGATATCCCCGAAGGCAGAGCTCAGGGAGAATCTGACAGCAGCGCGACATTTTATTTTTGATCTTAATTCAACGCTCAGATATTTACAAGTCCCCGCAGAGCGCCCTCCACTGGCCAAGTGCCTTTGATTTCACTGTTAGGTGGAAATGAAAGGGGAGCGGAAGGAGGAAGGACAGAACTCCTAGAGAATCGGAAGCCTACATACCAAAAGATTAAAGATGGTTAATATATGGACAGACTGACAGTTGTTCAACACTGGCCACCATTTTCCTGACCCTGACTGGGCACTCAGACGTCATCAGGGGCCTCTTCCTAAGTGTCTGAGTGGGGCTCCTTGGACAGGGAACTGTTCTTCACGGCCTGCTGTAACACCTGACTTTCTTACCACAAAGTCAGGATCATGGAAATCTATTTTTAAAGTTATGAATAAATAAACACTTATAAAATGCTTAAGGAGACAGTTTGTTTCAAGGTGCCGGACTGAGCCACAGATTGAGCCAGATGTAAGCCTTGGGCCTCTAAGATGCCTACACTAGGCCGTGTGACTATAACAAAATTTCTGAAGAAGACTGTATGAAGAGAAGGGGTTTATCAACTCAAGTGCTGACCCAGGGTGGAGGGCTGCTTCTTGTTAGCAGAGCCCCAGCTATACTGATGTCACACGGCAAGAGCCTGGAACATGAGCTCTGTCCTCTGGTCTCCCTATTCCTATAAAGCTTCCAGGATTTAATCAGAAAGCTCTCCCCATGACATTATCTAATCCCTCCTAAGGGTGCCACTACTACACTCCATAGTGAGATTAAGTTGCCTTAATACTTCACGATGGAAACTGAATTCAGCATAGAAACCTTTGAGGGATACTCAGGCCATGCCTTCTATGAGGACTAAAATCATCCTTCAAGAATAGTGTGGAACAGAGAAACTCCACACTGGAGCATCAGCCTGAGGTAGGTTCCTATGTTCCATTTTGTTTCCTCCTGCAGACCTGGAGACTCTGGGGTCCAGTTCTGTAGTGGAATCATCTTTGATTATCTGTGTGTTGTTTATGAATATGTATGGGGGTGCACATGTATATGCAGGTGTGTGTGTGTGTGCATCGAGAGGTCAGAGGTCAACCCCAGGCACAGTCCATCTTGTGTTTTTGACACAGGGTCTCTTCCTGAACCTGTAACTTGCTGAGTAGGCTATGCTGGACGGCCAGACAGCCCCAGAGATCCTTGTCTTTACCTCCCAGCCCTGAGCTTATCAGTATGTGCACCATTCCCAGCATGTTCACATGGCTGCTACAGTTGAATGTGTGGCCTCTTGCTTTCTTTGCAGGCACGTTAGAACTATCTCTTTCCAGGGGACTGAAATAGTATAATTCAAATCACTTCTCCTTCCAGTCCAACTCCAAACTAACATGAGGAAGTCAAACTTGGAGAAGTAGCTGCTTTAGGTCATGGCCCAGTGACAGATGAGTGTGAAGTCACTGACTCTACAGATATTTATTGGGCCTCCACTAGGGAAAAGTCCCATCCTGGGTGCTAAGGTAGGCTTTGGGGCCATTAACTTTCATAACAATTCATTTTTCCTGTGTCTAGGATGCTTTATAACATCCTCAGAGTGCTCTGTTGGGAGGAGCCTTAAGCAAGTGGCATGCTAGCTACGAAGAATTCATCACATCTATAAATCATAAAACACAAACAAGAAAATTACTTAGATGAGAAGTACTTACTCACAGTTATTTTCTTTCATCTGATTAGATTTAGGGCTTTGTTTGGGAAGCAGGAGGTAAAAATGAACCTACTAAGGCCAAGTGGACTATGGTCAGCCACAGGCTCCATGTCTGTGTCATGTGGTTGGGTTGCCCAGGTGATCACTGTCCCACTGTGCTCTGTCATGGGTGTCACCACATTCCAACCTCTGTCCCAGGGAGAGTCACCAGTGCTGACTCAGCAAACCCAGCGCATCTGAGATATATAAATTCATATGCTGCATTGAAAGTCCTAAAATAGAACACTTTAAAATATGCATGTACTACTTCTAGAGTTGGTAGAAAATGCTGAAATAATTTCAAAAATAGGTACTACAATTCCCAAAACAAAGCACCTTCATCGACAAGCTAGTACTATAGCTGAGAGCCATAGAGTGAACTGGCATAAAAACACAAATAAAGGAATATAGTTCCTAGAGATATGCAGTGGCATCGCCCTTAGCAAGGCCTGCGACCTGTTGAGCGAATGGTGGGACAAGCCTGTGAGATGCCTCCAGATACCCTGGGAAGATGGCAGCTCTTTCCCAAGCCCACTGGGTTTGGTGTTGGGTTTAGAAATCATGGAATCAGAACTTTCTGTCAACTGGTTTTTAAGTGTCTGTTCATACATTATATGGAGACTAGTACTCAACAGGAGGCACTGGCCATTTTGAAACAAGGTTCTTTAGAGGAGTTTCCAGAAAGTTCTTCTGTGCCTTATGCAGCCAGAGGCCTTTCTGGAGTTCAATAATGCACAGCTGTGGAGTGATGAACAGACTCCCGTTCCAGCAGGAGGTGGCTATGATGCACAGTCTTGCACATTTGGTGGAAGCTTTGCTGCACTGTATGTGTGTGCATATGTGAACATGTCTGCTTGTGTGTGTGTGTGTGTGTGTGTGTGTGTGTGTGTGTGTGTGTGTGTAGGCACACATGCATGGGTACTCACAAATGTGTGCATGCTAGTGGAGGCCACAGGTCAATGCAGGCTCTCTTTCTCCACTGCTCTCCACTTTACTTTGTGAGATGGGGTCTCTCCCTAAGCCCAAGCCTAGCTGTCTGGCTGGTGGGCCACAAGGCTGCTCCTGTATCCAGCTCCCCGGCCCTGGTATCACAGGCCCATGGCCCATGCTGCTGTGCCTGGCTTTCAGTTATTGTTGTTTTTGTTGCTTTATGGGTTCTAGGAGACCTAACTCAGGTCCTTATGTTGCATGATAAGCACTTACCAGCTGAGCCATCTTTCCAGCCCTACGTTATTTACAGAGAGACTTTTCATGGCTTTGTTGGGGTATAGAAGGCATGTGGCCAGTAGTGTTTTTATAAAAGTGAAGGTTCTCTATGCAAACACTTACAATGAGTCTCCTGGTGGAAATAGGTGCTTATGTGAGGATTTCTGGCCCCAAGGGATGCCATGGGAGGTGATGGCTCCTCTTCCCCCATCCCTCTGCAGCCAACGCTGCCTTTTCCCTATCTGACTACCCAGGTTTCTAGGCCAAAGCCACTCTAGAGCTCCCCCAGTGAACACACAAGCATGTGGCCCACTGCTTCCCCAACTGGCCACTCACCCATAGGCAGTTCTGGGAGGAGGAGTTTACAAGTCTCCATGGGGAAATATGGGTAATGGAGAAGGAAAGGACTTTAGCTAGCAAAATGCATAGAGCTGAGTGGCCTCCAGCCAGGTGAGATGAAGCCACTCCTTCCCCAGATGGAAAGGAAGGGAGGGGAGGAAGAGGGAGCAAATGAGTGAAAAGCCAAACTTCTGATGATTGAAATGTCTGTTTATGAACTCGTATCTGGTTACTTGGCAGTGATGCCAGCTGTGACAGTTAATCATGGAAGAAGTTAGGTACCATCCCCACAGGCTGTCTTGGTGAAGTGCCCCCACTTGCCTCCACTGACCTCAAGGGAGAAGGAAAGAGAAAGAGGAGGGGGAAATAAGAAGGAAGGAAGGGAGGGAGGAAGGAAGGAAGGGAGGGAAGGAGGGAGGAAGGGAAGGAAGGAGGGAGGGAGAGAGGGAGGGAGGGAAGGAGGGAGGGAGAGAGGGAGGAAGGGAGGGAGGGAGGGAGGGAGGGAGGGAGGATACAAATTAGGAAGAAGAATGAGCAGGAGGAAGCAATAGAAAGGGATGGAGAGGAAGAAGAATAAGTAGGGAGAGAGAAGACGGTAAAAGCAGGATGGAGAAGGAAGGAGCCAGCCGCTCACCCGAAGGCAGGCAGGTGACGCTTTCAACAACTGATGCGTCCCCTCCTTTTCTACCTAGTCTTTCATGTTTGCATCCTTGTGAGCCCCCAGCACTCACCCATTCCACGAGGAAGTCAGTGATGCCCAGCTCTCCTTTCCAAACAGCTAATCTAGCTGCCAGCTCCACTGACTAGTCCTGAGAAGGCAGGGCAGTGCCTATCCTGGAAGACACTGCTCCAGTTCAGACATCAGCACCCCTCCTTAGACACCCCTCAGCAACATCCCCAGATCCAGCCCACCTGTCGGCAGGCTCCAATAGACCCATTCCTGGGCCCGTCTCAGTGTGTACCCCTTCTGCTCCCCAATGCCACTGCTATCCCAACAGCTCCTATAGATGCAGGAAGAACTGTGGCACCCTAGCCATTTTGCAATGGCATCAAAGCATCCGTGCCAATCACCATGTCTCCTTACAATAACTCTCTAAACCCCCAAATCAATAGCCAGTCCCTTCCCAGCTCCTTGACAAGCCTCCTCTGTGAGGAGGAGCCTGCCCTTCTGCCTTCCTCCTGTCCAGTATACTCACAGCCAGGTTTGCACCTGCCCCCAATGCTCTCCCCTCTTCATTTTTGTCCTTCTTCCAGAACTGTTACACAGTGAGGCCCCTCTGAGGTCTGGAGTGCCCTGCGCATGTGCTGCAGAACACAGAATGTAACGCAGGATGTCTGGCCTCCTGTCTTTCTCACAGACAGGGACAAGCCCCTGCCTTTTGTATCCACGGGGCCTAAAGTGGCTCCACTGCCTGCTAAATAAGTGGATCTAGAAGAAAAGAAACAAGCTATATACACTTCTGTTCTACACCAGCCCCAGGAGGTGGGTTCCTTCAGAAGGCTGAGTACTCCCCAACCCATGCTGGGAAGATAGGTACAGGGCTTCCCACAGGCAACATTGGCAAGACCACACTGAGAACAACAGGACCGCTGCAGAATACACCTGGGCAGCTCCAGGTACACACGGTACTGAGCTGTATGACCAACCATCCTCAGTGGAGACAAACAGAGAAGCAGCTGGAGGGCCAAACTCCAGTACCCTCCCTGGCTTTGTGATCAACTGCCAGGCTTCAAATCCCATCACAAGCAAGGGGCCAAAGGTGAAGGCTGTCAGAACACCTCCAGCACCCCAGCATGGGAGCTTGACGACAGCAGAAAGAGGCCCATCGCCCAGAGCTGGGGAATCTGAATTTTTAGGTGAATGGCTCGTTCTCTCTGGAGGAGGAGGCACCAGATGCAGACAAGCAGCCAGAGGTCATGTGTCCCACAAAGGGACCATAGACACTGGGTCTCATAACAGCTCCCTAGAGCCTTATACCTGCTGATTGACAATCCACACCTGGATGACACCAAGTCCCGGCCCAGTGACTATGGCTGACCTCTCCTCACTTGTTACCTCTTAGGATAGGAGAAATGAAACCGGAGGCACATACCATGTTGCTTAGGAAACATTTGGCTTCCAGACCACCACGTGGCATTCGCCAGACTGCAACATGGAGCTACTTAGCAGAACCAACACCACACCAGCCTCCACCCACCTCCCTGATCCACATCCTCCAGTGCATTAAGACATTTTAGAGTTTGCTTGCAAGTTCCAACCTTAAAATCCTGATTATTTATTTATGCCCTTTTTGTCTAAGAAGTTAAATCCCCAAAGCATCTCAATTTAGATCAAAAGCAATTTACCAAACTTCACCTGGCACACCTGTGCCTTATGATTTGTTAATTACCTGCTTAGCATTTCTAGAGCTGTGAGGCAGAGATGTGGCCCCACTGGCTGCAGGGAGAAACCTCTGATACTTGCCTCCTGTGCCAGAGTGTTCCAGAATGCCTGAGGTGTTCACAGGCAAAGCTGCTTCACAGCTCCTAAGCCACATGCATTTCTCCAAACTGCCCTTATTTTCCAGAGTGAGCAACCCGACACTGAGCAAACAAGCACGTAAATGGGGGTGAAGCTGCTGACATATTCCTTGGCTACCTGGTCAAATTATATAATGGTGCTAAGATATCTCATCAACAGTGTTCCACCACGCGTGGGTTCAGCAAGCCCAGCACCCACTTACTCCCCCAGCACCCTTGGTTGACAATTTGGCATTAGGATATTAGGAATAACAATAATTACTTGCTTTTTACGATTGCTTCAAATGAAAGAGATCATTAACACACACATGAAAAGATGATCTCATTTCTAAGATGGCTCTGCATGTCTCTTTTTTCCTCCTGGTACTAAGTTAGCAAAGGGTGATTTTGATCACCCAGAAAGAGGGGGAACAGGGAGCTGGTTCCAAATGCACGGTGCACTGGAAGCCTTTGCCCTTTTTATTTTCTAGCTTTCCTGAGAAACGGGAGGCACAACCTTCTCAGAGCTCTGCCACTGGCAACAGGTTACAGGAAGTGCTGCCTCTGGCCGCCAGACTGCTGAAGTCACATGCCGCCAGGTTTGGGATCCTAATTTGCTAACCACTTTTGAAGTTAAACTCAAGGAAAGTTAAATGTGCCCTGTGCTTTGAAAACACCTAGAAAATTCAGATTATAAGATTTGTTGGCTCGTGGACATGAATAATCAAGGTGTGTGTGGCTCTCCTCTGATCTCAGGCAAAACTCTGAGTCTCCAGGTGGAAGCATAACCCTCTTCTCCACTTAGCAGCAGTTCTGCTTTTGGTTTCCTCCTGGAAACTGGGTCTCATGTAGCCCAAGATGGCCTGGAACTAGCTATGTAACTGAGGATGACCTTGAACTTCTAATCTTCCTGCTCTACCTCCCGAGTGCCGAGTTTACAGGCACACACCACCATTTGAAGCTTATGACACTGGGCACCAGCACTTCAAGAACCCTAGGTGAGCACATTCTGCCTACAGAGTCACATCCCCAGCCTTCTACTTTATTTTTATCTCTTCAGGAAACTTGCCAGACTTTGACTTCAGGGCATTTGCAATTATGTCTCAGCCCATTCATTTTGTTGCATGTCCCTTCCGGGCCATAATCTATCACTAGCTGGTGATTGCATCCCCGTTCTTCCCTAAACTGTCTCCCACCCATTTTGCACTCACACACACACACAATGGGGGAGGGGGCTGCAATGGGATCCCCTGTATCGGAGCCTTTCTCTTTGCTTGTCTCTCTCTCCCGGGCCCTTGCCTATTCACATCAGCACTTGAACATCTCCCCAGTGTTTCAATTTTGCGTAGTGTCCTAAGAGTCAATCATAAATTTTTAAATATCCCACCCATCCCAGCCAGTCTCACCCAAGATCTTGCTATTTGAGGCTAGAAGAAAAAGCAACTCCAGTATTCACAGTTATGTGACTCCAGTCTCCAATGAAATAATGAACCATCTCACAAACACAAATGAGTCTGTCTTCCGGTCCTGGCAGCATGGGGAGCAGCTGTTAATTCACAAACACACCTTGTGATGATACAACACAATGATGTGTTACCCAAGGTCCCAGGAAGTGTGCCCACAGACATCTGCCTATTATCTACACTTGGTCTGCACTCATATAGATCAATAATACTAGTCAGATTCATTCCAGAGCATCACAAAACAAAAACATTCGGCCAGTGAGGTTCGTGAAAGAGTGGGAAAGAGTGAGCCCCAGCCTCAGACTTCCTGGATTCAGGCTCCCTTGTTCACATGAAAGGCAAGAGGTTCAACCAGAACTTCAGGAAGAAAATTCCCATCCATATAACAGCACCCCACAGTTCCCAACAAGTCACAGGCAAACCACAGGCATTGGGAGGAAGAATCTGCTTAGATATCTGAGAAGCCAATGCTCAGTCTTAACCAAAGCTGAGCAGCCATTCTTCTCAGTACACACACACACACACACACACACACACACACACACACACACACACACTTGTACAAATCCACCAAGTGTAAGGTAACCTCTGCAGGCAGCGACCATGGATATTACTTTTCTCTTTGCTGTGACAAGGCTTATGTCAGATGAAAGAAGCCACCTAAAGGAGAAGAGATTTCTTTTGGTTCACAGTCCAGAGGGAAGAGTCCATCGGAACATGGAAGGCACAGTGGGGAAGCACCTAGTCACATAGTAGGGGCTGTCAGGAAGCAGAGGGCTGGCGCTGGAAGTGGACCGGGCTACAGCCCTCAAGTCTTATCCCCACTGATCGAACCTTGACAGCCAGGTCTTACCCCCCTCCCAAAGGTTCTACAACCTCCCCAGCTGGGTAAGCCTGTTCAAATTATTCCAGTGTGAACTCATTGTTGCCCATCGAATGAAGAGTTTTCAGTGAGGTACCAGGGGCCCACCTACCAGGACAACAGGATAGAACCCAATTGCCTGCATCAGGTAAGAACCAACCAAGTCAGGCAATGCTCCCAAAGACATCTGTTACATCTCTCACCCACAGGAGCACATGGGGTACTTTAAGCATAAAACTTAATGTTTGAGTGAGCTACTTGAGAGGGTCAGGGAGCCAAGAGGGACCCTGCACCTCAGATTCCTGCACTCTACCTTCTGCAGAGCTACTCTGTATTCATTCCCTAGGGCTGTTAGAGCAAATAGCCCCACGTTCAGAGACTTGAAGCAATAAAAATGTATGTTTTTCTAATCTGCAGGATGAAGAGCTGAGGATAAGACTGCCCAGGAGAGAATCAACTCCATACTTGTCTCCCCCTTATAGTAGCTTCTAACAAGCCTTGGTGTTCCCTAGCTACAGATGTCCCAGCTGTGCCTGCCACCCCATCATCTTGCATTAGTCTTTTAGTATGATCATATTACAGGTTTAATGTTCATTCAGGATTGTTTCTTGAGAGCCTTGCTCTTAAGATCTACAAAGATCCTTCTCCAAGTGATGTCCCAGTTAGAGGGAGGCATGTTGGGGTAGGGGTACCACTCATGCCAAAATACATGCTCTGAAAGGGACACTTTAAAGAGGAGATCCCTCTGTCTCCACTTCTTTCATGTCTGTCAGCGAGCCTCACACAACCATGAGCTCTTTGGAAAGCATCAACAACCATGTTCCTCTTGCCTGTTCCAGCTGTTTAAAAGAAGAAGCAGCAGGTTTAGTTGTTATCAAATGGGCACATTTTAGGAGCCTAAAATATAAGTGAACTCCTCTTACAGTGGACCACAAACTTCTTTACAGTGAGTAAACTCTTCCTGGAACAGCCTACGGTTAGACTATTCAGTTTCCCTCACTACTTGGGCTGTTTGTATGGGGATAAGAGAGAACTAACCCAGAGAAGCATTATCTTTCAGGCATTCACTCCACAGACAGTGAGTGGCTGGCACTGGGAATGGAGGAGGAGAGCAGAGGCCTAACTCTCTAAGATGTTACAGCTCAGATGGTGACACAGAGAAACTCAATTCCCCATCAACCCCAGAGACCAGGCAACAATGAACCTTCAAATTTGAGCACTTGAAGAGGGGGACCCAGGTCTCAGAAGCAGCCGCCTGTGGTGGGCAAACATGGAAGGCCACTTAGAGCAAAGGCCATGAAGACATAAAGTCCTGGGGATCTTGCAGGCTCACGTTGCAGCAGGAAATAGAAGTCAAAGCCAAAAAAATGGCAGTGAAGGCTGGTTTGGAAACAGCCTTCGATGCCACTCTGAACTCTTGTCTGCACACATGGGTGATCACAAACAGCAGTGTCAGCTCTCCACTTCCTGTAGCTGGGACATCCAGGTACAGCCTGTGCACTGAGAACTGTGAAGGTAGCTCCTGCCATCAGACTCCGGCACAGGGGCAGGCTGGCCTGGCCGTCACACTCCTTCCCACCCCCAACAGCCCTTCCGTCGAAATGCAGACTTTGGCAGTCAGATATTTTGGGACTTGAAAGTAACACCAGCCCTACATTAGAACTAATCAGAGTGAAGTTTGACAGACTGTCATGTAGCTTGCTTGGTAACTCCTGCTAGCATTTACAACATATAAATAAGTCATAGATATGGTAGCGAGCAGAAAGCTTGAACTGGGAGGACAAATAAGAACAGGGTAACAGGTTGGCCAACTGGGAATGTCTATCAGGGCATTACAGGAATTATTTTAGGAAGAGAGCATGAGAACAGATTTATGAGCTAGAAGGAGGCTCACACTGTACATTTGCGCAGATGGAAAAACATGGCCACACTGGGAAGGGAGGTTCAGGGAGAGCGAACGGGCCCTGTGGAACAGAAGCAAGTACTCTGGTCACCAGCAGCTGGTATCCCTCTCTCCAGGCCTCATGTGACAGCACCTACAGAATGGGACAATTGGAGGTGGCCTCCCTATTTTACAGAGCTACTGTCAGGATCTCACATGCAGACCCTTAGGAAAGTATCTTGTATCCTGCATCACATCAAATACAATTACTGTGGGGATAGAGAAAAAGAGACACTGAGCACTTGGACACTGGGAAGACTGCCATGCAAGTTCCCTTCATATACCCAACCTCTCTTCCAGGCTAGTATTTATCCTCTAAAAAGCTGAAAAATGAGCAGCAATCAATCCTGCATGCAAAATGAAATTAACAGAGAGCAGGCATCCAACTTCTGTCCGCAGGTGGAAAAGGGGAAGAATGGGGAGGGGGGGCTTGGCCTGAAGCACACACATGCTGCAGGATAGGCAGCATCCAAACTCCTGCCCCATAGCCTCCAGCTTTTGAAGGCCAGGCGCTCAATAAAAAGAAGATAGACGGTTTGGAAGAGGTTCAGAGATGAACACAGCAGCAACAACATTAAGGGGCTGGTTTCCAGGATTGATTTAGGAAGGAAGATTAAGGACGCTAAGTGTGTACAGCCTTCCTAATCACCGACTAAGTGAAGACAAGACGAACATCAGCGGATGTTTAAAGGTAGGAGTGGTAAGGATAGAGAGGATTATATAAGCAAGGTTCTCAGTTTATGCAACATCGTGTAAACTGCCTTAAAAGCTATGGGGTGAAGACTTGGCTCCTCCTGTGACTGAGCTGGAGAAAGAGGATCTTGAGCTGAGCTTCCCGTAAGGAGGAGACTCTCTTCCCAGACAGAGATGGCAGGAAAGCTGAAGCTGTTCTTTGCTTATGAACAATGGGCTGTGCTCAGTGTAGCAAACCAGGGTTTGGGTAGACAGGGCTGGCCTCAGAGGGATCAGCAGAGATACCATTTGCCTTCAGCAGACTCACCTCTTCCTGGTGCACCAGGGCAGGGTAAGCCAAGCCAAGACCTAGGGCTATCCTTGTCCACCTACGCTGAATGAGATCTCAGTGGCTGGCTTCCCAGCTCACCTTCCTCCTTCTACGTGCTGCTCACTGGTATTTTAGGTCTCTCTGAGTCTAACCCAGGCTCCTCAGTTCTTACTAGCACTAATAATGAAACAGGGTGTTTTATGGATTCTGTGCTTTCTACTGCCTTTGAACAATTCCCATGGTAGTTAAATTTTGTAGTATGGTAGTGGTGGGAGAGATAGTACTGATGGCAGTGATGGTGATGAGGTATGATAGTGGTCATGACGGCATGGTGGTAGGGAAGAAGCGATGGTGGAGGTAGAAATGGTGAGGGCAACAGGGTTAGGGTAGATATGATATGGCAGTGGTGGTAATGGTGGGTTGTAACAGTGGAGGTGTGGCAAGTGGCGGTGGAGGTAGAAATAGCAGTGGAGATAATGATGGTGGCTATGGAAGTGGGTGAGGAGGTAACAGTTATGGAGTGTGGTAGATGTGACGTGGCAGAAGCCATGTTGATGGTGGTGATGGGAGTAGTCATGGTGATGGCGAGGAAGTGAGAGCGAGGGGTGGAGTAGTTGTGATGCGGCAGTGGAGCTCTGAAGGCGGTGATGGTGGAGGTGATGATGATGGAGGCGGTGGAAGCGGAGCCGAGGAAGGCAATAGTGAGGTGCTAACGGTGAAGGTGATGTAGGTAGAGGTGGAGCTGTGACGGTAGAGATGTCAGTAGTTACAGCAGAGGTGCGGGTCGTGGTGTGGATGGCAGATGGTGATGGTGGAGGTGATGGTAGTGGTGGAAGAGGCAGCTCCCTTTTGCTCCTAAACCCAAGGACAGATAGTGAGACACTTTCAGATGAGGGCCACTGTCAAGCTGAGCAAACAAGCCCTTTCTCTGCTATGCTCTCCATTCCACACTCTACTCGATCCCTCTTCCACAGAGACATTCATTTTAATGTGATACGTACATGGTATGTATATATACATATATGATTCTTTCACAATTACATCTCTACTAATCATGTTACCCATTTCTTAAATCATGAAAATGCAAAATAGGAGCCTCTATTCCATTATTTCCAAGTAAGCATTTAGCCAAAAATTCCAAAACAGCTTCCTCATGTGAATTCACCACATCAGGAGGAACCGTGTTCTTCTGCACAGCTCCTGACCTACACTGTGCTGTGGATATCGCTCTATATAAATAAAACACCGATTGGCCAGTAGCCAGACAGGAAGTATAGGAGGGACAAGCAAAAAAAAAGAATTCTGGGAAGTGAAGGCTGGGGAGAAGAGAGAGAGCTGCCAGCTACCACCATGACAAGGAAGATGTAAGGTACTGGTAAGCCACAAGCCATGTGACAAAGTATAAATTAATAAAAGTGGGTTAATTTAAGATAAAAGGACTAGATAACAAAAAGCCTGCCACAGCCATACAGTTTGTAAACAATATAAGTCTCTGTGTGTTTACTTGGTTGGGTCTGAGCGACTGTGAAACTGGCGGGTAAGAGAGATTTGTCCTGACTGTGGACCAGACAGGACACCTCAACCAACAACACCGCCCTGTCTTCAACAGACAGCTGCATGGGACTATGATGACAGTGATGGATTCAGATGGTGATGTCGGTTTTCTTGTTTATAGCTTTGTTTTAGATGTTGGATTAACATTTGGGATCCTAAATATAAAATCATTTTTTAATTGGGTGGAAAATATCATATTAGTGACAGTTGTATGCCTAAAAATGAAAATGAAGATGTATTCTACTAGGGGGAAAATGTCAAGAAAGGCACTCGGTAGACAATATCTGGAGGAGTTCATTTATACTAATGGTAATAAACTAGGCACTATCCTGTCTCTGACTCAGTGGTACTGCTGTCTTTCAGAGCTGGATGAAGCCTGGTGTCATCATTTACTGCTACTGATTTGCTGGCCAAATATGACTCAGCCATCCCCTCTTGGATGGACCCCAAGGTGGCTCCTCTGGCCACAGTTAACAGAACAAACCTGAAGCTCTGGGCCCAGACTAGAGATTCTCAGGGGCACACTCTAGAGTGGGTGTAGCATGAATCATAAAGAGACTTATTAATAAAATCAAACCTGAGGCCAGTTATTTGGGTGAATGCTGGAAGATCAGAGAATCAAAACAAGCCACAGCTACCTCACCTTGACAGTTCCTCAGCTGATCCTGTTTCCTCAGTCTGGAAGCCTCTGTGTCCTCATCTGAATGGGTCTCATCTGAACTGCTGCTCAAAAGCCTAAAAGCTTAAAACCAGCCAAATGCTTCTAGTTTCTGGTCCTCACGCCTTATATATCTTTCTGCTTTTGCCATCACTCCCTGGGATTAAAGGCGTGAGTCACCATGCATGGCTGTATCCTTGAACAGATGGATTTCTGCCTCTGGAATGCTAAAATTAAAGGCATGTGCTACCACTGCCTAACCTCTATGTTTAATATTGTGACTGTTCTGTCTCTGACCCCAGATAAGTTTATTAGAGTGCACAATATTTTTGGGGAACACAATACCACCATAAGTGGGGTTACTATGTCATGAGATACATGAACACAAATGACATTATGTCTGTGAATATTTACAAGTACAGATTGCTAACAGCATGCCTGACCCACCCTGGCTGGTAAGTGGTATGAGAGATGCCTCTGTGTTCCAGGCCTGCTCACCCAAAAACTGCAGTATTTTGATAGAGAGCTAGCCACCCATCTGTTCATTCCAAGCACACTGTAACCAGTTAGCCACATTCCCTCCAGTCTGGAATATTTCTGTCATGCAACTCTTGTTCCCCTCCTATGTCTGAAGCAGATGCTGTCACTTGGAATTTGCTGCTCTAAAGGAAGTTCCACCATTGAAAGCAGTAAGTCTGTGTCCAAGGTGGTGTGTCCTTCCACATCTTGCCTAGGATGGACCTGTTGAGCACCCACACCACTGCTTATCTGGATACCTTGTGAGGGTGTGTCCTCTGGGCTTCTTGGCTCAAGGGAAGGGAGGAAAGAGCTTTGCATATGATGAACAACTCTTAACTTTCTAAATCTATGGGTGGACAAGGCTCTGCAATGGACTTAATGCTTTTCCCCTTCCGAATCCCTACGTTGAAATCCCACCACAAGCAGACAGTATTAGGAGGTAGGACCTTTGGAATACTGTGAGATTATAAGGATAGAGAGTAATGAATGGCACTAATGCCCCTATGAAAGAGACCAAGAGAGCTCATTAGCTCTTCCTGTGAGGACACAGAGTAGGTGGCAGCTTGCAACTCAGAAGAACACCCTCACCACAGCCTGGCTGCACAACACCCTTGACCAAGACTACCAGGCTCAGCACTGTGAGAGCTGTGCTAATCCTCCTGCCCTGTAGTATTTGCTCACAACCACCTGAACACCCAGCTCTCTGGAAGCAGAATGTGAGATGGAAAGTCACATGTAGAAATTTATGTATGATTATGGTAGTTAATGTAATGTTAACTGGGCCACAACATTTCCAGATTAAACGTGGTTTCCAGGTGTTCCTGAGAGGGTGTTTCTGGATGAGATTAGGATTCATATCAGTGGAGTCAGTACAGTAGAACACACTGCCTAATGTGGGTGTTCCTTGACCACTCAGAGAGGGCAGGAAGGAAGGATGGAGGAAGGGAGGGAGGGAGGGAAAGTAGAGTAGGAAGAAAGGAAAGATGGAGGAAGGAAGGATGGAGGGAGGAAGGAGGGAGGGAGGAAGGCAAGGGAAGAAGGAAGGGAGGGAAGAAGGGAGGGAAGGAAGAAGGGAGGGAGGGAAGAAGGGAGGGAAAGAAGGGAGGGAGGGAGGGAGGGAGGGAAAGTAGAGTAGGAAGAAAGGAAAGATGGAGGAAGGAAGGATGGAGGACGGAAGGCAAGGGAAGAAGGAAGGGAGGGAAGAAGGGAGGGAGGGAAGAAGGGAGGGAGGGAAGAAGGGAGGGAGGGAAGAAGGGAGGGAAGGAAGAAGGGAGGGAGGGAGGGAGGGAGGGAGGAAGGAAGGAAAAAAGGAAGGAAGGATTTTTCCCTTCTGCTTTCAGATTGCTCGCCAAGGAGGAACACTGGTTTTCTCCCAGTCTTGGTCTGTGACTTGCACTGTTGGCTCCCTGGTGCTCAAGCTGTCAGGCTCAGACTGGAATTGTCCCGCTGGCTTTCTTAAGTGTTCAGCTTGCCCATGACAGATGGTGAGACTTGTTGACCTCCACAGCCCTGTGAGCCAATTCCTCATAATCTCTGGGATTGGCTTTTTTCTCTGAAGAACTCTGCCTACTTCAGGGAAGTTCTCATCAGATGTGAGATGGGACATGGAGAAGATAGGATTGTGCAGGACAATAAACAAACCAGCAATGTGGTCAATGCTAGGCCTTCAAACTTGTCCCAAACAGCAGCCAGGCTGGGCCTTGAAGCCTTGTGTGAACTAGGAGAAGGCATGTCCCGGGCCAAGCTATTTCCTGTAACTGGGCAGAGCCCAGGGAGGGAGGAAGCTGAAAACCCCAGCAACAGAGAAGTGCGGATCAGCCACAGAAAGAAATCTAGGCAGAAAAGTCCTGGAAACCCTGCTCATTAAGTCTAGGTCATCATCAATGAGACCTTTTAACCACTTGTGTTTCCTCTCCTAATAAAACCCTGTCACACATCATTCGCCTGTTTTTCTATTTGAGTTATTGTGTTTTCCTAGTTTATTTGCATGGGTTTTAACATATTCTAGATTAGGTGTTCCAGATAACTTCCTACCTACCTCCTTTTATGACAACGTGAAGGCTTTTGATGTTCCTTCTCTGAAGGAAAGTCCTGAGCTGGAAGGAAACCCCTCAAATCCTTTCCACCTCACAGCTGGGATCTTCTACAAAGCCTTCAGCCTCAAGATCGCAAAGATATTCTACATTTTCACTGCTACTTTTATAAGATAGGTTTTTGAAAAAAATTGAATCTGTTTATTTTATGTGCACATGTTTTACCTGCATGCATATATGTGCACCATGTGCATGCACTGCCTGTAGAATTTAAAAAAAAAAAAAAAAAAAGGATGTCAGGGCCCCCTGAAACCGGAGTGTGAATTGTGAGCATGCTACATGCTGGGAATCAAACCCAGATCCTCTGAAAGAATAACAAGTGCTTTTAAATACTAAGCCATCCCTCCTGCCCCAAGATAGCTTAACTCTGTCACTGGAATGGAATGTAGATCCAATATTATCTTCTACCTAAGCAATGTGTTCTTCTCCCGGGTATGGGACTGGTCTCATCAGATATCACGTCACACACTGTGGGTCTGTTTCTGAGCTCTCTTCCTGTCCGGCTGGCCATCTTCCATCAGTCTCTCACCGACGCTGTATCTTTTCATTTGGTTCAGGTTTGTGCTCAGCATCACTTCTTAATGCCTTCTAATATGGACTTTGGAAATATCCCCTTTTCAATATGTTTTTTTTTTAATTGTCCAGGTAATAGATGGGCCTTTATTCTTCAAAATAAATAAGCTTCTTGAGTTCTCAGAAAGAAAGAAAAAAACTTACTAGAATGCACATTAAAATTGCATTAATCCCAGCACTCAGGAGACAAAGACAGGCAGATCTCTGTGAGTTCAAAGCCTAATCTACATAGCAAGTTCCAGCCAGTGTGTGCTACATAGTAAAACTCTGTCCCAAATAAAATAAAATAAAACATTACATTGAAGTCATTGATTAATTTGGAACATACCAACATCTTTACAATGTTAAATTGTTCTATATAGGAACCTAATTTATGTTTTCATTTATTAAAGTCTATTTTAGGAGAGATAGCTCAGCAGGTAAGAGCACTGGCTATTCTTTCAGAAGACCTGGGTTTAATTCCCAGCACCCACATAGTAGCTCACAACTGTCTATAACTCTAGTTCCAGGGGATCTGATACTGTCACACCAATGCACATAAAATAAAGTTAAATGAATTACTTGAAAAAAAAAAAAAAGAATGTGGTTTTAAAAAAATAAAAGTAAAATCTACTTTTATGTTCCTTAATAGAGGTTTAATTTTTCCCCTTCCTTCCTTCTTTCCTTCTTTCCTTCATTCCATTCTTTCATTTATTCATGTGTGTACATATCTTTATATCTTTAAGTATGCCATGTGTGTGTCTATGTGTCTGTGTGTCTGTGTGTGCTGTGTCTGTGTGTGTGGTGTATCCAATAGAGGCCAGAAGAGGGCGTAAGATCCAGAGCTATAGTTAAAGGCACTCATGAGCCATCATGTGGGTGCTGGGAACCAACCCTGGTTCCTCTGAAAGACCAACAAGTGTTATTCACTGCTGAACCATCTCTCTACCTCTACATGTTTCTCACAAAGGCCTTCTGCATTCTTGTCAGTTAACACAGATGTGTTACTATTCTGAATAGTGTTTTATATTATGCAACCCAGTTGTCTTCTATTAATGAGGGAAATACTACTGGGAAATATGGGTTAACTTTCAATCCAGTAGTCAATTAAATTTAACTAATTTTCTGTTGGTTCTGTATGGTTTTCCGTGTATATAACCACATTGTCTGAACGGCAGCTTTGTCTCCTTCACACCCTTACATCATATATCCTTTAATCTAGTTTTCTTGTCCTATTCCTTTGATCAAGATATGTGTTGACTACATGGGATGTCAGTCACTCTTGTCTTGATCCTAATCATAAACAGCCTAACTTTTCTCCAAAATGTTGTTCATGTTCCTTTTTGTCTGCACAGATCTTAGAAAGCTAAGGAAACATCTTTCTAGCCCTGATTCTTGAGGTGTTTCCCCATAAGTGGACAGATGCTCTTTCTGTGACCCCTTGGGTCCTCTTAGTCTATGAATGTGTGCACTATATAGGGAGATTTCAAAGGATAAACCCTCCTGAGCATAATGCATTTTTCCTTTTCATTGCATGTGCATGTGCATACATGTTTGTATGAGTGTGGGTACCCCTGTATGTAGAGGCCAGAGGTTGATGCCAGATGTCTTCCTCAATTGTCCTCCACCTTATATATTGTAACAGGTCTCTCACTTAAACTACAGCTCACCAGTTTGGCTAGTCTAGCTAGAAGCCTTCTCCAGGGATCCCCTGTCTCCATACCCTGAGCTCTGGGATTACAAGAAGGCTACCACGCCCACCTCGCACTTATGTGGACACTGGGAGCCTGAAGTCTGGAACTATACTTACACAATGAGTTCTTTACTCACTGAGGCCTCTCCCAAACTACACTTCTGACACTGTTGGGTTGGTGAGTTATTCTTTCAGATGGCCTGTGCATACAACAGTGAAGCATGCTTGCACTTTTCATTTCTTTTATGCTCCTACAGAGATATTTAAACTTGGCCCCTGCTGTGCACTTTCTGACCTGGTTTCACAGACACAGGTCCTTCTGGACACCGAGGTCTCATCTCCATGTCACATCATCAGGAGGCCCACTCTGGCCACCCAAGCCTGTGTTGTGCCCTATTCTTACACTGGTACTTTGTGAGGTGGTGGCAGGGAGTGGAGCATCCAACCCTGTGTAAGCTGATCATCTATATGCTTTTCATTCCTGTTATGCTCATCTGGAAGAACACAAGCACCTTTTCAAGGTTATGTCCCCCTGCTGAGGACACATTTGGAACACAAAAGACAGTGAGGACTTGATGTGCAGACATTGTAAGTGGTACAAAGCACAGATTATACCAGCAGACAAGAGACTGGCTTAAGACATCTCCAGTCACCTAAAATCCCTCATAGAAACCCAATCAGTGGCACACTGTGTGTAGACTTGGGCTTAGGTGCCCTAAAGGACCTGGTTCTGGCAGGAATCACTGATACATCTTGGAAGACATTGCCAAATCCAAGCATTCAGTGAACACACCGAGCGCACAGCACCATCAGAACTTCAACAGAGCTACAGAATCAAATCCTCACTCTTCCTGAGCTTCCATGAGTCACAGAAGGGCCACACAGAGCAGGCTTCATTTTATCTTCCACAACAAGAAGAAAGACAACAAGAGCCATAGTTACTTGAAGGAGGAGGGCTAGGGACCTGCAGTTGCTGTGAGAAGCACATAGAACAAGAGCCTCCTGTAGGCTGCAGAGTCAGATGATGAGAGAGGAGTAGACTTGGCCTGCTGAGCTCAGAGGTGAGACTGGGGAGGGTAGGCAGACACCTGCAATCTCACCCAGCTCCCTGGGAGGAAAGGATTCTTCACTCAAGGTCCACACCCATGCTGCAAGAAGGAAAGAAGCAAAGCAAGAAGCAGGGGCAGAAGTTAAATGCTCTACTGGACTTTGAGTAAGTCTCTAGATACTTTGCACATCATCAGTCTTTATCACCGTGGCATTAGATCGCTTCAGCTGTGGACACAACCCTTTTCTAGTGTGTGTGTATACAGTGCCTGAGCACCCCAGCCCCATGCCAGAGTTGGGAAGGAAATGTCAAAGTTAAGTGACCATAGTGGTTTCTCCTAGGGGGTGGGGGGTCCTGAATGGGTCAGTGTAAACGCTGACACAGAGAGTGGGTATCTTCTGTGCATAACTCTCAGAAGGCCAAACGCCAGCTTTGCATTTGGCCATTCTGGCATGGGTCTTGCTAGGAAGTCTTCAATCAACTGAAGTCTGTCCCTGGGAGGGACACAGTGCCCCTGACTCGCTGCTCAAAGGGACAGGTTTCCAAGATTCCAAGGGCCTAAGAATCTCTGCAGCTGGGACAGTCACAAACATCCATGACTGACTTGCTCAGTAACAATACATCACCTCGCGCCATTTGGAAAGTGTCTTGCTTTTCCATATTTTGTGTTTCCCACATACACAAGGCTGTGTTAAAATGCTGGTAGCCTTTAAACCACATGAGTGCAAGTGATTTCTCCTCCCCTCACCCAGCACGATGTGGCTGTCCTTATGGCTTGGGCTATGTTATTTGTGTACCGAACAACAGATGGTACCATCTTTGAAAGGCGAGAATGAACTCCAACTCAGGCCACTTAGGATTTTTTTTTAAAGTTCTACAACTTCTTGTGATTCTAGGAAGTATATCATTAATTCACCCAGAGTGAAACTCCACAGTGTCCTTACTTGCCCCATTCCTGTCTTTGGTTGAACTTGTTACATGTGTGCAGAACATGTCCTCTTCACTCCTTGTTCACAGGACAAGAAGCAAAGTAATGCCAGGTGATAGCCTGCTAGCCCCTGTTTTCTTTTCTCTCGGATTCTTACAGCAGCACCTACTCTACTGCCCTGTGTTTTCCAACACCCCGTGCTATTGTGAAGATGGAAACTAAGGACTGTTGTACCCATCTCTAAGTTTCTGTCTCCTGTGCTCTGAGTCTGGAGATGAGATCACTTAAACTTACTTCTATGTATAGAATTAAATCAACACCCAATAAAGACTTTCAGGGGCCTGAGCTTTCCCAAACATTGCTGTTACTCCCATATCTAAACCAACAAAGACACTATCATTTCACAAAACAGCCATGAAGAAGTTCAGTAGCTCTGGGTTGTTTCCTTGATGGCCTTTTCAACTCTTAAATAAAAACCTGGGCTGGGGAGATAGCCAGGTGGGTAAACAGCCAGCCTTACAAGCACACAGATGTAGGCTTGACCTCAGCAACCACCTAAACAGCTGGATATAGTGGCGTATCACCTGTAATCGCAGCACTGGAGAGGTGGATACACTGAGCTTACTGGTCAGCCAGCCTTGTCTACTGCTGAGCTCCAGGTTCTGTGAGAGACAGTCACAGAAAATAAGGTAGACTGCTCCTGAGGAATGACACCCGAAGTTATCCTCACTGTTACACACACCCTCACATACCTAACCACGCCCACAAAAATCATGCACACATGCACACTAACATGCATGGAGGTACACATATACATACACAGACAAGAAAACTGCCTCTTTCCAAGGCATCTTTTCGTCTCGTACTTCTGAGCCTCTCCTTCATTGTCTCACCACCTCTAAGGTGGCAAGGGCTGGAGGGAAGTGCTCTCTTACTATGAGGACTCTCCATGAGCCAGTGAGGAGCCACTGACAGGAGGGGACCGCTGGACAAAGCTCATCCCGGAAGCTGTGAAAAGAAGCCTCAGCATTCTGAAGTGCTATGGCTCTGAAAACATGAGCTCAGGGGAATTGGCATAAATCTCACTAAGAAAGGGGCGGGTTTCTGATGAACAGTCTCCCTCCAAAGTCCACCAGTCTGCAGCAGCACATGAGAACCTGAGGCAGTTCACAGGCATATAAAGAAGCTGTAAGGCAGAAAGCCTCTTTAGTACACTTGGCCTAGCCAGGGGCTGCTCCATATGGGTGCCAAGAAGACCCATAATTGTAGCCACATGACTGGCCTCAGCAGAGAGCCTGAGAAAAGCAGCAGGTTTGGGCCGTGTATGAACTGTGTTTCTCTTCCAGACCCATATGGTCAAATTTACATAAGTCAGATGTAAATATGACTTCACCATAATCCCTTCCCAAATGCCATTATATGCATTATCTTATGAGTCCCACAAATCCCATGGGTGGATCATAGCTATTATTTCCACTTTACAGATGAGGAAATCGAGGCTCAGCAAGGTTAAGAAACTTTCCCAAAGGCAAAGAGGATGCTAATGACAGAGGTGAGGGGAAGAGTCAAAACTCTCAGGCTTGCAGGCCAGTGCTCTGTTCAGCCAACAACGCATCCTTGATAGCAGCGACACTTGCTCCTGTTACCAAGAGGGTGGCAAGAAGGAGGCTGAGGAGATGTTTATGGGCTCAGAGCTTAAAACAAATCCATCTTTTTAATGGCCCACAATTATCAAATAAACATGAAGGAAGAAAGGCTCATGCTTTGATCTCCTATACTTTTGGTCACATTAAAGTGCTGTGTAATTGAGTGAACCACATTTGGTGTTGGAAGCTCCCTTAAAGATTTCAGCCCAATATCTTAAAAGTCCATTTAGGGAAACTGAGCAGCCCAGGAACATTTGAGACCAGGACAGCTAAATTGCTAAAAGTAGTAACAGCTCATAAACCTCGGTAAACTTTTCCCCAGTGAAGTATGAAACTAGGAGCTGGAGAGATGGCTCAGTGAGGAAGGTGCTTGCTACGAAAGCACAAGGACCTAAGCTCAGATGTGCAGAGCCATGCAAAGCAGGGTGTGGTAGCATGTACGGAATCCTAGTGCCCATATGGTGAGATGGGAGGCAGAGCCAGAAGAGTCCCTGGGAGCTGGAAGGCTAGCGAGCCTGCCGAACAACAAAGAAGAGATAGTGTCTCAAACAAGGTGAGAGTGAGGACTGACACACAAGGTTGTCTGTCCTCTGACCTCCACACATGCAGTGCCACACATTGTCGACACTCGCACATAACTATCCATCCATCCACACATACTTACACACAGAAACACATACATACATCATACATACATACATACATCATACATACATACATACATACATCATACATACATACATACATCATACATACATACATAGTCATACACAGATATTTTAAAGACAAAGAAAGAAAAGTGTGTGAAAGTAAGTAGCCTAATGTTTTAGAAACCGTGGCACCATCTTCATGGTACTGAGTGCAACTGTGACTCTTATGGGGTTTCTATGTCACATGCATGTGCATAAGTGAAATGTACACTGTTCTCACTGCCTCAAGAGTGTGGTGATGGCAATGGCATGATGCGGGGGCTCATGGTGGAAAGACACAAGCCAATCTTGGAGGAGGCCATTCCCTTGGGAGAAGGGCGCATAAGGTACTTGAAGCTGGAGTGAGAAAGGGGATTTCAGGACGCAAAGATGGAAATTTATCTTCCTAGTTCCACTAGTCGCCCATCACTGGCCCTTGGGAAGACTTGTACAATGTCAGGTGAAAGAGTACAGCCGTCAGGCCTTGTGGGTGACATCAGCGGGCGCTTCTGCCTGTTATGTGTGCACAGAATGTGTTCCTTCCCCGGGCAGCAGAAGGGGAACTCACCCAGCAACCCTAGCTGATATCCACAGTCCCCGTGGACCCACCTGGGGAAAAGCACATGCTCTAGCTTTCGTGACACTAAATGCTAGCTGGGAAAGGGCTTGATAACACACAGGATGTCAGAAGATGTCAATGCCAGCTTGACAAGACCATATCAAGAGCTTTCCTTCCTCACCCAATCTTCAATACATCTCAAGTCCCTTTCCTATTCCAATAGCCAAGCCATCAGAATTCACCCTGGTTTAAGTTCCCAGGGCAGGACTTCAAGGCCATCAGCTATGATGTGGCTTGTTTACAAGCTAAATGCTGTCCACCCTGCTTTTAACAGATATGGATTGCCATGTCGCAAAGCCATGGCACATGACACAGCTAGCAGTGAGGGGGTGGGAGGTGCTCCTCTGGATCTGAAGTGCACCACAGGATGAGGTGGAGGGGAAGGCAGTTGAGTCTGAAGGAAGAACATAGACAAGGCTGCAGAACAAAGCTGAGCACCATGGCAGGTGAATTTCATGGGGGCAAGGGGCCAATACATCTTAAACAGAAACGCTCCGTCTTCTCTGCTCACATCTTTGCCCTGTGGATATGACACAATGAATTATCGTCTATTTTACAGAGAAAGTACAGCCTTCCTTTAAGCAGCCCCCTGTGCAGTGTAAGTCAGGTTTTCACTGAGCCAACATCGCAACTCCAGAGTTATGGTCCCTGCCCTAAAAGAGCTGACCTTAAGAGCCAAACAGTGGCGTGTGGGCCACTGGAGCTACCCCAGATCTGTATGAGAAGCACAAACATAAACCTGTGTGGTAAACAGTGATCTCAGCCATACCTCTAAAGAATGGTGAGAGCCAGGAGACTAGGGATGAGGAAGGGACACTTAGGGTGGGGACACTAGAGGCCCAGATCCCTGCACAGGGTCAAGGGAGGAAGGACAGTCCCCTTGGGAGAACAATCAATCACAGAATAGACAGTAGCATCAACAGCAGAGAAGTGAAATCCCAGACAAGGCCATATCCATGCTCCCACATGGAGAGTCAAGGAAGTAAATGGGCCAAATTGCTCAGCACTGAATGTCATAGGCCCATATCATGGGGTGGGGCTAAGAGGAGGCATGACTGCAGGCCTACAGGAGCCTCTGGCCACTGTCTGATTTCAATGTGATGAGCTTGGAGGAGAGTCCTTGTGTGAGGAAGGTCCCTGCTGCAGAGATTTTAATCTGGGGGCCTAGAACTTTCAAGATTTCTTAATTACTGGGAAAGCGATTGTGGCTGAAGTCATTAGGATTGAAATTACAATATTAAGAAACAGAATCAGAAAGCTATTAATATAATGATCTGTCTCTCTCACCATCCCAGGTTCCTGTCCCACAACTAGGGTTCCTTCCTCTACCACACCCATGCCCAGCCTGACATACCACTCTCCTTAGTTCCTGCAGAAAATTCTCCAAATGCAAAATCTTCCAGCCCTCAGCTGAGATGGCCGATACTGTGATCTTGAGAGCCATCCTGCTTTCTTTCTGGGCATTGCAGCCATCCCCCTGCCCTCCTGAATCCCTCCTGAATCCCCCAACTGTCCCCACATGCCTGCTCCATGAGCAAAGCATCTCTTCAATGAGGCCCACCACCTCACCTCCTCATCCTGAAGCTAGGCCCAAAGGGAGGCCATGCATCTACCTAGCTCTCTCCTGACGAGGACTAAGCTGGAGCCTGGCACAGTACCATGGGTGCTTAGAACATCACTGTCACTGCTATGCTTGCCATCCCTACGCTTCACTGCAACACAGACCCATCATGGTGACCAGAGGAGAAGCCCCAAAATATCAAGCTGAAGAAAACCTGAGCTGAGCCTTTAAGAATGGGATACTGTTTGAAGATTTGGAAAGGATTAAGAATTTTTCTGGCTTTTGAGACCCTATTCCTCAACCTGAGTCATCTGGTCCAGCCTTAATATGACGGGAAGTGCTTAGTTTTACTGCAACTTGATATGCCATGTTTTGTTGATATCCATGGGAGGCCTGCCTTTTTCTGAATAGAAACAGAGAAGGCATGGAATATGAAATGGGGGTGGGCAAAGGGGAGGTGGAGGAGAGGGGCTGGAAGGAGAGGAGGGAGGGGAAGGAAACTTTCCAGCTGGGATGAAATAAATAAATAAAAGAATGAATAAATAAGTAAACAAACAAACAAACAAACAAAAATGTTTTTTATGAAAACAATTAACCCACCCAATGCCATGAAGTCAGGACAACTCTAGGTATGCCCAAAGACTCTGGTCCTTTCTCTACCACATTCTATGAACAGGAAGTCACATATTAGCTGTAGACCCACCCAAAGAACCTGTTTCACCCAATGAGGAACCTACTTCTGTGGTTGTTGATCCACACCCAGGGGTGACAGACAGACCTAACTTAAGAACTGTATGTGGGAGTTCCATGATGGCTTTCCAACATCTCTGCACTCGACAAGAACAGTTTAGACATCTGTTCATTTTTATCTCACTTACGAGCAGCAACTGTGTTTTCCACGCTTGGTAAGTGAGATGCTCAGGTGTGTGCGTGCACAACCTACACGTACTTGGGTCTGGTGTGGCGAGTCACACTGAAAGAGTGGCAGTGCCCCTGTCCTGTGGGAAGAACCTCAAACTGCCAGAATGAATTCTCTTCCCAAATCCCCATGAAAACAGGCCCCGGAACTCATTTTCTGAAAGCAGCTGCCAGCTTAATGAGTTGGCATTGATATGATTATCAGGCCACCATGAAAAAGAAAACATGAAGGCCTGAGGTTCAAGGAAGGCCAGTAGCTATCCTCCCCACCCTCCCCGCTCCCAGTGACCTGGGAAAGGGAACAGCCCAATCCTCCACAAGCCTGGGGGATGAGTCTGTCCCCCACTCTGTCTTTTCCTGATGCTGTCCTTTCAAACTATGCACTTGTTTTATATTTTTGTAAGGTTTGTTTTGAGCTACATCTTCAGCCCCAAATTAATCCCTGAAGAGGTCTCTCTCTCTCTCTCTCTCTCTCTCTCTCTCTCTCTCTCTCTCTCTCCCCCTCCCTCCCTCTCCCCCCTCCCTCTCCCTTTCTCTCCCCCCTCCCTCCTTCTCTCCCTCTCTCATTTATTTTGGGGGTACTAAAGATTGAGCCCAGGTCCTTGTGCACATAAGACAGGTGCTACAACAGCAATATTTCCAGCCTTCAGCATCCTAGTTTTTATTTATTTACTTATTATTTTATGCATATGAGTGTTTTGCTTGGATGAAAGCATGAGCACCATGTGTGCCTAGTGCCCCTGAAGGCCAGAAGATGGCATCCAATCCCCTAGAACTGGAGTTACAGACGGTTATGAGCTCCCGTGTGGGTGTTGGGAGCGGAACCTGGATCCTCTGCAAGAACAGCAGTGCTCTCTGCCTCTGAGCCATCTCTCCAGCCCCAGCAGCCTAACATTGATGGGACAACTTAAAGATAGGAAGAACACGACGTGTGCCTCTCTTGGGCAGTGGGGCAAGGACTGGAGCCCTGTCCAAGCAAGGGAGTGCCTGGAATTCCAGCAGCTGTCTGGCAGGTGTCAGTGCAGTTATAACGAGATAATTCGGGCACTGAAGCATTGAAGTTCAAAGCCAATGACACAGAAAGAAAACTGTGATACGGAGTTCAAAGCCAACTAGCAGCAAGAAGAAACTAACACTGATTCTCGAAGCTGCTAATTTGGCTCCTTGAAAGGCTTTGCCTGCATCTCTGGCTAGGTGGAGCTGGTCTGTGGGTGGAGTCCCAGCTTTGAAGTTCATGGAGACAACTGTGGGGAGAGTGATCTTTGTGCAGGTGGAGCCAGCCAGGGGTGAGGGCATCAAAGGCAAACGTGGCTGCTTGGCCCTTTGCTAAGGGTGGGGCCTGCTCAGGTTTCAGCTGCCCTAATCCATTGTGCACACCACTGTTTGCTTAGGTTTAACTCCAGGTAGAATTCTGGTTTTGTTTCTCACTTAGAGGGAAAAAATAGTAGCTTTGTAAAAGGGAGGTTACTAAATAAAACTTTGAGAACTCTACTCACCCTCGGAAGATGAGTTCTGCCTTGCAATCTGATCCCTGCTAGGTTACTGTTCAGGTATAGAATTCCCAGGAGAGCAGAACACTCTTGAAGAGATTCTTGCAGAAGCCTACCTTGCCTTGGTAACCATTTAAGCATCTCTGCCTGCTCAGAGCAAGCTCCAGAGACCCAGAGTCTGGACCAGCCCAACCTCACAGGCTTCCTGTATTCTTTGAGGCTGTTATCAACTAGGCAGGGGGTTAGGATGCATGAGGCTTATGAAAGTATATTTTTAAAACCCCTTTTAAAACTCCTTTAAGGAGCTTACACTGCAATGCGCCTACACCACTCTGCTATCAGATCAAATAAGAAAAACTAATAGCTCTAAACTAAAACTCAGAGAATAAATGCCATAGAGTGGGGCCAGTCCTGTGGCAGGCTGGCACAACACTCAGGGTCTCTTGCAGCACTCTGGCCCAGGCAGAGCTGGTTTGGCTGATACTTGCTGGTGGTGTAAATCGTGAACTCTAGAGAGTAATGTTTAGTCTTATCTTGGAGACAGACCACTGACAGTGCCACATGGATGTGTTCAAGCACCCATGAGCACACAGTGCAGGGTCTAGCTTACTTCATTTATGCCAACTGTCACATCTAAAATGGATTACAATTCAGTACAATTTGCCTACTCCTGGTGGAAAATAGACCGATGGGACAAGGTGGTGTCTCATCAAATGCAGACAAACACAAAGGTATGGTCAGAAGACCACCAGTCAGAAGATGCCATTAGGACTGTCTGAATGAACCCCATATGGAAAGCAAACTCTGAGATGAAGATTACAAGTGGGACATGTGCAGGAGGCCTTAGGGGAGAGACAAGAAGTAAGCAGGTCTCAGTCTCCATAAGCTCAGAAGCCAGGCCAGCTCTTTAAAGGTCCCCCTGGTAGGCACAACACCAAGGCTCTGTATGCCTGCTCCATCAGTCTATGGACACCATTTCTACAAGGAAGAGGTAAGCTCTGGGCATGTATGGTGATTTGAAAGAAACTGGCTCCCATAGACTCATAGGAAGTAGCACTTTTAGGAGGTGTGGCCTTGTTGGAGTAGGTGCTACCTGCAGATCCAGATATAGAACTCTCAGATACCTCTCCAGCACCATGCCTGCCTGCATGCCACCATGTTTCCTGTCATGATGATAATGGACTAAACCTCTGAACTATAAGCCAGCCCTGATTTAACATTTTCCTTTACAAGGGTTGAGGTAGTCATGTTGTCTCTTCACAGCAACAAAACCCTAATGAAGACAGAAGTTTGTACCAAGGACTGGTGTATTGCTGTAATAGGCCTGACCATACTTTTGTGTAGAGGAATGTGGACTTTGGGACTTTGGATTAGAAAAGCAATTGAACGCCTTAAGTGGGGTGTAATGGGCCATCCTAGTAGGAACAGAGAAGACAGTGGTGTTGAGGGTGATTTGAACTGTGGGGGCCTGGATCAAGAGGTTTCAGAGGAGAAGAATATTAACATGTGGGCTAGAGACTGCTTTTGTAATATTTTGGTAAAGAATGTGGCTTTTTTTCTACCCTTGCCTAAAATACCTACTATTTGCTAAATTGAAGAGCTATGGATTAACAGCTTTGGCAGAGGAAATTTCCAGAGAGCCTAGTATTGACTGCATTATTTGGTGGTTAGTGGCTACACTTATGCAGATTTATAATGAAAAGGAGCAGGTTAAGAAAGGAAAAATACAAAATGTACAATTTGAGAAGAAAAGGGGCACCAGGAAGTGGAATGGCACCAAGTCCTGTGTCCAAGGAGATAAGCAGATTAAAGAAAAGCCTGGTGTTAGATGGAATAAAGTGATTGGAGCCCCAGGGTAAAACCCCACCCAGTTAAGCTTCCTACTTGTGGAAAGAAAAGCTTAGAGTCAGGTGTGGTAGTGCATGACTTTAATCCCAGAACTCCAGAGGCAGGGACAGGCAGATCTCTGAGTTAAAGCCAACCTGGTCTACAGATCAAATTTCAGGAAAGCCAAGCTTAGGCAGTGAAGAAAACCACCAAAAGTGGAAATCTGATGAAGATGTAATTGAATAAGGGGGTCATAGTCTAGCACCAACAAGCAGCAGAATTTGACAGCTTCAGCCACATTACTGTGGCTTCAGAGTCAAGGATAGAAGAAAGGGGTAGGAAATCTTCCTCCAAGACTAACAAAAGCCATTGAGGCCAGGCATGTGTCAGGGGTGTCCCTGCACAGAGGCCATTGCATGAAGCCTGGATTGCCTTGGAGATCTCAAAATATTGGAAATGCCAGAGCCACCATGGGATACCTGCTGAGGAGAGATGCTAACAGGAAGTAGAACCAGTCTAAGAAAAAGAGGTGTGTTGCAGTCAACAAAGCTGAGAGGAGTAGGAGATCTGAAGAGTGCTTTAACATCAGACATGGAGATGCAAAATTTAGAGTTTGTCCAGCTGATTTTTGGTCTTGCTTTGGTCCGGTATTTCCTTACCTGCTCCCTTTTCTCCATTTTGGAACAGAAATGTAAGTGATCTGCTTTTTATTTTGATATTATAGGTGATTACAGTTAAGAAATTGCTATAAGTTTCAGTAGAGACTTTGGACTTTTGCAGAGCTGAGACTGTTATAGAGTACAAGGACTTTTAAAGTTGGAATTTTTTGGAGGTTTTTGTTTTGTTTTGTCTTTTGGGTTTTTTGTTGTTGTTGTTGTTGTTGTTTGTTTGTTTGTTTTTTGAGACAGGGTTTCTCAGTGTAGTTTGGTGCCTGTCCTGGCTCTTGCTCTGTAGACCAGGATGGCCTCAAACTCACAGAGATCTACCTGGCTCTGCCTCCCAAGTGCTGGGATTAAAGGAGTGTGCCACCTCAGCCTGGCTAAAGTTGGAGTTAATACATTTCTGCATTATGCTATGGCTACATGCCTTTGGGGGCCAGGGCGTGGAATATGGTGGTTCAAAAGAAAATGACTCCCATAGACTCACAGGGAGTAGCACCATTAGGAGGTGTGACATTGTTGAAGTAAGTATGTCACAGGTTTGGGGTGGGAAGGCTTTGAGATCTTAGAAGTTCAAGCCAGGCCTTGTGTGCCTTAGTCTCTATCTGCTGCCTGCAGATGCAGAACTCTCAGCTACCTCCCCAGCACCACACCTGCCTGCATGCCACCACGCTTCTCACCACGAGGATAATGGATTAAACCTCTGAACGGTAAGCCAGCCCTAGTTAAATGTTTTCCTCTATAAGAGTTGCCATGGTCATGGTGTCTCTTCACAGCAATAAAACCCTAATGAAGACAGCATGTGTGTCCCCTTGGGTGACAGGGCTAACAAGAATCATCTGCTAAAGCACTTTCTAGTAATGACCCAGTAAGCCCTTCATTCCTAGGATCTGAGTTACCACCTCAGAGGGCCATTGCAAGGCCTAGCATAGTGGGTAGAACTGAAGAAATAAGTCCTTGAGTCCTTGAGAGGCCTGAGGTACCACATCACAAGGCCATGGCAAGGCCAAGCCAAGGGACATATTCAGTGCAATATAAAGAGGTTCTGGCCTCTGCACTTGCGCCCCACAATATACCAGATCTAGAAGCCTTCACATTTGCTCCAGACCAACAGAATGTGCTTTTCAGACATTGCTCACTAATACTTGGAGCCAACTAAAACCAAATTCCTCCAACATACCAATGCCCTAGTCTCTAAACATTTGACCCTGGAGAAAACTCACAAGTAAGCAGGGAGTAGGCACAGAGCTCTCGTGCATTTAGCACACAGCCCTTAATGATCAGCTCCAAAGCCCTGGTGTCAGTCCATAGCTGGGCTGCCACATAAGTGCATAACCATTTGGGAACATGACAGGAGTCCCATCTTTACATTGGAGCAACCATCCTAGCATCAGCTAGCACTGTTTGCACCAAGAGAGACCACGGTGGCCAAAATGATAAGCTGCATTCTCCAGGAGCTTTTTTTTTTTTTTTTTTTTTTGAGCTGACAATTGAACCCAGGGCCTTACGCTTGCTAGGCAAGCGCTCTACCACTAAGCTAAATCCCCAACCTGTCCAGGAGCTTTTTGTTTCTCTTAGAACAAACCATGCACTTGAGACACTGCAGTACATAAGTTGTACAAAATGCAAAGCTATGCCCTCTCCAAAAATGTTCCCTCTCATCTATCCACTACTGGGCTAGAAAGTGAGTCTGGGTCCAAACACAGCAGGAACTGTCCCTGGCCACAGATGTCCCTATCATCTGAGCTGGCAAACAAGGCATTCCCACAAAATCACAAGATTCTATGTCCAGGTGACTTAATGCTGACCAAACATGCCATGAGCTTTCCTAGAAAAGAAACATGAACACAGGTTACAGTGGTAAGAAGACATCCCACAGAGGGTTGGTCCTGGACTGCCCCTTGAAAGAGAGAAGACTTATTACAGGTAGAGGTGGGTATCCTAAAGCAGGACAGACTTACTGGCTGTTATGATATCATCTAAAACAGAAAAAAAAGAGGGGATGGAGAGACACCTCAATCATTAAGAGCATTTATAGCTTGTCTTAGGGCTTATCTTACTGTGATAAGATACCATGATCATAAGCAACCTGGGGAGGAAAGGGTTTATTTTATCTTACAGTTGGTAGTCCATCATCCATGGAAGTCAGAACAGGAACTCCAGACAGGAACCTGGAGGCAGAAATTGATGCAGAGGCCAGAGAGGAGTGCTGTTTACTGGCTTCTCCCTCAGGGTTTGCTCAAACTGCTTTCTGATAGCACCCACGACCAACAATCCAGGCTGGCTCCACCCACAGGGGTTAGGCCTTTCCATGTCATTCATCAATCAAGAAAATGCACCAGAGGCTTGTTCACAGATTAATCTGGTAGAGTTATTTTTCTCAACTGAAGTTCTGTCTTCTAAAAGACCTCTGTAGCTTGTGTTAAGTTGACAGAAAACTGGCCAGCACACTGCTCTTTCCCAGCACCCCAGCACCCATGTTGGGCAGCCTATAACTCCAGATCTAGAAGATCCAATCCCCTCTTCTGGCCTCCTTAGATAACACACACACATATACACACACTAAATCTTTAAAAGTAAAATGGGAAAAAGCTGTACTGACTACTGAGCAGAGGCAGGGGCCACTTCTTGGGGCTAGAAGATTACTCCGGCCATGTGAGGGATTCATACTGAAGGACATTATGCTGGTTGATAGTGTTCTGTTACTCTCATATGAGAAATGCCTAGGGCCCTCCTATTAGACCAAATATAACTGCAGACTTGACAGGGAGAGATTTTAGTCATCAGTCTTGAGCTGAAGCCTGTGGATAATCATGTGTCATGGCTCCTGACTAGCCTGGAGTTTGTGACTGGACGTCACGGTAACAGGAACATGAAAACTACTAAGGACCTTATGAGTGAGAGATGCTGGCCCTCAGTGTGCCTGCTGCAGAGAGAAATGAACAGGGAAGCAAGAACAGGCTCAAGAGACAGATGAAAAACAGCAAAACACCAAGAGCAGAGGTGGGTGGGATGGAGGAGCCTCTCTGTGAGCCCGCTGCTAAGCAACAAGCTCTACCTTCCTGTACTGCATATTTCCAGGCATTTCCATCAGTTGTATTTGAAGGCCAGGACCTGGTCCAATGTTCCTGAGGTATATAGATGCCTTTTTGTCTTACATCCAAATGAGGATCATTTGTCACACAATTGCCTGTATTTACATCTAGAATCTCCCTGAGGCTCAGCTTCATGTGTCTACTTGCTGACCCCAACCCCCTGCAAAGCTGGACATCTAGGGAGCATCTCAGGCTGCAAAGGTCCAATCCTTGCTCTTTAGCTTTCTGTCCTGACCAGCAACTCCCACACCCACTTCCACAAAGGAAATACCTTCCAGCCAGTGGCTCTCATGGACACTTTGGACTCCCTGTCCCTTCTCCTTCGGTCCCCAGTATCTAGAAGCAAAACACACAGCCTCACTTTCTTTTTTTTGTTTGTTTGGGTTTTTTTGTTTGTTTGTTTGTTTGTTTGTTTTGAGACAGGGTTTCTCTGTGTAGCTTTGTGCCTTTCCTGGAACTCATTTGGTAGCCCAGGCTGGCCTCGAACTCACAGAAATCCGCCTGGCTCTGCCTCCCAAGTGCTGGGATTAAAGGCATGAGCCACCACCGCCCGGCCACAGCCTCACTTTCAAACCATCTTTATAGAGCATCACTATTGAGCACTTCCTGTTGTAACTGGGACTAGCTAGATATCTGCCCTCTGCCTGACATGCTGGTCTCAAAGAGAAAAGAGGGGACTCCAAATGATGCTGTAGAAACACTTGTGACAGGCCAGGGGTAGTAGGCACTCTGTCATCCACAGACACATGAATGGGTAAATGATCTGCTTATTCAATATTCTCCATCCCTAGAAATAGGGACATTTGGTCCTAGGCTACAACATACAAGAACCTTGAAGACATTATGCCCAGTGAAATAAGCCAATCACACAGGACAAATAGTACATGAATCCACCTCTATAAGATACCTAAAGTGGTCCACAGAAAGCAGAAAGTAGCACCCCGGCCATAGGAACAGAGTTTGAGCTTGGGAATGTAAGGGCGCCTCGAGATGGACAATATGGTGGCTACCCAACTAAGCAAATGTCCTAATGCCACTGTGCACTGGAAATGGTAGCAAGGTAGAATCTATGCTGTGTGTATTTCACCAAAAACAAAACAAGGAAAATCAGAGCAATGATTTTCAAACATAAATCAGATCATTCCCCTCCCCTATGTGACATAAAAAGGTTCCCATCTCCTTACAGCTTTGTCTTTCTCCCGCTATCTGCAGTTCCTGCTCACTCTGTCAGTCCACCCATTCCCTGGCCCCAGGCCCCTCCCCCGAGTCTCCTTTGGTGGCACATACTCCTGCAGCCTTGGACACCCTCAGCAATTGTCTGGTGAAATCCAGACAGTACTTAGGCCTCCATCCTACCCACATACCTGCTACAATGTATCTCCCATGACACTGACCTCACTGTCTGACTGAGGTAGGTCATGGGCTCATTTGCTTATCTACTGTTGTCCGGTCATAAGAGAAAGCCAATTCTACTAAAGCCAGGTTTGGCCTTTTTCATTTAATATAACCAGAATTACCAAAACTGTTTGGCAAGGAAGGTAGAGCCTTCCTCCCATATCTGCTGAGAGAGGGAGTGAATGAACAAATGAACTAATGAGTTAAGCTTATTATGCCCAAGAGAGGAGGAGGCCTTTTTCTAAATGATTTTTCTTGTTCCTTTATGTGTATCGAACATCATTAAACAGAGATCCATATGACAGGTGTATACAGAGCACAGGATATCCTAATGAGCTGGGAGTGACTGGTTTACCACGCTCTCTATAAATGACTATGTCATGAACATTAGTTCAAAAACTCACAAGCAAAAGCATGGATGAATAATAAAGAGCTTTAACAGATGGAGATTTAAAGCATAGACAAGAAAGTTGGTAGGAGCTGCAATGTCACGTTTTTGCTCATAGGGTACTACTCTGCAAAAAACAGCCCAGCTACCACCACTACTGAGATCTCGCAAGGCTTCAGAAACCTGAACTGAAGAACTGCACGTTTGAAGGTCCAAACAGGTTTGAGAACTCCTCTTGAGAAAGGCCCATAATATTCAAACAAATAGCTGGATGTTTTGGAAGAGGATAACATTCTTTGCTCCCAGCATTTTCTTTAAACCTCAGCTGTCAACACCAGCTAAGATCCCACCTATCAGATGCCACCGCTACCTGCCTTCCCCTCACCCACCAGCCACTTAAAATACTTTGCTTCCTTTTAATCAGAATAAGCTCCGATTATCTCCCTTCAAACTAAGATTGTTGTTTTCATAACGCTAACAGTCTGAAACGGAGCATAGCGAAGGATCCGGGCTGGCCCCTTTCCTCCCGGCCCTGGAAAAGCAGCCCCAATCTTCAAGACAATGAAACACATGTGAGACACAGGTACAGCCATCATATGATAGGAGGGAAGTGTGTGTAGCTTCAAGGAAAATATTATGCAGGGGGAGCGGCGCAGATAGAGACAGAGATACAGAGTCAGAGACAAGAGACAGTGCCTTTAGCCCAGAAGTGAGTTGTTTCTAGGCATTTGTGGAAGCAAAGGGAAGTGGTAAAGTTGGATTCTGCCTTTGCTTGCTTCCTTCTAAGTGGATAGAAATTTAAAAAAAAAAAAAAAAAGGAGCTCATGAGCTCCGAGGAACACAGGCAACCACCTGGGAAGCCAAATAAATCCAGAACCAGAAAGTGAAACCCTTACCTAAGGCTCCAAGGTCAATCAGGCTCCATTAAGGTACTAAGTGACCCCTCCACCTAAGCTAGAAGAAACAGGAGAAGAGTTGGTTCCAGTTTTCTGCTAAAAAACATTTCTCTCAAATTATTTTTCAAAAAGGCCACACAGCTCCTGTTACCTGCAAAATCTGATTACAGAAGAACACAAGAACATCCCTCCTCAGTTGGCGCCATGGGCCAAAGGAAACATAGAGGCCAGTCGCCAAGACCAGACAGCCCCATCCTGAAACCGTCTTCCTACTTTCCATGTCGCAGCAGTTGGCTCAGCTTTGCTAGTGGCGTGCGGAAACCACATGGAGGAAGGTCCTCCCTTTATCTGAAGGAGTGGGCTCTTAATGCAGTCTACCCAAGTGAGTCCCAGGCACCCAGCCCCCTTTCCTCAGTTCAGACTGGCAGGTTGCTTGTTCAGTCCAGCTCACACAGCCATGCCCTCTGAACCATACCTCTTCTCTAGAGGGTCTTTGTGGAGTTGGGATGGTGGGACTAAGGTGTCACCTACAGTGAAAGCTTTAGGTACCTCACCATCTGCCCCAATAGAATGAAAAAGAGAGAAATCGCATGTCACCTTACCAGAGAAACTGCCAGCTATGCCACACGTTATAATGGCAAGGCCTTGGGCAAACAACACTATGGCTTGACTTACTCGGTATTATTGAAGCAAAAATCCAGTTTGGGCTAGGAAGATGACTCTGTGAGTAAACTGCCCACTGAGCACGCAGGAGAACTTGTGTTCAGATCCCCAACACATACATGGAAGCCAGGCACAACCAGCCACGCATAACTCTAACCCCAGTACTAGGGAGTGGAGACAGGCAGATCCTGGGGCTCACTGGCCAGCTAGTCTAGACAAATGGCAAGTCCCAGGTTCATCTCTTCTCTCTCTCTCTCTCTCTCTCTCTCTCTCTCTCTCTCTCTCTCTCTCTCACACACACACACACACACACACACACACACACACACACATACACACACACAGACATGGCATTGTGTGTGCAAAGCTGTGTCTCTGCAACTGACTTGTTATTACCAGGCTTTTGTTAAGAGTTTGCCATTGGAATGAGTGGTTTTCAAGATTTTTGTCACATCATTAATAACTTCATTCAAAGATCACACATTCTTATTTCAAACAAAGCATTCAGCCATGTAGTCAACATCTTATTGACCTCACTTACAACAACCTTTGACAGTCAGGCAGACATATGAATAATTGCTTATTGCATGTCTTTACTTTAAACTACTTCATGGATGTAGTTAATTATCTTTCCACAGCTGCACAAAGAAGACACAGGAAAAGAGGCATCTATGTTTTTTAATCATTTTATAGAAGCAAGTGTATAGAAGTGTGTGAGAGGACACAGATTTTTGTATATTGCAATAATTGCAGAACAAAATGATTGGTTCATGGTTTTCCTATAACTTCCCTTAAATGAGAGGTCTGTGCAGCTTTCTCCAAGCCACGAGTTTACATCTAAAGTTGAGTTATTTGGTAGTTCATGTAAGTTTATAATACCAGGACATAATTGACTGATGACCTGCTCCAACAGTACACGATGCACCTCAAAGACTCCCAAGTTGTATGTGTCTATCAGCAGATGAGCCAACACCAGATGTCCACTGTGGGTCACACACAGACCCAGCGCTACTAACTGCTTTGAAGTGACCTGGCCTCTTTATAATGTTAGTGGTAGTGTGAACCAACTCACTGCCCTTCCTCAGTCCTGCAATAAACACCAGTAAGAAAATGGTAAGAACCTTGAGCCAACTGACAGTGTTCAGCAGAGTGAGTTTGACCAACAGTGACTCAGACAATATGTGGAGCAAAGAGCATATAAAATGGACAGAACTCAAAAAGCAAAACTATACAGAACTCAATGCAAAAACCCAAAGCGAGGTTACCTCCTCTTTCACCAAGCCAGGTGACTTGAAAAACTTCTGGGACCCTCCTTCCCTCTCCACACTTAGAGTTTTGTAAATCTCTGAAGAGGAAACCTCACTGCCCACATGCGCTGCGGCTGCCAGGTGTGCGAGTTACTTCTGTGTAAGTATGATTGCAGGAGACTTTATCAGTCGATAGATACATTTGGCTCAATTAGACTTTTGTTCATGAAATGAGTGATCGTTCAGTTCATTGCCTGTGTCAGCTCCCCTTCGCAGGGGTTGGAGGTGAAGAAAGGGGATATCTTGGAAATCAGAGCTCTATTTATTTCAACAACAGTCAAGTCAGAGTTCTTCCAGGGTCCAGAAATTATTTCAGTGCTCTTTTTAAAATTACTGGAAGTACAGAAAGCTCATCTTTATAAAAATTATTATACCTTTAGTTTGCTTCCTGTGGAAAGGTCAGAGGGCCTAGATCCAATTAATGGCAAAAGCCTTCTTCAGTCCATAGCATAATTTAGTAGCGACTATGTTTTATTGTTCCTCCAATCTCTTTGAGACAAAAGCTACTGCTGTTGTTACCTAAGTCCATTTAGACTTTGACTCAGTGTATGAACTAACCTTATATCTGAAACAATAGAACAGAAATTCTACGGATTCTCTCACAATGGATTGGTCATGACAAATAAGCTGCCAAAACCCACATTCCTGCTCTATAAGGCTGAGGCAAGTAGCCAGCCCTGCCCCAGAGTGAACGGCTAATTAGATGAATGCTTTGTGTGAGGGAGAGAAAGACAGTACCTTCGGACACTGGTCCCTCTCTGGGGTCGGCACAGTTTTTTGTCACTTAAGAACTGAAGTGGTTTTCCTGCCTGGAATGGTTGGAATTCTTGCAGTAGAGAAGAGCTGGAGTCAGGATGACAGGAAAGAAAAGCTCCCACGTCAGCGACAGGCATCAACTCTGTGGGCCTGTCTAGCTTGCACAACAGCACACTGCACTTCCTGCCAAGCCCAGGAATTCTTGCTGACTCCCAAAGGTGCCTAGTGTATAGCTTTCTCTAGGATGGGGGTAGTGAGTTAGAGCCACAGGAGACTGCAGGACCCAGACCTTCCCTGGGCAGGAAGACGATGGCTGAAGGCTGCAGCCATGCAGATAGTGGGGTGCATAGCAGCCACTGGGGAGCACCCACTTTGCCAGTGGCTCACTTCCCCACCACAGTGTGAACAAGGTGGCTAGGTAGGAATGCCATTGCACAGGAGCAGTTGGGATAAGAAGGCTCCTGAAGTTTTGAGTGGGCACTTGGTCAAAGGAGCCTCTAATTCACTATCACTAGTGTGACCCGACCAGAGAGCCAGCCACAGTCCATGACTCAGTGAATGGATGAGAGGCTGACAGAGAGGTGGGGAAGTGAGGGAAATGGCCCTGTCATCTGCAGGTGGATGGAAGTCTGTCCCATCCCCACCTGTCTTTCCTCTGGCTTCCTTCCACTGGTCACCCTACTGTGAGCTCTCTAATCTCCACTGAGCAGACTGTTCCTAACATCTTAGCAGTTCTTGCTGCCTTTGTGAATCTGGTATGAGCTCCATAAGAGAGGTAGGGCTTTTGCTCAGCTTCACACTGGTTTCTGCTGTTTTTAGTTTGCAGCTGTCCAGTAGGCGAGAACCACAACCCCCGCCTAGACCAAAGTCCCACACATTCATCCTTGGGCATAGGATCATGTATGTGAAATGAGAAATAGTTCCACCATTTATTCCTCCCCAGCTCATTGTTAACATCTAAATCTGGTGACTAAAACTCATTAATAAGGTCCCTCCCACATGCCAAAGACTACCTGCCATTCTTTATAGGATATGCAGAGGTCAGGAAGCACCCAAGGGCATAGAACTGGCAGGCATCACAGAACCAGCCAGAGGCACAGCTTGGCAAAACTCTCAAGGGCAAAGTCTGTGTGATGCAGTAGGAGGCCCAGTCCAAGACAACCCTAGAACACACTTAATCAACACTTGCTGGATAATTGATGGAGTCAATAAATGTCGGATGATACAATAAAGGGCACACTTCCCTTCCAGGCTGAAAGATGTAGGTCTCCATTCCACTATAACGAGATTGCAAGGGACAGTTATTAATTCTTTACAGAATGGTCAGGGTGAAGACATGGCCTCCAATGAGCATAATTAATATGCAAGTGAGTTTATATCATTCTCTCATCAAGAAACCCATCGCTAGTGCATGGTGTTCACATTTCCTGACTATTCACTTGGGTGGTAGTCCACAATTTAAGAGATTATTAACAATTCTGACTGTAAGCTGACCACAGATAAGGATTTGGGATACAGGAAGCCTGGGGCACTGCCTCATAGCCATGCTGCAAAAACTGAAATGGGAAAAATTCAACATAGGGAATGCAGAGGATAGACAGAAAGACATGCTGCACATGCTTCCAACCTTCTTATTCTCTAGAGGTTTAGATCTAGAGATTTTAGACTCAGAGAATCCTACACTGAATGGAGCCCTGATCTTTATTCCCTAAAGATCATGTCATACAAATTCCATTGCAAATGTCCACATGGCCTTGTACCTCTGCCTCCCCTCTCAGGTGAGTTTGCCTTCCTCACTTAATTGACACGTCTGTCCCATCATAGATACCCCTGCAATAGGCTTTGGAGGTGTGCCCCCAGCTCCTCCTTGTCACTCTGTCCTGGCAGCTGCCTGTCCCCTCCCTACAGCGCCCTTTGTCTTATGAACAGAGGAATGAGTGGTCTTGCCCAAGAAAGGGAAGACTCTCTTAACCCCCAAATAGACATTCAGCAGGAGAGGTATTTTGGTAAAAATAAATCTGAAAGAATGCCTAACATGAGCTGTAATTTCATCAAAGGAGCTAACCTGATTGTCTGAAGTACCTATACTGTGTATTACCCTGCATTAGCTACGAGGGTAAACAGTGCTTTCACACCAGAGTGCAGCAATTAGAGAATGACTGCATGGGACATTTTTCCTTGTCCCTTTGCTTCCCATGGCACAGAATTCAAAGTTCCAAAGAGTTTTTGCTGCTAATTGTAAAGTCATAGTGAACATTCTTAATTTTAATGCTCTTAGGAAAACAAAGAAAGCCAAATTTTTCTGGATAAAACATACTCAGCACACCCAATGGCAGGTGCCTTTGTTATCTACACAGACACGAAGAACACTGGTAGGGCTAGAGGTCCAAACTAAGTGAGGTGTTCTGTCTTGACTTGGGTTTTTATATTTACTTATTTATGTGTGTGTCAATGTGTGCATGAATGTGCATGCCACAAGCACATGTTTGGGAATCAGCACAGCTTGCAGGAGACAGTTCTCTCCTTCCACCCTGAGAGTCTCAAGGATCAAACTGCAGTCATCAGGCTCAGTAAGCACCCTTAACCCCTAAGCCATCTACTAGGCCCTGCTTGCATTCCTTGAGGAGATTCTTTTAGGTCCACCAGGCTGACCTCAGATCCACAATGATTTTGTAATGTCAGGATTACAGACACGTGCCACCCTGGGCTGCTGTAGACGTAAATCTTAAAATTTTCTTCACTGGTTTGTCACCAAGCGCTAAGGCTCTGCCAGAATCCCAATCATTTATATAAATATCATTCTGTACTTATTCCTCCAGTGACACTGCCACTAACATTCAAATATTAGTAGCTCTCAGGAAATCACTGTTCATCAGGTTACAAGGAAGAAGAAATCTTTTTAAAGTCGTCAGGGGATCAAAGGCATGGGAGCTTTGCCTCATACAACCTCTGGGAGAGTTGTTTCCCTAGCACGTCCCCTGAAAGTTAGACTGTGGGAGGAAGGTCTCTTTTAGTACGGACACTGATGAGAACGAGGGCCATCAGTACAGGCTCTGACCCTCTTACCCACAAACTGAAACGTAAAACAAATTCCAGAAAGCCCAGAATGCCGGCAGCCGTAACCCACGATTCATTTTCAAAATAATGAGTTAATACACGGAATAAGAACCTGCGGCTTGGCGCCCTCTGGTGTCCAGAGAGAGCTGATTCAGGCTACTTGAAGTATTAATTATTCTTTGTTAGCCAAGGGGCGGAACGTAGAAAACACACACACACACAGCAGTTGCCTTTCAACACATCAAATCATGAAATGCCAACAACAAACCCAACCAGAAGATAAACCTGGAAACTGTTCATTCTCACCAGCAAGGATCTTATTTTGAGAATGGCGATGTAAGGTTCTATGCTGTTGACCCTGAACTCCCAACCACAGAACCTTCCACTGATCCTTCCTGTATGCCCCCGAAGTGAGAATGCTGCTAACTCTTGTGTTACCAAAACGTCGGACACAGGTACTTTCCCATTTACCGAGGCCACACCACATTCCCCCTAGAGCCATTTATCTAAAGGTGATTTGAAGAATTGAAAGTTAATTCTTCACAGTTCAAAATAATTAAGGAAATAAAGCTGGAAACATCCCACAGCAGAATATATATTTGCTTGCCAAGATAGGCACCCTTGCAATGTGTTCTGTCTACAGACAGCATGGGAAGAAGGCTGTCCCTGCAGGTGTTCCCAGTGTAAGAGACAGTGACCGCCATGCCTGGCCACACTGACACCACGAAGGGAGGACAGTCGCTGTATGTAGGGAGTTGTGAGTGACATAGAGGGTTACCTGGCCAGTCTTATCCTTGGCTGCAATTTCTCTTGGTTTCAGTGTAACATACAAACAACTCTCATGCCAGCTTTCATCTACATATTACTTGCTTTGTAGAGACAGCCCAGCCATCATCATGATTCAGCCTGTCTTGTGGAGTTCTTTTTTTTTTTTTTTAAGACAGTATCTTTCTATGTAGCACAAGCTCACCTTGAATTCATGCTCAGCCTCAGCCTCCAGAGTGGTGGGATTATAAGTGTGCATCACCATGTGCATTTTTATTTTAAATTATGTGTCATTTTCTCATTTAGACCATGATCTTGTTAAAGTTCGGTGCCCTCTCCTGACATCCTGTTATAGTCCTTGGATATTCCAGTAAAGCAGCCTCAGCCTACTCAGGATGCTATGTGGCTTTCCTGCTTCTGCTGCATTGCTTACAAAGTGCATCCTTCACGACTGCCTTTTCCTATCCCACACTGTCAGCTTCGCATCTAGAGAAACTCAGCTGAATACCATCTCTGAGAAGCCTCCCTGACTCCTTCCATGCCTCCACAGATCTGTCCTTCATTCTGACCCCATCTCACACCCAGTCAATTGGACTGATGTATCCTTGTCCGTGTCCTGCAAGCTCTCAATCCACTACATCCAATGGGAAGAGGAACAAACCAAATGTTGGACAGAAAAACAAAAACAAAAACAAAAACCTGGACCAGTAAGAATCCACAACAACCTTTCATTCCTTGCAAAGCTTCACTACAGTTTGTGCTCCCCAGGATTCACATGTAACCCCCAAAGTCATATGTCAATGATATTGAGAGGCAGGCCACTGGGAAGTGACTGGGTCATGAGAGCAGATCATATGTGATGTTTAACAGGTTAATGGATGGTGAACTATTCTGGGAGAGGCCCTGTTACAGAAACCAGGTCTCTCTCTCTCTCTCTCTCTCTCTCTCTCTCTCTCTCTCTCTCTCTCTGTCTGTCTTCTCTCTCTCTCTTACCCTCCTCCTCCCTCTCCTTCTCTCCTTCCCTCCCTCTCTCCCACTCTGGCATACTTGTGACACCCTCCACCATGTGAAGATGAGGCCTGAAGCTTCGCCAGATGTACTGAGTAAACACTGCACAGAACCAAACCCTCTGTTCTATGGAAACTACTAGCCTCAGCCATCTTGTTATGGCAGCAGAAAACAGACAAGGGCAAGTCCCTGCCTCCTCTCTGCTTGTTTGAAGATGTCCCTGCAGGTGAGTCATGCATGGGCAGATAAACATGCAAACATTGGTCTGTAGTTTTCCCACAGTCTATTTCGATCTCAGTTTCCCTGTCTGGTGGCATATCCTCATTAGGGGATGGCGGGTAAGCCGGAAATGTTTGAAAGGGCACTCCTCTAGAAAATTTTACTAAAAGGTCTGCTGCCTCCAACTAGCTGTGTGAACAGATTCTAATGTTCTGATGATGTTGCCTTGCTTCTCAGTGATTTTTTAAAGCTCCATTCAGCTGTAGGCCCACAGTGGGGAGGCATCTCCCTTATCTTCAGACCATCTTATGAGAGTACAAATACTCTCCTCAGCCCAGAAGTTCTGCTGTGGCCTCCAGCAGCCCATAGACAGAGCAAAGCAGGCACTCTCTGATGCTTGTGAAGCTTAGTGACAAAATGACTAGGGACTGGGTCTTTGGGTCCCAACTCATACTGTTCAGAGAAAGCTCTTTGGTGTGCAGTCAGAATGCCATAATAACTGTGTGATGGAAGTGAGGGCAAAAGAAATGGACAGAAACTCCCCTACATGATTCTTTCTGTAGAAAATAACCTCAGAGGCTCTCAGGGTATGGGGTGGGGTGGGCTGTAGAGAACCTAAGCTAACTTCTTCATAGTATAAGGGATCTGAGGCCCACAGAGCTCTGTGGCTTCCCCAGGTTGGGCTCTGGACCCAAATGATGATGACCTATTGGCTCCTGAAATCAGATGACTCCAAGTGTCAGCCAAGGCCACCATCCATGTCTGAGATCCCTTATTCGAGAATTTCTATCTCAGATTCCTGTCTCTCTTCCCCACTATCCACCTGGAAGCCTCCTCACTGCACCACACCACCTCTTCTGGAACCCAGAGCAACTTCCCAGCCTTAGTGCACAAGCCATCCAGCCCAGTGCCTCTAGCTCTATGGATGCTTCTTACACCCACCACTGCCTGACAAACCTGTTCCATTCGCCCTGCTAAGCTCACTCCCTCCTCCAACCTGGAAGGTGTCCCAAAGCTAGCTCTGCCTGTCCAGTGGCCAGGGCTTGCTCGGGTAGCATGCCCTCAAGAAATTGTCTTCCCTTCATGATGTAATACCACACTCCAGTCTGTGATGCTCTGCTCACCTGCTGTGTGACTCAGAGGTCTCCCTCCACACAGACTCTGTGAAGATACCACATATTCCATCTTGTTTCTGACTTCACTGAAGCAACCAGTATCCGATGGATAGGTGGTGGTTTTTGTAACTGACAACAGAGTCTCCTCTCATACAACACATCCCGACCACAGCTTCCTCTTCCTCTGCTTCTCCCAGCTCCCATACCATTTCCTCTCTCCCTCAGTTTCCTTTTAGAAAAGATCAGGCCTCCAAGAGACAACATCCAAACAGAACAAAACAAGATACAATAAGACAAGGCAAAAACCCTCATACTGGGGCTGGACGAGGCAACCCAATAGAAGGAAAAGAGTCTCAAGAGCAGGCAAAAGAGTAAGGGACACAGCTGTTCCCACTGTTAGGAGTCCCACAAAAACACCAAGCTAACAGCCATAACATACAAGCAGAGGATCTGGTGCAGACCCTTACTGGCCCATGCTTGCTGCTTCAGTCTCTGTGCGCCCATATGCACCCTACTTAGTTGATTCAATGGACCATGTTCTCCTGGTGTCCCCCACCCCCTCTGTCTCCTACACTCGTTTCTCCTCCTCTTCTGTAGGTTACCCAGAGCTCTGAGGGAAGGGGCACAATGGAGACCTGAAGTTTAGACTCTTTTTCCACAAACTGTCTTGTCTCCACACCCACTTCCACCTGCTGCTGGAGGAAGCCTCTCTGATGGTGACTGGACAAGGCATCTATCTGTGAGTATGATGAATATAGCAAAATATCATTAGGAATCATTTCGTTGATTTTGGGGGGAGGTGGCCAGTTGTGTTTGGTTCTACCCTAGGTCTCTGGGCTGTTCAGTCTCCAGTTCTTGTTGTGGTAGCACCCGCGCTACCACCACCTGTTTACCATGTCTGAGCGAGGGGCTGTGGATCGAAAAACAGAGACAAAAGACAGCGGGTCATTCGTGCCAGGGGATGCCTAATGCCGTTTATTGAAGAAGGGAGGGAACCTTAAATACAGGCTTACAGCACAATGGAGGAACCCTGGAGGGCAGAAGTTCGCTACTGAATGTTCTACATTTTTGCATCTAAGCTGTTTACACCAAATGCAAGATACACAAACAAGGAACTTCCCTTAAGCATTCAGGAGGGTGGAGACCGGCAGGGAATCAGCATAGGGAGGACATCAAGGTCAAGGTCAGGCAAGCAGGGCGGCAGTTACCCAACTTGGGAGTTCCAGGGCCCTGCAAGTTCTTAGCCATACAGGCAGTGTGGAGCATAGGCTCCCTCTTATAGTGTGGGCCTCAAGTTAAACTGGACATTGGTTTGCCACTCACACAAGTTCTGGGCCACCATTGCCCTAGCATATCTTGCAGGCAGGACAGATTATAGGTCGAGGCTGGGTTTTGTGGCAGGGTTGGTGGCTAGGTTTCTCTTTCATGGCCTGCAGAGACGTTCCCCATGCCAAAGAGGCTAGAAGTGAGGAGTGAAGGCTCCATGAAGCATGAGCTTGACCTCTCTACATTCCACAAGCTGTGTGGATATTATTCTTAGCAGCGGGACCCGCTATCAGTTTAAAGAGAGCAACCCTCTACCCTAGCATCAGCCTGGGTTGTTTAGGAATCTCCACAGGACCCTCTGCCAACAACTTAGCCAAATACAACCTAGTCCCACCACTGGAAGCCTTGCCTAGCTACAAATGATGGTCAGGTCAGATTCCTTATTCTCTATTACTAAGTGATCCTCACTAGGATCACTCACAGATTCCAGGAAGTTTCTACTGTGCCAGGTTTCCACCCAGCCCCAAAGGCCTCCCAATTCCATCTGTTCCCCCCACCCCATCCTTCCTGCTCCTGTCCTCACCCACCCCAAGTCCACTGGCAAAATTTATTCTTTCACCTTCCCAGAGATATCCTTGCATCCCCCTAGAGCCCTCCTATTTACCTAACGTCTCTGGGTCTGTGGATTTTAGCTTGATTATCATTTACTTAAAAGACAATATCCATTTATAAGTGAATACATACCATATTTGTCTTTCTGGGTCTGGGTTACCTCACTCAGGATTGTGTTTTCTAGTTCCATCCATTTGCCTGCAAATTTCATGATGTCATTTTTAATAGCTGAATAATACTCTATTGTATAAATGTATCACATTCTCTTTATCCATTCTTTGGTTGAGGGATGTCTAGGTTGTTCCCAGTTTCTGGCTATTATGAAAAATGCTGCTATGAACATAGTTGAGCAAGTGTCCTTGTGATATGATTGAGCATCCTTTGGGTATATGCCAAAGAATTGTATAGCTGGGTCTTGAAATAGATTGAGTCCCAGTTTTCTGAGGAACTGCCATATTGATTCCCATAGTATCTGTACAAGTTTGCACTTCCACCAACAACGGTGAAGTATTCCCCTTGCTCTAGGGTAGGCGGGACAAGGAAGAGAAAAAGGCTGGAAACAGGAAGGCTGGGAGGAGACACTACCAGACACTGCCATGAGAAACAACATGTAAAGACACCGGTAAGCCACAAGCCATGTGGCAAAGCATAGACTAACAGAAATGGGCTAAATATAAGAGTAAGAGCTAGACAATGGTAGGCCTGAGCTAATGGCCAAGCAGTTTAAATAATATAAATGTCTGTACGATTATTTTATACGTGGGTTGTGGGACCGCGGGGGCTTGGTGGAACCTGGAGAGAAGCTCTCCAACTACATTGCTCCAAATCCTTGCCAGCATAAGCTGTCACTTGTGTTATTGATCATTAGCCATTCTGACAGGTGGAAGATGGAATCTCAAAGTAGTTTTGATTTGCATTTCCCTGATAGCTAAGGACCTTGAACAGTTCTTTAAGTGTTTCTCAGCCATTTGAGATGTATTTCTCTATTCTCTGTTTAGATCTATGCTCCATTTTCAATTGGATTATTTGGTTTTTATATATCTAGTTGCTTGACTTTGTCATATATTTTGGATGTAAGACCTCTGTCAGATGTGGAATTGGTAAAAATATTTTCCCACTCTGTAGGCTGCTGCTTTTGTCTGGTTGACAGTGTCCTTTGTCTTACAGAAGGTTTTCGGTTTCATAAGGTCCCATGTATTAATTGTTGATCTGTTCAGAAATTTGTCTCCAATGCATTCAAGATTATTCCCCACTTTCTCTTGTGTCAGGCTCATTATGTCTGGTTTTATGCTGAAGTCTCTGATCCAGTTGAACTTGAGTTTTGTCAGGATGATAAATATGAATCTATTTGAAGTCTTCAACATGCCAACATCCAGTCTGACCAACATCATTTGTTGAAAATGCTTTATTTTTTTCCATTTCATCAAAAATCAGGTGTGTGGATTTATGTCTGGGTCTTCAATTTAATTACATTGAACAATGTGTCTGTTTTTATGCTAATACCATGCCATTTTTATTACTATACCTCTGTAATACAACTTGAAATCAGGGATGGTGATACCAACAGCAGTTCTTTGATTGTTTAGGGTTGTTTTAGCTATCCTACTTTGTTTTCTGTTAGTTTTGGTTTTGTTTTTGTTTTTATCATATGAAGTTGAGAATTGTCCTTTCAAGATCTGTAAAGGACTGTTTTGGAATTTTGATGGGAATCATGTTGAATCTGTGATTGTTTTTCATAGGATGACCATTTTTTGCTGTTAATTCTACCAATCCATGAGCATAAAAGATCTTCCCATCTTCTGATATCTTCTTCAATTTCTTTCTTCAGAGACTTCAAGTTTTTAACCATGCAAGTCTTTCACTTGCTTGGTTAAAATTACTCCAGGATGTTCTCTATGGTTTGAGGCTATTGTAAAGGGTGTCGTTTCTTGATTTTTTTCTCAGTGTATTTGTCATTTGTACACAGGAGTGCTACTCTTTTTCTTTTTTCAGTTAATTTTGGATCCAGCCACTTTGCTGAAAGTGTTTATCAGCTGTAAGAATTCCCTAGTGGAATTTTTATGGTCATTTACATATACTATCATATCATCTGCAAATAACTATATTTTGACTTCTTTCCCAATTTGTATCGCTTTGATCTTCTCCAGTTATCTTATTTCTCTAGCTAAAACTTTAAATACCATATTGAACAAATATGAAGAGAGTGGACAACCTTGTCTTGCTCCATATTTTACTGAAATTGTTTTGAGTTTCTCTCCATTTATTTTGATGTTGGCTATAGGCTTGATAAAAATTGCCTTTATTATGTTTTGGTGTGTCCCTTATATCCCTAATCTCTCTAAGACTTTTATATAAATGAGTGTTGGATTTTTGTCAAAGGCTTCTTTTGGCATCTAATGAGATGACCCTGTGGTTTTTTTCTTTCAGTTTATTTATATGATGGATTACATTTACTGATTTTTGTATGTTGAACCATCCCTGCACCTCTAGGATGAATCCTACTTGGTCATGGTGGATTAGCTTTTTGATGTGTTCTTGGATTTGGTTTGGGAGTATTTTATTGAATATTTTTGCATCTATGTTCATGAGGCAAACTGGTCTATAATTCTCTTCTTTGAGTCTTTCTGTAGTTTGGGTATGAGAGTAATTGTGGCCTCATAAAATGATTGGGAGATGTTCCTTTTGTTCCAATATTTGTGAAATAATTTGAGGAGTATTGGCATTAACTCTTCTTTGAAAGTCTGGTAAAGTCTGCACTAACACCATCTGGCCCTGGGCTCTTTTTGGTTAGGGATTTTTAATGACTGCTTTTACTTCACTAGGAGTTATAGGTTTGTTTGTTTTTTTAATTTTTTATCTGATCTTGATTTAACTTTGATAAGTGGTATGCATTGAGAAAATTATCCATTTCTTTTAGATATTCCAATTTGGTGGTTCTTAAAGTATGTCCTTATGATTCTCTGGATTTCTTTGGTCTCTGTTGTTGTTTTCTTTTTTATTTCTGATTTTATTAATTTGGATATATATTGGGTGAAATGTGAAATGTTTAGTTAGTTTGGATAAGTGTTTGTCTATCTTGTTGACTTTCTCAAAGAACTAACTCTTTGTTTCATTGATTCTTTGCATTGTTCTCTTTGTTTCTATTTTATTGATTTCAGCCCTCACTTTGATTATTTCCTTCAGTCTACTCCTCTTGGGTGTGTTACTTCTTTTTGTTCTAGAACTTTCAGATGTGCTGTTAAATTGCTATTCTGAAATTTCTCCAATTTTTTTTTTTTATATAGGCACTTAGTGCTATGAACTTTCCTTTTAGTATTATTTTCATCATGTCCCATAAATTTGGGTAGATTGTGTTTTTATTCTAGAAAGTCTCTGATTCCTTTATTTCTGTCTTGACCCATTTTTCACTCAGTAGAGAATTGTTCAGTTTTACTAAGTTTGTGAGCTTTCTGTTGTTGCTGATATCTAGCTTTAATCCATGGTGTTCTGATAGGATGCAGGGAGTTATTTCTATTTTATTGTATCTATTGAGATGTGCTTTGTGTTTGAGTATGTGGTCAATTTTGGAGAAAGTTCCATGAGGTGCTGAGAAGGTATATTGTTTAGTGTTTGGGTGAAATGTTCTGTAAATATCTGTTCGGTCTAAATGACATCAGTTGGCTTCAGCATGTCTCTTGTTCAGTTTGCCTGGATGACCCGTCCATTGGTGAGAGGGGGATATTGACGTCTTCCACTATTACTGTTTTAGGATCAATATGCGATTTAAGCTGTAGTAGTGTTTCTTACAAAGCTGGGTGCCCTTGTGTTTGAAAAATAATATTAAGAATTGAAATATCATCTGGGTAAATTTTTCCTTTGATGAGTATGCATTGTTCTTCCCATGTTTTTTTATTAATTTTAGCTTGAAGCCAATTTTGTTAGATATTAAAATGATTACACCAACTTGCTCCTTAGGTCTATTTGCTTAGAATATCTTTTTCCAACCCTTTACCCTGGTGTAACATCTATCGTTGATGTTGAGGTGTGTTTCTTATACGCAGCAGAAACATGGGTCCTGTTTTCACATCCATTCTGTTAATCTATGTCTTCTTATTGGGGAAATGAGATCATTAATACTGCAAGATATAAATGACCAATCATTGTTAATTCCTGTTATTTTGGTAGTGGTGGTAGTGGTAGTGTGTGTGTGTGTGTGTGTGTGTGTGTGTGTGTGTGTGTGTGTTTCCCTTGTTTTGGTTTTGCAGGTGGTTTTCCTGTATATTATGGATGTAGTTAACCTCTTTGGATTCGAGTTTTCCTTCTAGCACCTTCTGTAGGGTTGGATTTGTAGATAGACATATTGTTTAAATTTGACTTCATCATGGAATATCTTGTTTTCTCTGTCTATAGTGATTGAAAATTTTGCTGGATATAGTAATCTTGGCTGGCTTCTGTGGTCTCTTATGTCTGAAGGATATCTGTCCAAACCCTTCTGGCTTTTAGAGTCTCCATTGAGAAATCAGTTATTATTCTAATAGGTCTGCCTTTATATGTTACTTGGTCTTTTTCCTTTGCAGCTTTTAATATTCTTTCTTTGTTCTGTATATTTACTGTTTTGATCATTGTGTGACAAAGGAACTTTCTTTTCTGGTCCAATCTATTTGGTGTTCTGTATGTACCTTTATAGGCATCTCCCTCTTTAGGTTAGGAAATTTTTTTTTAGATTTATTTATTATTATGTACACAGAAGATGGTGCGTATTACAGATGGTTGTGAGCCACCATGTGGGTGCTGGAAATTGAACCCAGAACCTCTAGGAGAACAGTCGGTGCTCTTAACCTCTGAGCCATCTCTCCAGCCCAGGGAAATTTTTTTTTTCTATAATTCTTATTGCAAATATTTTCTGGGCTTTTGAACTGGGATTTTTCTCCTTCTTCTATACCAATTATTCTTAAGTTTGGTCTTTTCATAGCGTCCCAGATTTCCTGGATATTTTGTGTCAGGAATTTTGTAGATTTAACACTTTCTTTGACAGATATATCCATTTCTTTTATCATATCTTCAGTGCCTGGGCATCTGTCTTCTATCTCTTGTGTTCTGTGGGTAAAGCTTGCCTCTATAGTTCCTGTTCACATTCCTAAATCTTTCATTTCTATTTTCTTTATTCCTTCTATTTCCATTTTCAGGTCATGAACAGTTTTATTCATTTCCTTCAATTGTTTGTCTTTTTCTTGGCTTCATTTATTAATTATATTATTATATTAATGAGCATTATATTGTTATATGTTATTATCTTATATTGTTTTATTATTTATAATTTATATATTAAAGAGATTTATTTATTTCTTCCAATTGTTTGTTGGTGTTTCCCTGGCTTTTTTGAGTGGTTTATTATTTATTTCCTCCCATTGTTTGTTTGTGTTTTCCTGGATTTCTTTATGGAATTTATTCATCTCCTCTTTAAGGACTTCTATCATCTTCATACAGTTGGTTTTAAGGTCATTTTCCTATGCTTCAGCTATGTTGGAATATTCAGGACCTGCTGTGGTAGGACAGCTGGGCTCTGCTGGAGACAGATCGCCCTGGCTGTTATTGATTGTGTTCTTACACTGGCATCTAGGCATCTGGTTCTAGAGTTATTATAGGTCTAGGTGGTGATTTCTGGGTTTGTCTTTGTTGGGGGGGGGTGTGTTCCTTAGTTTCTGTTTTCTATCTAGATTTTTCAGGGAGTATGTTATCTGTGTGTTGCCTGTTCTGCTTGCCTGCTTCACTAGTGCACTCACAAAGAACACTTGATGGTATTGGAGGCTGGAGGAAGGGGAGGCCAGGGGGAGATGGTCTATTGCAGCACTATGGGCAACCCTGAGGACTGTGTCTCAGCGAACAGAGAAAGTAGAAACGGTCCACAGGCAGCCTAGCTAGTCTTCTGGGGGGCATGGCCTAGGGTTGAGCAGAGGGCAACTGCCCAAGTTGGGTGTTGGTGTTCAGTTGCAAAGACAAGGAAGGGAAGGGAGGCTGTGAGCATTGTCTATGGGAACCACAGGAGGCATGGGGGCGGGGGCTGCAGCTAGTGTTCTGTTGCAGTGCTAGGGGCAACCCTGAGGCTTGCTTCTGGTCTTCCCCAATGGATTCAATGTCTACCATCCAAAGCTGAGGTATAGTAAAACAACTCCCACTGAGCTCCTATGCCAAAGGTCTAAGATCCAAAGTGTGTGCATATGAACGATGAACATATGCACGTGCATTTGTGTGTGTGTGTGTGTGTGTGTGTGTGTGTGTGTGTGTAAAGAGGCAAGAAATGTAAAAATACAAATAGAAATATATAGAAACTGATGTGTACAAAGGTGAATTTATGGCTAAAATGGCAAATAGCAAATGTTGGTGAGGACATGGGGAATTACAAGTATTGTGACATTGCTAATAGGAACAGTAAATGGAACAGGCAATATGGGAAATAATTTGTGGATCAAAAACTTAAGCATGACTTACTGCATGACTCAGCAATTTCACAACTAGGTCTATACACAAAGGCATTGAAATGGGTAATTGAATGAAAACATACACAAACCTTTACAGCAACATTGCTGGTAATAGAAAAAGGTGAAAACAGGTTAAATACCCAAAGAGTGAGTAGATAAAGAACGTGTGATATAATCACACAATGGAATATTACTCAATCATGCAAAGCACTGGTATATTTAAATGTGTTACATGCATGAGAATGAATCTTGAAAACATCCTACAGAGTAAAATGTAAAATCCAGATCCAAAAGATCACATATTGTATCATTCCATTTATAAGAAATGTCCAGAATGGGTAAATCCATAGAAATTTAGAAAAAGTTAGGGACTATCAGAAGCTGGAGGAGGAGGAAAGGGGAGCAATTGTTTAATGGGTCGGGGATTCCTTTTGGGACAATGAAAGGGTTCGGGAACCTGAGCTGGTAGCTATATAAACGTACCAAATGCCATGAGACAGTTCATTTTTAAATGTTTAACCATTAGTAGTCACTAAATGTTTAATTAGTCATGTAAATTTCACCTCATTATAAAAGATAAAGTTATATTTAGTTTGGAATTTATTAGGGATAAACATAATTAGACCTTTTCTTGCCTCTTTTGTTGTGGAATTAAGAAGTGTAGTCAAATTAAGAGAACCCACTTCAGGCCATTCCCTTAGTTTCCTAAGCCTCACAAGGAGGGGAACATCTGCAGGAGATGTGATGAGATTGTCAGTCCCATAAACCAGTGCAGAGTAAGCTGAGGGCTTGGTCCTAGCCGGGGAAGCAGCCCTACCCATCTGCTAAGAACTTGCCAGTAGTCGCAAAATGTGAAACATGCAGGTATGAAGCCTCTCCTGTGGGAACCTGGACATAATGGCAGAGGGAAAAGTCACACATGCTGTTTCAAAGCAGAAGAGGCTCAGCAAAACACTTGTGTCTGTCCCCTTCGACATCTAGGACCAGAGCCTATCACATGCTGAACTCTGGATGGGAGAGTTTCCTTTCCCCATAGACAATTGACCAGAGTTCTTGCTTTGATGCAGATGACTAGCCACAGAGGCAGCCTCTGTGCTGGAGAGGGTGATGCAGACAATCCTTGAGTCCATGGTGCTTCCTGGCACCCTGGGAGCTCACCCTGGGACTCTAGTCATCTTATCTTTCTGCTTGGGCTTTCCCATGTTCTATAGGTCATAGTTCTCCAATATCAGAGCAACAGACGATGCTGAAGCTGACACCACCCCCATTCCTGCAAGATAGCCCTTCAACAGATTGGGATCTGGTAGCTGGGCAAACAGTGTGTTTGACTCCCATGTCATAGATGACCAAAGGCATTGCTGATGTAATTGAAACATACCATCTCTACTGCCCAGTCAATAGTTACAAAAGAGGAAAACCCAATGTATATAAATTCAACACATGATCAATATGTTTCAGTGTTTGTGAATATGGGAGGGGGTGAGTGTGCAGTTGGGTGAGTGTGTGTATTTGGATAAATGTATGAGGTGTGTGTTTGGATGTGAGTCATATATGAGTATGTGTTTGGGTATGGAAGTATTCAGATATGAGTTTGTGTTTGGGTAAAGGTGGTGTGTATGGGGGCATTTATGTGTGTGTATGTATGTTTGGTGGGGTGGAAGTGTATGTTTGAGTGAGGATGAGTAAGTGTAGGTATGTATGGAGGATGGGGGTTAGGTTTGTGTATATTGAATGTGTATCTGGGTAAGGGCGTATGTGTGCATGTGTAAGTGTATATTTTGGTGTATTGAGGGTATGTCTGGGTGAGGATGAGGGTATCTAGTTGTGCTTAAATGTGTTGAATGTGTGTTGGTGTGAGGGTGTATGAGTGTATATTTGGATGTTTGAATGTGTTAAGTATGTGTCTGGGTGAGGGTGTGTAAGTGTATATTTGGGTGTGTGGGTATGCTGAGTGTGTATCTGGGTGAGGGTGTGTGAGTGTATATTTGGGTGTGTTAAGTGTATGTCCTGAATTCCAAAAAAAAAAGAAAAAAAAAATCTTTTTACTATTAAAGAAACCAAAGCAATAGTAAAAGATTTCTCCAAAAAGTAAAAGGAGAGGTTTTTACCACCAACAAAGTTTTGGGAAACAGACACTTCTCATCTTGTACCATCTTTCTATCCCTAGAGAATGAAAGAAAACAAACCCTGCTCTTATTCAGGAGGCCAGTGAAGACTTGGTGCCCAGCTTAGATATGATCATGCTCACCTGTGAATATGCATGCCAAGGTCCTAAACAAAATAGCAGACAATTCCACAGCAGCAATGCTGTAAGAAAATAAGAGGTTTGGGGTCTTTCAGAGATCTTTCAGATATGAAAGTCCATGAACTTCACTCACCAAATCCACAGATTTAAAAGACTGGTATACTGATTTCAGTAGTTAGGAAAATATGTGTTTGACAAAGCCAAGCATCATTCAAGCTTGGATTAGAAAGAACCTTCTCCAAACTGGCAAAGCATGTGCATATCTTTCATTAAAAAAAAAAAAAAGGCCTGGAAGCTATGTGCTAGGTCCAGAACAGCCCAGGGTGCTCTTCTGTGGCCTCACTTCTTGTCCCAGGATCCAAAGCAGTATAGTCAGGCCACAAAGATGTATTAAAATCCTACAGATTGTGAGGGAAGAAGCAAAGTTCAATGACCACAGAAGACATCATTGAAAACACAGAAAATATATGGACATTTCACCTCACCAGAAGGTGCCTTCCTGTGAACTGAGGCCTTACTAAGATACTCCACACCCAATGCAGCATCAGAATCAGGCTTCTCAAGGACCCAAGTTTGCAAAGCCAGTAGCCATGGGCCATGAAGGGTGACTGAAGACCCCCTAAGAAAGCAGCTTGCTGCTGTGTGGTGCTGGTGCTGTTGGTGCTGTTGGATGTCTGCAGCGATGCATGTGAGCACAGTGGATGTCAGCAGCAATGCCAAGTCTCCTCTTTACCAAAGAGCTTTGAGGGAAAGGCAGGTGACTCATCAAGAGGAAATCAGCCAGGCCTGAGTGGCAGACGTCATTGTAGATGGAAGTATGGCCAGGAAAAGTAACATCATCTGAAGGATGGTGGTAAATGGAGAGGTGTTTGTTTGCTGTGGGACATCTTAAGGTACTTTGAGTTTCCCTAGTCAGGTGAGGCAGACCAGAGCAGAAAGGTGGAGGAGGGAAGATCACAGCATGATTTAAATTACCATGCTGAGAGAAGCCAGACTGAATGAGAATCTCTCCATGCCATCAGGAGACTGAGTAGGCTTCCAGAGCCCAGGAAGAATGGAGGTGAGAGTCGCTGAGCTGGGTGAGAGGTGTTAAACATCCTCCACCTCTGGCTTCTCCAAGTCCCAGTACACAAAGATTCCCAGCTTAAGAAGCAAGTGCACCATAAGTGTGGGATTGTGTTCCATGTGTTTTTGTTTTTGCTCTTCCTTGGAAATGAGCCTCATGTCAGGCAGGTGTCAAACTCACTCCGCAGCTGAGGGTGACCTTAGACTCCTAATCCTCCTGCCTCTGCTTCCTGAGTGCAAGAGTTGCTTTTCTTGAACAAAGAACCACTTTATTTGTTCCATGCTACAGACCCCCAGGTTTTTAAACCACTCTCCTGCCTTGTTTGGTTTTCTTCCTTAAACCTGTAATCTCCAATTCACCAACGTTTTCCAAGCTGAGGTTTTAAACTAGAGCAACGGACCAGTAATGAAGACTCAAGAATGGCAGGCTGGGACAGTGATACAGAGGTCCAAAATCACCACATTATAATCCATGAAAGACCCAAAACTCACTCACTTTGCCTTTTTTTTTGGGGGGGGGGTGTCTCTGGGCCAAATAAGGCATTCAACAAGAAGCTTCATTATATAACACATTATATAAAATCATGGCACAACCACCCTGCAGTAAGAAGACAGACCGACCAGAGGCCTAGAATCAACAGGGCACCCAGAACCTCACTTCAGTTCAATTCCAATCCTTCTCCTTTGGTACTGTAGATCCACTCTCAGGTGTCACAAATGGCTGGTTAGTGGACAAGTCCCTTAACCTCCCTCATTCACAGGAAATGCAATCACTAAGTCCACAGCCCATTCAGGTGCCAACTAAGGTCCTTCTCTGAGCTGTAGCTCCCAACAGGTCCACAACCCTCACCTGCCTGTCCACTTCCACAATAGGCATCATTATTGAGCAACTGGTCTCAAAAGTCCATCAGACTGATAACTAAAGATATGTGTTCATCATGGGCCTAATCTTAGGCCCAAATATCCTAAGTTTTTAGGCTGTAATAAACCTTGCCTAAAATGTAAGACATTCCTAGCCAACAAAGTAGAACAGCAACCACATTCCACACAGACACATGTGTAGGCAGAGGGATATTAAACACAGTGGTAAGTGAGTTGTCAGGAGACAACTGGGGTATTACTCTGTGGCTTAGAAGAGATACATGACTGTGTAGCTATTTCATCCCTCCAGAGGGAAAACACAGACTACTCAAGAGCACAGATCAAGACGACAAGGCTCATGACAAGGCTTGAGAAGCTCAGAAGGTCACATGACTCACAAGTCCTCTCCTCAAAGTTAAACATCTGCTAGCAAGAGGTGTGTCCTCAGAGGGGCTGCATTCAAGTGTGTGCAGGGCTTCAGCAACTGGGCTTCTTAGAGTCATCAATCACACTGGGAGAGCTTTTCCATGACACAGCTGCGTTAAGTCACCTATCTCCTGTAAGTAGCCTCTCACCCATGCTCTGCGAATGACCCCAGTGAGCTCAAAGGTTTGCCAAGGTTAGACCTGGGTAGCATCATTTCCTTGGTCTGCTGTGGGTGCTCTATCTGGAGTGAACAGCTCTTTCTCTGTGTCTCTCTAGGAAAAGTCAAACAACAAACAATGAGAAAAGATTCCCCAATATGGAGCATGCATTCAAGTTTTCAATGTGTGACAGAAATATTTAGACTGTCACCAACTTTAACCCTTCTTGTACTAGACCAGTGATTCAGATTGGTGGGTACTTATGCATTTTCTGACTAATGACAACTAAATGCTATCAATTCTTTCACCAAAATTCAGATTACAGCTAATTTTGCTAGAACACACATTAATAAAGCAGAGGAACAGACCAGGGTTCCCAGAGTTTGCTTCTGATTAGAATCACCTAGGAGTATGTTTAAATACTGATCTCAGAGACCTATCCCCGAGACAGTCCACTTTAATTGAACTAAGGCAAACTCTGAGATTTGAGATTTTTTTTAAAATCCCAAATGATTTCTTTTTGTTGTTGTTGTTGTTGTTGTTTTTGTTTGGGGGGGGGGGGGGGTTTGTTGTTGGTTTTTTTGTTTGTTTGTTTTTGTTTTTGTTTTTGTTTTGTTTTGTTTTTTGGTTTTTCGAGACAGGGTTTCTCTGTGATTCTTTTTTTTTTAAGAACTGGAACTGAGAACCAGTGAAGAAAGAAGGGGGGTAAATAAAGGAAAAGGATGAGTTTGATGGTGCCCCTCTTTAATCCCAGCACTCAGGAAACGGAAGCAGGCAGATCTCTGTTGAGTTCCAGACCCACATGGATACATAGTGAGACCCTATCACAAAAAAATCCGCATGCCAAAAAGCAAATTCTTCAGTGTTAAAGAAAAATACTTATTAATACAGAAAAATTCTAATAACACGTTAACAAGAAAATTTTACACAACAGTGTTTGCACTTTACAAATATATATGTGTGAATATATGTTCATATGTGCACATATACATATAAATGTTTACATTACAATAACCATTTGGTAAAAGACAGAAGTTTAGAAGTTGCTTACTGAACAAACATTAAAAAGCAGGAGTAGAGTAAATTCTGTTTTCTTATATTTGGTTAACTGTATTTTCTATAAGAACATAAACACTAAGGGCTTTCTTTTTAAATGATTTTAAAACAATTTTTAGGTCTTATTCTAAATATCATGAAAATTTCTCTCCATTTGAAAAGGAAATGTAAGTTATTGAGAAGGAAATAAATATAGTTTACAATGCTGTAGAATCCCAGAGGTCAAGAAGGCTCTGTGGGAGATGAGAACTAGTGGGTGCTGAGGTTAGTGTGATCTTAGGGTGGTCCAAAGTGGACATATGAGAGAACATCTATGAGGAGAGAGGCCTCTAGCACATCTCTCCCTGGAGGCAATGCTTGCCAACAATCCACCCAAGACTGGGTGCAAAGCATATCCATCACCTCTTCCTCATGCAGGTCTCAACTCACTCATGAGACCTTACAGTCCCAAAGACGGAAAGACACCTAAGAGACCTGTACTCCACAGGTACCTCCACACTCAAACTATCAAGACACTCATCCTCCACACTCGGTCTGGGAAGACTGTCGCCCTCAATATTCATTCAGATTATGAGGTACCAACCCTCTACAACAAGACTAACAACACACACTCTACTGTTTAATTAGCATAGCACTGGTCCTCCACAACATTCAGTTATGAATATTCACCCTCAACACTGAACTATAAAGACAATTGTCCAGCCAGGCAGTGGTGGTGCATGCCTTTAATCCCAGCACTCGGGAGGCAGAGGCAGGTAGACCTTTGTGAGTTCGAGGCCAGCCTGGGCTACCAAGCAAGATCCAGGAAAGGCACAAAGCTACACAGAGAAACCCTGTCTCGAAAAAACAAAAACAAAAACAAACAAACAAACAAAAAAAGACAATTGTCCTCCATACTCACATGATGGAGACACTCAAACCATGTTCATATGAGGAAGATACTTGTTTTCCACACACATTCAGATGAGGTAGACGCTACAGCATGCTTTTAAGGGTTGCTTTTAGACAGATTTATAATGAGAATCCAGAACAAAATATGGAGTAGAAAGTTTTGATTAAAAACATGCGAGTTTAGCAAGAAAAGAGCATAAACACATGGGAAATTTCAGACAAGGCAGGACAAACTATGTGACTACAATCAAAAGAGATCTGTGCCATATTAGGAGCTGTGGCTTTGTGTTGAGGAAATAAGAAAAGTGCTGCATGAAAACCCCAGGTATAAAAAGGCAAGTGCATCCAAAATATTTTCCTTTTAAAAAAAAAAAGTCTCTGAAAAGACAGAAGCCTGGAAGTATGCTGCTGGAAAGGGGCCACTCAAGGGAAACATTTTTCCTAGGATCAGCCAAACAATAACTCAGAGCCTACCCCAATTACATCCCAAGTAGGCATCAGAACTTGTCCAACTCCACATAGAGCTAGATTTTCATGTATGCAGAATTCAAGAGTTACTAGGTCATTGAGGCTTACACAAAGATCCAAGAGAAAAGCCAAAGAGGCAGTGTAACAGGGCAAGACTCCTTACAGGGAGGCCCTAAAAAGTCAGTGTGAAGCTGAGTGGATGGAGCCCAAACTGCCAGTAGATTTCCCGGGATATTGGAGATGCCAAGAATGCAGAACATATACAGAAGAAACCCTCAGGCACTGAGTGGAGTGAGGCCAAGAGAGGTGCTCTGTGAACTACAAATGGCAGAGCCACACAGGCTGTGCTGCCTATTTGAGTTCCTATCATGTAACCACATGACCTAGACTATTATTTACTAGTAGCTGTGACTGTATGCACAAGACCTGCACAAGATTAAGCCAACCAACCAAATCCCAGCATGGAATGGCTTCTGAAGTCCCACCCCAGCTGAGGAGCTGGGGCAACAGATGTCGACTGGGGAGGACAGTCAGTGCTCTTTAGGGATGTGAGTCCAGAAAGGCTACCCATGCTCCAGTAGCTATGCCACGGCCACGCACATGCCGACGGCACTAAATGAACTCAGTAAGAGCAAGGGGAGTTAGGAGGGAAGAGTGGTGGAGAGAGTAGGAGAGGGATTGGAACAGAGAGAGTGGGAGGTAGATTTGATCAAATACATTATTGTGAATATTAAATATTTTTAATTTAAAAAGAAAGAATACCTTGTTCTATGCCAGTATTTTTTCATAAGCAAAATTATTTTCAAAGAATACATTATTTTGTTCAGTATACTAAAAAGTTTTAAAAATTATATTGAACCAAAGCAGATACTAACTAATTGGGGACTGCATTTCAAAATGGCAGCTTTCGGCACATCACAGCTACAAAATTTAAATCTGAAGTGTCCCACATGGATTTGAGTTTTGGATGCTATTTCCAGATGATAGTGCTGCGTTAGAGATTGGCAAGTCAGTAGGGGTGAGCCTTTGAAGGGTGCAGGCCAGCCCACAGTTCAGGCTACTCTCTCCTACCTGGGCCACCATGATGAGGACCTTCTGCCACATAACTTCATCTCCCTGGCCTCTTCTGCAAGGACATCCCTACTATTAGGGACTAAAGTCTGAAGCCATGAGCCCAAATCAATCTTTCTTCCCTTAGCTTGTCAGCCATTTTGGTCACAGTGACACATAAGTAACTTATATTTTAAAGAGTAGTACCTAGGCGTGGAGCCGTAGCCAAAGCCACACATTCTTAATTACTTTCTATCACCACAATGATAAAAAAAAAATACACCAACAAAAGCAACTTAAAGGAGAAGGGGTTTATTTTGGTGCACAAATTAAGGGTATAGTCCATCATGGCCAACTAGTCATGGGGACAGGAGCTTGAGGCACGTCATACCCATCAATAAGAAACAAAGAGAGATAAATGCTTATACTCTGCTGGCACCTGGCCTATGAAATCTAAGACTCGAGCCCAGTGAATGATTCTACCTCCTATCTCAATTAACCTAATCAAGATAGTTCCTCACAGGCACACCAAGAGGTAAAGTTATCTAAAACAGCCCCTCACGTGTATGTGCCTGGAGGCTTCTCTCTGAAGTGATTCCAGACCCTGACTAGATGACCAGTCATACTAATCATCACAACACACCCCTGAAAACTGCTTCCTCCACCTCTTAACCTTTTATTGAAAAAAGAGCAGGAAAAGCACAGGTAAAATCTCCATGGTTTGTATACATTTCAGGGCCAGCCTGCCAGCCAGCACACCTGGGCCTGGGACGAGAAGAGGAGAATTTCAGGGTCTTCTGTCTTTCCTCTCCAGTTAAAAAGTTCTTACAGAACCCAGAGTGGAGCACAGAACTACAGAGCTCTGCCGGTATGGTGGGCCTTGCTTGGCTTTTCAATAGTCTACAGCCTAATTAGATCTGCCTTCTCAGGTGAAACTGATACTCAGCCAGTATGGGCAGACCTGGGGGAGAGTGTAGGCCATTTGAAGGAGGAATGTATAATAAAAAGCTTCAGTTTAATGTCCAAGAAAAGAAAAAAACCCATGAGGTTTCAGATGGGAACAAGAACTCCAATGGGAACTGGAATAGAGGAAGCCACATAACTTTCTAGAAAACAATGTGACTGTCTTGTCTGTGTCCAGAAAATTTTAATAAAGCTGAATTCAAATTCATTAATTTGGTAGAGGGAACTTTAGGACAGCAGAATAATTAGGCCATGGCATGATTATTGCTAGCTGCTTCTATCCAAGTTTACAATGAAAATTGAGATTTAAAAACTGGAGCAGACATCCATGGATCAGTGCATCAACCCTCATCAGAGAAGCTTATTCTTGCCGTAAATTGGAACTAACACAGAGACCCACACCTGGACAAGGTAAAGGGAGTGAGAGACTTCGGAGCACTCAGCTCTAAATGAAATGTCTTCATCAAACCCCCTCACTCAAGGCTCAGGGACCTATGTGGAACAGGAGAAAGAAAGACAGGGAGAGCTGGAAGTGGTGGATGACTCCAAGGAAACAGTGTACTGCAGACACAACAGGACTGATGCACACAGGAAGTCATACTGTGACAGCATGCACAAGACCAGCGGAGTCAGACCAGACAAAGATCACTGAGAAGGGGATGTAAACACATAGTCCACCCCTAAATAAGCCCCACCCTAACAAGTCCACCCCTAAATAATTATTTGAAATTGATACCTGCTTGGAAAGGGAAAATCCGTTTTCTCCAATGGAGTGCCACTAGGAATATCAATCATACCGTAGGGTAGGTTCTATGCCCAGGAGAAGTTAGCCAACACAGGATAGACTCCATGATTTCGCTCTAGTTTGGGGGTCTTTTTTATTTGTTTATTGTGGAGGTGGCTATTTATTTTGCTTTAGTTTTTTTCTTTTTGGTTTTTGTTTTTGTTATTTTTGTTTTCTGACTTTGGAGAGAGAGGAAAACATGATTGGGTGGGTAGGAAGGTGGTGAGGATCTGAGAGAAGATGGCAAAGGGGAAAACAGGATCAAAATACATTGCATGACAAAATTAAATATGAAGCAGAAAGATATGAAAACATCACTTTGGGAGCACAAGTGCATTGTAACCTGAACGTAAATGCAGACAAAGCAACTGTGGTTGTCAAGAGAGAAGGACACAAGGGGTAAGCCATGCACGTCACACGTCACACTGGCACAGCAAAAAAGGGGCCTTGAGCATGTAAAAATGCAAACTTACTTAAAAGAGGGTGCCCCAAATTGTATCGCTGGCCATGATGTTAAAAGCACCCCCCACGCCGGGAAATGTTCAAAGTCCAGCTGCAGAAGACCTCAGAGGCTTCTGCAGCTGAGAAATAACTACTTTTCACATTGGCATTCCTTGGCATCATCCACGTGATGCTGGTTTTTCAGGCATGCAGAATGCAAAAGGTACCAGATCACGGTGCCTTGAACCCAGGTTTCAGAGAAAAGCCTGGCAGGTAAGGCAATAAAGAGCAGGGTCAGATTCCCTGCTAGAAGCCTCTGAATGAGCTTGCCAAAGCTTTGAAATGGAAGCCTCAGTCACAATTGAGATTCTAGGATGCTGGAGATGCCAGGATTGCGGAAAACCTACTGAGGAAAGTTGCAAGAACCAAGTAGAACTGAGTCAAAAAAGAGACAACATGTGCTGCTAGTATAAGGGTGATAGGGAGGGACAGGCCTGCCCATGTGTCTTAATGCCAGACACAGTTTCAGTGCAGAATTCTACCAGATCTTCAAAGAAGACTTAATACCAATACTCTTCAAATTGTTCCACACAATAGAAGCAGAAGGAATATTACCAAACTCCTGCTATGAGGCTACAATTATCCTGATTCCTAAACCAAACAAAGATGCAACAAAGAAAGAGAACTACACACCGATCTCCCTCATGAACATTGATGCAAAAATACTCAATAAAATACTGGCAAACAGATTCCAAGAACACATCAAAACAATTGTCCACCATGATCAAGTAGGCTTCATCCCAGGGATGCAAGGGTGGTTCAACATACAAAAGGCTGTCAATGTAATACACCTTATAAACAAACTCAAAGAAAAAAAACCACATGATCATCTCAGTAGATGCAGAAAAGGCATTTGACAAAATCCAACACCCCTTCATGATAAAGGTCTTGGAGCGAGCAGGAATACAGGGAACATGCCTAAACATAATAAAGGCAATCTACAGTAAGCCAACAGCCAACATCAAATGGAGAGAAACTCAAAGCAATACCACTAAAATCAGGAACAAGGCAAGGCTGTCCCCTCTCCCCATACTTATTCAATATAGTACTTGAAGTTCTAGCCAGAGCTTTAAGACAACATAAGGAGATTAAGGGGATACAAATTAGAAAGGAAGAAGTCAAGCTTTCCCTATTTGCAGATGACATGATAGTATACATGGGTGACCCCCAAAATTCCACCAAGGAACTGATACAGCTTATAAACACCTTCAGCAACATAGCAGGATACAAGATCAACTCAAAAAAATCAGTAGCCCTCCTATATACAATAGACAAACAGGCTGAGAAGGAAATCAGAGATACATCACCCTTTACAATAGCCACAAATGATATAAAATACCTTGGGGTTACTCTAACTAAGCATGTGAAGGACCTATATGACAAGAACTTCAAGTCCCTGAAAAAAGAAATTGAAGAAGATGTCAGAAAATGGAAAGATCTCCCATGCTCATGGATAGGCAGGATTAACATAGTAAAAATGGCGATCTTACCAAAAGCAATCTACAGATTCAACGCAATCCCCATCAAATTACCAACACAATTCTTCACAGACCTGGAAAAAATAATATTCAACTTCATATGGAAAAACAAAAAAACCCAGAATAGCCAAAAGAATCCTGTACAATAAAACAACCTCTGGAGGCATCACGATCCCTGACCTCAGGCTATACTATAGAGCTACAGTAATAAAAACAGCTTGGTACTGGCATAAAAACTGACATGTGGACCAATGGTATTGAATTGAAGACCCTGACATTAACCCGCATACCTATGAACATATAATTTTTGACAAAGAAGCCAAAAATGTACAATGGAAAAAAGAAAGCATCTTCAACAAATGGTGCTGGCATAGCTGGATGTCAATGTGTAGAAGGCTGCAAATAGATCCATATCTGTCACTGTGCACAAAACTTAAGTCCAAGTGGATCAAAGACCTCAACATAAATCCAGTTACTCTGAACCTGATAGAAGAGAAAGTAGGAAGTAGTCTTGAACACATTGGCACTGGAGAGCACTTTCTAAATATAAAACCAGTAGCACAGACACTGAGAGAAACAATCAATCAATGGGACCTGTTGAAACTGAGAAGCTTTCATAGAGCAAAGGACATGGTCAACAAGACAAAGAGACAGCCTACAGAATGGGAAAAGGTCTTCACCAACCCCACATCTGACAGAGGGCTCCAGAATCTATAAAGAACTCCAGAAATTAGACATCAAAATGCCCAAAAGTCCAATTAAGAAATGGGCTATAGAACTAAACAGAGAATTCTCAACAGAGGAAGTTCAAATGGCTGAAAGACATTTAAGGAATTGCTCAACATCTCTAATTATCTGGGAAATGTAAATCAAAGCGACTCTGAGATACCACCTTACACCTGTCAGAATGGCTAAGAGCTAAACACTGAAGACAGCTTATGCTGGAGAGGATGTGGAGCTAGGGGAACTCTTCTCCACTTCTGGTGGGAATGCAAGCTTGTACAGCCACTTTGGAAATCAATATGGTGCTTTCTTAGAAAATTGGGAATCCATCTCCCCCAAGACACAGCTATACCACTCTTGGGAATATACCCAAGGAATGCTCAATCATACCACAAGGGCATTTGCTCAGCTATGTACATATCAGCATTGTTTGTAATAGCCAGAACCTGGAAATAACCTAGATGCCCTTCAACTGAAGCATGGATAAAGAAAATGTAGTACATATACACAATGGAGTACTACTCAGCAAAGAAAAACAATGACATCATGAGGTTTGCAGGCAAATGGATGGATCTATAAAAAAATCATCCTGAGTGAGGTAACCCAGACTCAGAAAGACAAACATGGTATGTACTCACTCATAGGAGGATACTAGATGTACAACAAAAGATGATTATACTGCTACTCACAACTCCAGGGAAGCTACCTAGAAAACAGGACCCTAAGAAAGACACAGGGATCGCCCAATGACAGAGAAATGGATGAGATCTACATGAACAACCTAGACGTGAGTGGGGGTAATGAAGGGCAAGGTTAGAGGGAAAGAGAGCTTAGGGGAGCAGGACTGGATCAAGAACAGAAAGGGAGAACAAGGAATAAGAGACCATTATAAATGAAGATCACATGAGAACAGGAAGAAGCAAAGTGCTAGAGAGGTCCCCAGAAATCCACAATGATACCTCCACTGTAGACTACTGGCAATGGTCGAGAGAAAGCCTGATCTGACCTGGTCTGGTGATCGGATGGCCAAACACCCTAACTGTCGTGCTAGAACTCTCATCCAATAACTGATGGAAGTGGATGCAGAGGTCCTCAGCCAGGCCCCAGGTGGAGCTCCAGGTGTCCAACTGTCGAGAAAGAGGAGGGACTGTAAGAGTGTGAATTGTTGAGACCAAGATCGGGAAAAGCACAGGGACAAATAACCAAACAAATGGAAGCACATGAATTATGAACCAAAAGATGTGGAGCCCCCAACTGGATCAGACCCTCTGGATAAGTGAGACAGGTGATTAGCTTGAACTGTTTGGGAGGCACCCAGGCATTGGGACCGGGACCTGTCCTTAGTGCATGAGCTGGCTGTTTGGAACCTGGGGCTTATGTGGGGACACTGCTCAGCCTGGAAGGAGGGGGCTGGATATGCCTGGACTGAATCTACCAAGTTGAGCTGAATCCCCAGGGGAGTCTTTGCCCTGGAGGAGATAGGAATGGGGGGACTGGAGGGAAGGTGGGGTCGGGGGCAGGAGTGGGGAGGACAGGGGAACCCATGGCTGATATGTAAAATTAAATTAAATTTTTTAAAAAATGTTAATAAAAAAGTTAAAAAGTAAAAAAAAAAAAAAAAAAAAAGCCAGACACAATACTGTAGGAGCTAATGTTTGCCTTACTAGATTTAATATTAGTCTTGCTTAGATCTAATATTTCCTTATTACCCTCCTTCTCTTCCTTTTTGCATATCTCTGTCAGTGAAGCATCTTCACAGCACTGACCAGAACAGTGTCTAAGGCAGCAAGCCTAACCGAGTCAGTCTGTCTTTCTGAAATATCCTGTGGCCCTACAACATGTTCAGCTAAAGTATAAAAGACAGTGGGAAATGTAAAGATGGGTGGAGTCCCAAGACAGCCTCAGCCCGGGAAGGAGGCATTATGAATGAAAAGCCCCTGGGTTGGGGATTTAGTTCAGTGGTAGAGCTCTTGCCTAGCAAGCGCAAGGCCCTGGGTTCAGTCCTCAGCTCTGGAAAAAAGGAAAGAAAGAAAGAAAAGTCCCTAAAAGGGCATTCTGAGTTGCTCTACACAACATCTCAGGGCAGAAGCCCAAGCATCCATCACAGATGCCCATATAAGAGTGTTCTCCTTTAATCGGGCTACTTTGTACCATCAAAACAGCTGTTTAGAGTCCATGCCTGGCTTAATGCCCTATTAGCACTGCTTGAAACTTTCAGCCATTTGTGAACAAGGACCCTGAACTTTCCATCTCACTGGGTCTTGCTGATGGGTGTCCTCTCTTGTGATTTTATCCAGGTGCTCTTTAGTAGACTGCTTGCATCCCAATCTTTGGGTTACCCTCAGGAAACCCAAATTGAAACATCAGAAAACCTATCCTTCCCTTTCTATCAATTGTAGATATGCTTACACAGTATCCCAGCAATGTGGAGTTCTTTGACTCAGTCTTTGTCCTCTTTATCACCCAAAGTCCAAGCTGGATGAAGAGAGGTCGCCCAGGCAGTGCATGCTAGGAAAATTCAATGAAATGACCTCTCGCAAGAGGCTTTCCACTGCAGGGCCTTTGCACTTACTCCCTCTGGATATCTTTCAACATACTGTAAACATGTATCATAGAAAGAGTCTTATGTGCGCTCTTCTTCGTAAATAGGGCTGAGGTCTTCTCCAAGGGCTCAACTGTATCTAACTTGCACATATCTCCTCTGTCCTCAGACTCTTCACATACACAAAAGTGCTGGTTACTCATTCCTACCACGTCTATCCTTTTCAGGGAGCCCTCTAAAACAAAATGTACATTCATTTTTCTTTTTTCTCTTAACTTTTAACTATAATTTATAAATTTTAAAACTGTATATACTTAAGGTATGTAATGTGATGTCTTGGTACATATATTTTGTGAAACAATTGTAAAAAATGACAATGAACTCTAAATTAACTCATAAATGCTGAGTGTGCCTTTGTGCACTGTTAGAAGCTGTAATTACCCATTTGATTCTACTTAACTGTAGAATCTCAAAGGAAAGGACTTTTATCTTTTGGACATTCTATAGTTAGAAAAAATTCCATTAAATATCTAGTATTAGACCATTTCCTGGCCAGTGTTCGATTATTAATTTGAGCTGATGAGACTACATAAAATCTTATTGGAGAGGTAGCAGAAAAAGAAAAATGGAACTAGTCAAAGTCTTCTCTGCCCTTGGAAAATGCCCTGTGCCAGCTGCATAGCCATTACATTACAGTTAATATTCATTTCGTATTTTAAATCATTGATTCTATTGAATTTCACATGTATCTGTCAGGCACCTGCTACAAGTTCAACATGGCCTAAACATTATGAAGGTAAAAGATACACCAAAGGTAATATCCCAATTCCCTAACTGTTATAAATCTTACTGGAAAAGCAATTTACTTACACATGAAAATTTTGATCATATCAAAATATTTAGGAGGACTGGAGAGATAGCACAGTGGCTAAAAGCATTGACCACTCTTCCAGATGACCCAGATTTAGTTCCCAGTACCCACAGGAGGTTTCAACCGGCCCTCATTCCAGTTCCAGGGGATCTGACACCCTCTTCTGGCCTCTGAGGGCAGTGCACACATGTGATGCAGAAAACGCATTCAGACATCATTTAAATATATATTAGGGTAGAAGTATAAATGCAGTAGTAGTCAGTACGTAATTCTAAAAACAAACAAACAAACAAAAAAAGCTGAAGGAAAACAATTAGATGTCCCCTGGAAGCACCATGAACATTGTTACTTCACTTCCTTATTCTTCTGGAATGTTCTTTTCCTAAGGTACCTCAAGGGCATCCTTGCTCAAAGCATTCAAGTCCCTGCTAGAATGTTCTGCATCAGTGGGGGTCTTCTCAGGCCACACTAATAGCAGCCTTCCACCTGCCCTTCCCTGTATCTCCTTTCCCTGTGGACATTCCATTCTAGCACCTGCCAGTACTAACTACTGTATCCCTATAAACCAGAAGTTGCTATCTTCCCTTTCCATGGTGGAAGGCAAACTGTGAAAACATGAACTTGTGTGCTCACTGTTCAGCACTCTTGTCCGCAAAGCTGCTGGCTCACAGCAGGCCTTCCAGCTGCACTTCCTAAGTTAATGCTTGAGGAATGAATCACACAGTGCCACTTACTTCATAGTCTGATGTCATGTGAATTAAGACCTTTTCCAGGAAAGACTCTACCTCCCCTACAAAACAGTGAACTTCCCAGGAAACACAAGCCCACTCTCCCAACATCAGCTCAGCCTTGTGAGTCATGCCATGAAGCTGCACCAGTTTGCTGACTGACACGACTATCCCAAGTAAGCACAGAATTTGTACAGATGCAAGCACATGCAGATGTGACCATCTGTGATCAGTGGACAAAAACACTAGTGAATACATTCTAACTCTTAATATCTGTACTTAGATAGGTACTAATGTTAGACATTCACACAATTGGCACAAATAAATTCCATATGTACCTGAGCTATGTTTTCTAAAGATAGATCCTATTCAGTATGGCATTAAAAAAAAAAAAAGAAAAGAAAAGAAAGAAAGAAAAACAAAAGCAATCAGACAGAAGTCTGATTTCCCGTGTGGGAGGGCAGAGACTTTGGAGTCAGATGAATGGGGGCCACCCCCGCCCACCCTTGCTCATTCTCCAAATGCCTGGGATCCCTAGCCAATCATGGCCCTTCCCAGAACTCCTCTGGATTCACTACCTCCACTGTACCATGGAACATCTCTGGTCTTCACCTTGCATGGCTTGCTGTGGAACACCTGAACCACATTCTCAAGTCTGGAGTTTAGGCCCCCTGTCAGGACTGAGTGTACAAAGACTCTCCTATATTGCATAGAGGCCCCAGCTCTGTCTTGGCTGCAGGCAGGCAACTGCAATGACTACATTCTAGGCCAAGAACCTGGAGCAATTTAGCAGTCAGTGCCAAGGCCGTGGACGTTATCCACATGGACACAGCTTCTGTTGCATTCTCTGTCTTCCTGAGGGAATCTGTCTTCATGACACAGCAGCCTCTAGCTAAATGCCAACAGATGAAAGCTTTTATCAGTTTCATTAAATATTAAAGCAACTCTGCTATAACAAGAAGGCATTCAAACAAAAAAAAGTAAGAAGAAAAGGAATGTTGGAGAAAGCCTCCTCATGCTGGGGGAGAGGGGCAGCCCAGGCTCCCCTTAAGGAGCTATTACAGACTGGACAAGGCAGACAGACCTGAACTGCTCATGAAGACACTGCTTTTCAATTCTGTTGTTGTCTGTCTCCCTCTGGCTGGAACTTCTGCTCATGGCAAGGTACACAGTCAATCACAAGACATCTCCCTACTGGAAAGGCAGCAATTGCACTGTCCTCAGGAAGGGAAACACTGAGCTGAAGAGCTCTGTGGGGTCAGGACCATGCTCTCTCCACCTTCTTTATCTGAACCAAGCTCTGAGGACATCTCTACTGTATGACTAATTCCTTCTTATTCTAAGCTTATCCTAGTGCCTAATTTTTTCATGAACCACTATGAAGCTTTAAAACCAAACCCAGGTAGGAAAGGAAAAGAAAGGAAAATTCGCCCATGAAATGTTTTCAATGAAGTAAAAAAAAAAAAAAAAAAAAAAAAAAAAAAAAAAAATCCCTCCCCCAGTCCTTCCCTGAGATCCTGGGCACAAAGCAGGTTTTATTAACACAAGGAAAGGGCTCAATTGGAAGAGGACGGTGGGCATTAAAGCAGATTGTTTTATGTCTCTGACACGAATACTCTGGGCGGATGAACTATCAAGGCCTGGGTTTAAGTGTGATTAATGCCCAGTCCTTGGAAAGCATCCAGACTTATTAAATCTGATGGAGTAAAACAGCATAACTTTCTCGTATTATTTCCAAGAGATGTGATTAGCCTGGGCACAGCCGTGAATGGAAGTGCAGGAGGGAGCCCTTCGAGGGGGAGCACCGTGTATTTACAAAGAATTAGACAGAGAGAGTGGAGCATTTTTAGCATGTACAGGCAGAGTTCAATCACCTCCACCCAAAGAGGAGTAAAGACTGAGAACAGTCAACACAACTTTGCTACATGCTCTGTGATTTCTTCCACATCCTAACAGCATACCAATTGGATGAAGAGAAAGAGAATAAAAGCCTCTTCCTTCCACCTGAATGAATAATCAATACCCACATGCGCGCGCGTGCGCGCGCGCGCGCACACACACACACACACACACACACACACACACACACATCTGTTACTTCACATGCTGGGTGTTCCAGAAGTAGCAAGTGCCCCCTTGCCACAAAGCAGAAGTGTGTGCTGTCCTCACAGCCTGGTGGTTCATTCCAGCCAAAGATGACTGATAGGTGTGACAGTTCAAGGACAGTGTCTATTTCACCTTTTATAGAGTGTTGTTTGTCTCCAGGCATATGGTTCAGGAACAGCACACACTCTCCATGAACTCCTCCAGTTTACTCTGAGCAGAAAAAAATTTCCAAGGAACCAAACCCACAAGAGAATATTATAGGCAGAAATGAATAAATAGCCTCCACCCCATATCCAGTAAGAAAAAAAAAAAAAAAAAGCCCCAAGCCAGGAAGAAATGCTGTGGAAAGACCAGAGTACCACTGGCCACTGGGAGACACATCTTCAGTCCATTACACCCGGTGTACTCACTCTGTTGTGACTTTAAACTCTAGAGATCAAAACACTTGGATACTTGGATTTAGGGCTCTTTTGTAAGAAATGGGAGCATAACAAAAGTGTTTGTACTATCAGAGCCCATCCCAGTCAATGACAAATCCCAAGCAAACCTGAATGTGGAAAGGGAGGACCTCCCCCCACCTGAGTCTCTGAGCTGATAAAAGAATAACAAATACAAAAAAATCTGCCAAACAACAAAGCTTCAATTTATTATACATGCTCATCAGTTTAACCCAAAACCCTTAAAAGCCTGAGGCTGATCCAGCCCCTTTAATACCGGTCCTGAGCACGCCCGGATCAAGGCCCGGCCCAGCCTGCTTTGTCTGCGAAGATGAAAGCCAGGCGAAAACAGGTGAAGGCTTTTTTGAATCATCACCTGCAATTAAGCAAAGGAAAACCAAGAGGTAAGCTGAACTCCCTTTACAAAGACACCCCCGCAGCAGGTGGACACTTGTGCAGATTGCCTAGTGTCTGTCTGCCGACATACTCACCAGAGAGTGAGCCTTCTCCGAGGATCCCTGGCTGACAGATGTCTAGGAGGAAAAGTACAGGGACACAACCATAGACACACAAACCAGACACAGAGAAACATACAAATATACACCTCGCTGCACACATAGAGGTATACTCAGGAACACACAGTTGCACGTGAAATACACACATACCTACAAGTATAAACAGACAAGACACAGATATCCACACCAGACAGAGCAGCCTACAAACATACAGTCAAATGTACACATGAAAATGCATTCAGGCAAAGTTACATATGCAGATCAGACATAGAGACTCAGACACACACTCAGATGATGCATATACAAAGATACACATAGGCATATATGGTCACACACATATACAACACAGACTAGACACATATTCATAGATATACACAGTAGACACACAGACCCAGAGAAAGACACAGACACACTCTCCAATGCACACACAGCTCTACTCCACCAAATCCTAACCATCTAATAACTACTGCTGGGGCTTTTTTTAAGAGGCAAGAAGTATGCAGAGCACTCAAAGGAGTGAGGTGTCCATGGTGCAGCTTCCTCATTCTTAAAGAGCTCTGTGACTCCAAGGAGGCAGCCACACTCCACACCACAAATACCACCATCGTGCCACTTTGCAGCTTCTGATAGAAAAGTTCAACTGGCTAAAGGTGGCTGGGGTTCACATTCATGGGGGAGCTGTCTTCTGTGGCACACAGCCTCAATCACTTCTGAGTGAGTCTCCCACCTGTGCTCCTATTACTTCAGAAGAAAGGGATCTGCCAGGACCTACTTGCCCATCAGCAGTGTAGACAGTGGGCTCTGCACCAAGAAGCATGTTTTCAAAGGAATGTTCTATAGAAAAGAAACTGTCACTGACGTAGGTCTCAATTCTGTGTGGGGCCATGGGCACCCCCCAGTGGACAGTCCTCCATAAGTTTTGACTTGATAAGTCCCAAGTGCATCACAAGGACATGAATGAGGCAGCCGTGAACCACATCACACCACCATCTTCTCACATTCCCACTTCTGGTAACAAAGTCCAGTTGTTTGATATCTGCACTTCACATCTGTGGGCATCTGTGGATGGCCTCCTATGGGCTGTGACTGCAGAAAATCTAAGTGAGTCGTAAGAAACCAACAAAAGATACAAGGCTGACTTCCACGACAGTGATCTCAAAGCGTCATCTTCTCCCAAAGATGGTTTGGGAAGAGATCAGAGACACTTATGTCTGATCTACTCAGACCTCCTCATTTTCCAAGCACTGCCTTCAACTTGAAAATCAGTAAGCAGGACAGAGTTGAAGCTGATTGCTGCCACAGACCTAATGGTGCCCATAATGCCTGAGACTAACAAAGATACACTAGGGGTTTAGGACTCCAGGAAGAATCTACACAAAGTAGAAGGTGTTCTCTAATGTGACTTTACTTTTAAATCTCCCAATCAACAAGAAAGTAGAGGATGGCAGACATTCAACCATGGCCTCACATTGCTCCTGGGCTTCTTCCCCAAACATCCCAGGAAATCCTTTGAAGTGGTTCTCTTCCATTTCTTGGGGAACTACCAGGTACAATGTTCACCTTTGCTCTTTCTAGCCCTTCTTTCCTCTCCCTACAAGACCTGTATCATATACCATGATCTGCACCATATGTATAACTTTTCTCACTCAAATATAGTTTGTTATATAAAACTGGGTCTTCTGGCTGCAGCTGCCTCTCCAGAAGTGCCTGGGGGTCCCCAGATTTCCTCAACTAAGCTATCCTGATCACACAGCCCCCCCAAACATGCTATGCTTGAGGATTTTTTTAAATGCATGTGCTAAGAATGAGGAAACTGAGGCATGAAGTTCACTTGGCCTTCAACTGTAAAGGGGACTTAATAATGATACATTTGTGTGCCCTTCCAACACTGGTAGTTCATGCTTTATAAGAAGGAGTTCCAATAACAGGGTCTTTGTTCAGCAATTCTCAAGAGAGCTTAGGTCAGAGCCCAGAACCTCAGATCCCTGGGATCCATGTAAGGTTTAACATGGTTGAGCAATAGAATGTCCTCCCCTCTGCTGATCATGGGAACTTCTAGCAGGACCCTTGAGCCCTGAAATAACTCTTATAATGAGGGAACGAGCCACATCCTGTCACAGTAGACCTGGCCAAGCCTGTGATGCCCTGTGGAGACTTGTCCAGATATTCAGACAGGAACAGCAACTTGGTGCTGGACTGCAAGTTCTGCTGCTTCTGCCTAATCCCTTTCTTCCACCTTTGAAAGGAGGACAATCCACAGATTCTTCTGGAAAGAAGCGCTCCATCTGAGACATTTCCTTCACCTAGTGGCCCTGCTTTTGGCAATAGTAACTCGGTACTTTTACAGCATGCCTCCTGTTTTCAAAATGTTCTTCTAGAATCTCCTGTCTTCAGCTGTGTTTACCCTGTAGTTAGTTTGTTCTTTAACTTTTAACATCCAGGCCACTTGACAAGACGACCTTGGTCTTGTACACACAGTCCCCAACACACACACAAGGGCTGACAAGGGAGTAGGCTCCTTTGCAGGAAAGACCCCCCCCTAGTCTTTCTATTTGTGGCCAGCCTCTGGCGTCATCCACATACCAGTAGTCACAGGGTGCCTACTGGTCACACTGTTCTGAAAACAAGAGAATATGTGGGAACCACCCTGAGCAGAATCTTATGTAGGAGATCATGGAGACACAGGCCTAGTGTCCAACAGGGATGTGAAGATGGGCATCAGAGAACACAAAGAGTGAAAACTAGCTCTGTTTGGGAGGTAGGTACATGTGGAGGCCATGTTTGATCCGGAAGCAAAGGAGATGGAATTGAATGTGCATGTGAGGAGGGCTGGAAAACAACAGACTCTGTAATCCCCATCTTCCAGCACAACTAAAGGATTATCTGCTCACAGGACCTGTCTTAACCCACATCAGTCCTTAGAGATTTGAATCAAAGGCTCCAGAAGAAACCAGGTACTGTGATGGCTCTGGAGCTGAAGCCAGAGTCTGGAGACAGAGCTTTGGCCTTAGCAGAGAAGTCAGTCTGTCAGAGGAGAGGATGTGACAAAGATGTAACAGCCTGGCCATCCATCGCTCAAACTTCTGACCATTTGACCCCACTTCCGGCTCATAGGAGTCTCAGCTGTCTCTCATTTCCTGTCTTTGGCACTGATGAGTTCCCCAGTTCTTTAAAATGCCCCCTCCTCCTTATTTTAAATTAAGCTAGTTTGAGGGGATTTATGGTTTGTGCAACTGAAAGAACTCTGTAACAAGATTAACTGTGAGTTCACTGAGGACAGAGCAGAGGGCAGGAGGCAGCTGTAGGTGGTCAGCTGAGAGGCTTCAACAGTGGGTACCATAAGTGAACTAACGTCTTGCCCTGGTTATTCCCTCCCTGCCCTCTGCACTGAAGCCACCACTGTTAAAGCATCAACCATGGGACCAAAGAGTATGAAGTACCCATTGCAGGTAAGGGGTGTAATACCTCATTATTTCCTGGATGTATTCAAGATTAAAATAAATCCTGAAATACAGTATCTTAGCCCTGTGGAAGAAGCGCCTGAGGGCAGAGTACGAAGGCACCTGGCAATGGAGACCAGTTCTGAGGCTCTCATCCAAATCCTCCTGCCCCAGTACTCTGTGTTCACCTTAAGCCACTTGCGCAACAACTGCACCACAATGCTATCACAACACCCTTCATCTAAGGAAGAACTTAGCAAAGGAAGAACAGGGACACATACACATGTCCTTCTCCCATGCTCCTGCAGGAGCATTTGTGATTGCACATGAATCAACATCTAAGATGGGATATAGGTGAACTGGCGTACAGCATGTTTGACTGGGGTTGTAAAACCTGGACATCTGCCACCAGCTCTGTGACTATGATTAAATTCATGACCCCTCTCAATTCGGCAATTTCTTTACTTCTCCCAAAAAGACTTGGCTTGCTATCAAAAGGCTCATATAATGATGGGCATTATAGTGACACCAGGGATCAGCTGAGGAATATTTACATTAACTTCCATGTAAGTAGTTTATTAGTTACTTTCCTATTGCTGAAATAAAACACCATGACTAAGGCAACTTAAAAAAGACAGTATTTAAATGGACTTTGGTTAGAGTCCATGATGGGAGAGTGACATCATGACAACAGGAACAGCTAAATAAATTCACATCTCCAATCCACAAGCAAGAGGCAGAGAGAGACACACTAGAAATGACATAAAACTTTTGAAACCTCAAAGCCCACCCCCAGTGACCCACCTCCTCCAACAAGGCCACACCCCCAATCCTTCCCAAACAGTTACACCAATTGGGGACCAACTATGCAAACATATGAACCTATAGGGGGCCACTCTCATTCAGACCACACAAGCATGTTTTTGTTATTGCTGTTGTTGTTGTTTTGTTGTTGTTGTTTGTGCAATAGAGGAAAAGCTGCCTCATATTAAATTGATAGGATTATTTTATAATGCAACTTTTTTCACAACATTGGCAACCAAAGCAGAAGATCAAGTAAAGCACTGGTATTTTTCAAGTCAGTTTCTTTCCCAAATACAAATTATGTTCCAATTCACAATGATTCAAATTTGCTAGTCACTGGGACAAAACCCCTGAGGAAATCAACTGATCAGAAGGAAGGGTTAATTTTGGCTCACAGTTTCAGAGGTTTCCATCCATGTTTGCTTGGCCCCTTGCCTTGGGGCCTGTGACAATTCAGAACATGTTGGCAAGAGCACATATTGGAGAAGACTGCTCATATCAAGGTAGCTGAGAAACAGAGGAAAGGGGGTGCACCTCTAATATCCCTTTCATGTGCACAACCTTAGTGACCTAACTTCTTTCTGCTAGGCTCCACCTTGTAAATGAGTCACCATCAGCTGAAAGTCAAGACATAAGCTGTGAATGAACATATAAAATCCAAACCATGACAGATCCTCTTGGTAATGTTGGACAGTAATTATCAGCTGCAGCTCTCAGTTGGCCTCATGATTGTAAGGATGAGCTATGGTCCTCAGTAGGTTAGGGAAACCAGATGCGTTTTTTATCTATGCTATTTTTAATTTATCTTAGGTTTATGGGATGCAACCTCACTATAAATCAAGTTGCACCAGAGATCACTTTCATATTTCCTTAAGGAAACAAAAATGTTGTATAGATTTAGGTCAGTATTTGCAATTGGGCTATCCTCCTTTACCTGTGATCTGTACAGATGTATTAATAGGTTTACCAAAAAAAAAAAAAGAGCCCATTTTATCCTTCTCTTTCAAAAATGGAAAGTGAGCCTTGTCAGGAGGTAGGAATTCCAGCACGCTGTCATGAAACCAGCTCCCTCAGCCAGAAAAGTAGGCACACCTCCTGTAAATTTCCAGAAAATTCTATATCCATAGCTGATGAAAAACTGCATGTGGGAAATCCAGAAGTCTTGTGAAATCTCAAGCATGAGAGCTTTGTGAAGGTGCTATGCCTTTGAGTGTAGTTTACACACAGTTCATGGGTCATTACTAGGCTTGAATGTTACAGCATAAGCTCTACACAGATCAGATCATTAGTGCATTTGCAAACCACACAGACACTGGGAGACCAGGAAGTTAGACCAAAAGCAAAAAGCAAACCCTAAAAAGAAATATTAGTTACCATACAGCAAGGAGAGATACTATATAGACTGATTCCAGGGAAACCCATTCCACATTCAGAGGAACAAACCAGACCCCAATCCTTTCACTGTATTAACTAAATTATCTATTTTCAAATACAAATTATAATACATGCAAAAATAAAATAAATTATCGCTCAGATTTAGGGAAAGTTAAGAACCAATCAAGATAAAACATTCAAGTGGGGTAAATAATTCAATTTTGCAGACAAAATTTAAATTAAAATAGTTTCAAAGTACTGAAGAAAAATGTACTAAGCTTGGGAGAATAGACAGGAATCAGGCAAAAGATGAAACTTATTAACAGAAGTAAACAGAAATGCTAGAGCTAAAAAGTGCAGTAAGTGACACAAACACCAAGTTCACTAGGTGAGTTCCCAGCTGACGGGAGGTGACCGAGGAAGCTAAGTCAGTAAACTTGAAGACATGTCCGCGGGGATAGTTGACCCCGAGGACAGAGAAGACTGAAGAAGAGGGAGCACGGGCCCCCTCGGGGCTTGTAGAGGGCTGCTCACATGGGCAAGCATGCCACAGGGACCCAAAAGCAGGAGAGAGAAAAAGGCAATGTTTAAAAAAGGGTGAATAAAACTTCCCAAACTTGGTGAAAAACAGTAACTTAGCATTTCTTTTTCTAGCTAATCTATCACTCAAACATAGAAATGGATGAAGGTCGCTCTGGATATAGACAAGCTGGCACAGGTTGCTGGAGCTGGAACTTCACTATGGTTCATGGTAAGGAAATGGCTCAGGCTTAAGGAGAATGAGTCAGATCCACAGAAAAGAATAAAACTAGAAATGGGAAGTGGAGATATAATATATTAAAGCCATAGTGCTCTATTGCTAGACTTTAGCATATAGTGTGTGTGATCATGAATGGCATACACTTTTATATTTATATGCAGTGTATATACATTCAATTCCAGTGTTATGCATGTAGAGGTTAGACACAGACGAAAGACACCTGATGAGTGTGTACATTGGTGTGTGGACACTAACATAGTGGAAGGAAGACGGAATGAAGCTATACTCATACTAAGTGATTATTATCAGAAGAATGTTGATATTAATTTATAATGGATTATGGTAAGTTAAAAAATATTTGGGCCCTATATTAACCATAGAATAGCAGACAAATAAATTACACAAATAAATATCATAAAGAAATCAATGAGATGCTGGAGAGAAGGCTCAGTAGTTGAGAGCACAGGCTGCTCTCACTAGAGGACTCAGGTTTGGTTCCCAGCATCTACATAGTTGCTCACAACTGTCTATAGCTCCAGTTCCAGGGGATCTGACAATGTCTTCTGCTCTCCTGGGCACCAGGCCCTCATGTGGTGCACATATGTACATTCAGGCTAACACACATACACAGAAATAAAAATAAATAGTTTCGAAAAGGATGGTGGTGGTGGCAGATGCCTTTAATCCCAGCACTCAGGAGGCAGAGGCAGGCAGACTTCTGTGAGTTCAAGGCCAGCCTAATTTACAGATCAAGTTCCAGGACAGCCAGGGCTACATAGTGAGACCTTGTCTCAAAACAAAACAAAATGTTTTACCTAAATATTTAATACATAAAAGGGAGAACACAGAGAAGAATGGCAGACCTGAATTCAACCACATCAGTAAATAGATTAAATATGGACTTACTAGCCACTCCAGTCACAAAACAAAGGTTGCCAGACTAGATATAAAATAAAGATGCATTGCATGCTGTCTTCATAAGGTACATCATAAATTCAAATGTACAAAAAGAGAGAGCATGGTGAAAGGGTATATAAACTAAGTACAACAAAGGGCTTGGAAGGGCTATATTAAAATCAAGCAGCAAGTGTTGAGATAAACAGTGTTACTCAAGAGAAAGAAGTGTGTTGCATAATGATACAATGTTCAAGAACACTCAAGATAAATATAGTGATATAGCAGTTAACACAAACAATAAATTAGGCATGCATGTATATAACTTCAGACATCCAAATACAAAACAGGCAAATAATTATAGGTGATGGGTAGATACTTCATAGTTATTTTCTCCATAATTCACAGACTGAGTCAACAGAAAACTAGTCAGGGTGCAGAAGACTTCAATAGAGTTATCAAAGCTGGAGTCAGGGGATCTCTGGTCAGGGCTTGCCTAGCCTGGGATAAGCTAAGGGTCCATCCCAAGCACAATAAATAGATAGACAGACAGACAGAGAAAAGAAAGGAAAAGGAAAGAAAACGAGTTCTGCAGACTATAACAGAAAGCCTACATTCTTCTCAAACACATGTGGAACATTTGCTAGGTCAAGCCACATGCCACTCCATAAATCAAGGCTCACTATATTTAGGAGACTGAAACAATTAAGAGTATATTCTCTACCCATGGTGGAATCAGTTTTTAAATTAAAAACAGAAAAATATGTAAATATTATGCAATATAAATGACCAACAGGCCAAAGGATGAGTCTTAAGAAAAATATACCTTGAACAAAGTGAAAAATGAAAACACAACATACAAAAATTTGTAAGATGCAGCCAAGGGAATGTTTAGAGGGAAATTCATCACTAAAAAGTTATATTAGAAAGAGGAAAGCTTGTGGTTAATACAGAATTCCACTCCAAGTATCTAAGAAAATAAAATATGTAACCCAGAGTAAGAAAGAAAAAGATAATTAAGACAATACAAAAGTCAATGGAGTGGCCATGGGCAACCAACAGATAAAAGTCAATGAAGCTAAGAAATGGCTCTTTGAAAGACTGATAAAATTTACAGACCTTAAGATCACCCAAAGAAAGAATGCATTACTGTTGGGTATAGGAAATGGAAGCCATTTCTTATTAAGTTAAACACACACTTACCAACAGACTCATCAATCCCACTTCCAGGCATCTACCCAAGAAAAATAAAGAAATATGTCCACATGAAAACTTTTATGTGGATGCTCATAATGGCATTTTTCGTAATAGCCCCAAACTGGAAAGAACCCAAGTGTCTATCAACTGATGAATAAACAAATATCATCCACCCAAGCAATGAAATATCACTTAGCAATAAAGACAAATGAACTATTGCTACAGCTGACTACAGAGGAACATGGGGAGATTTGAGACAATGGAAGGGTTCTGGGCCTTATTTCAGCAGTAGTGCAGCTTTACACTTATCCTAGCTTAGTAAACAAAGATGTATTTTATGTAAATTATCACTAGTAAAGCCTGTGTGTGCACATGTGTGTATGTGTGTGCAGCCCCACACTGCTACCTGGAAAACATGCTAATGGAATTCATCAATCCAGCCTGCTTATGATTTTTAGCTGTCATTCTCCTACTCACTTGGCAAGTACATGCATCTAGTTTTCTTAACTGCCAGTCACTTGCTGCTTCAGATCTAACTACTTATTCTGCCATCTCTCCATCTCTGTTCCCAGGAATCCACCAGAGCCAACTCTAGTTCCTGTGTTGCCCTCTCCAGTCCTCTTCTCCCTCCTTCCCATCCCACCTGGTCCTTCTGAACTAAAAGTGCAAGTTCTCTCCTTGTGCTTCAAGAGCCTGTCCTTTCTAGGCCATTTCTCCTCGCATGCTGTGTACTAGGACAAGGATGTGACTGCCTTCTTATTTCCCTTAGGAGGAGTTGCTGAATTCATTATCCACACTTTGCACACGCCCTAAAGGATTCCTGAATATTTGAAAAGCAGAGCTCATGATAGTCATGCATATCCCTTCCCGCCTGCCTGTGACGACTCCAGCTTCCTAGTGCCAACAGTTACAATCTTTCCTCAGCATCCCTCTCTTAGCTGTTATGACCCCCAATGGCTGATGCGCCCTGATTTGTTCCCAAAGATACTTCCCTGCTATCAAGTCTGAACAAAGTCCTCTCCAGGTATCCAAACCACAAAACAGGGCTGTGGATGTGCTCTAGGCTCAGCCTTCAAGTCAGTTTCCCAACTGTTCCCTAAGGATGTCTTCAAACCAGAGGCTGGCCCCACAGAGGTCATCTCATCCAACTTCCCGTCTCTGCCCTCTTCCTGAACTCTCCCTCTGTTAGACACACTCAGGATGTTGCAAGCCAATGGGAGACTCTTCTTCTCAAATGGCTCCTTAGCTACCTTCTCTGTTCCTGCTAACAAGGTGTCCAGCCACAGGTCAGCCAGTTCAAAACTGACTTGGCAAACGCTTACCTGCTGTGTATGTATTTTGCCCCAGTGATGTCAAAGCCACTTCTTAAAGGCTCAAGCCAAATCTTACTTATCTGGATTTTAAAAACACAATTACCTACCATTCCATAAGCAATCAATATGGTTTTTAATTGAAAAGCTTCCCATTTTTCACAGTAGTATGCCCCTACAAACACTGCTGTCATTTACATGCCTAGCCCTGACATGTCCATGCATGATCACTGTAAACTCACTAGGTGCCCTGTTCTGAAGGCTACATTTCATCCCAACCATTCATGTCACTTTGAATTTCATTTTGGAAATGGCCCTGCTTGTTCTGGAGGGATATGGCCTGTTGCTCAGCTGGACGGGGGTTTCTGGTTGTCCTTAGGGCCCACTCCTTGATTCTTGCTGCTCCTGTAAGACTTTTCTGCCTCCTAGCTCATTAACCTAACCATTCCATCCCCTAAAATCCAATCAATATCTCTCTCCATTATAGAGTGCTCTGTCCCCTTAAAGCCTATAGGGTTTATTGTTTCTCCCATAAAGCACATTTTAGTGTTTTAAATGTGACACTCTTCGGCTTCTAACAAGATCCTAAACTCCTTGCCACAGAGAGCAGTGCCTTAATTTGTAGCCCTCACCAAACCAGTACAATCTCCACGAAGAATACTGCATGCTGTTGAAAGACCACTGTGGTGGAGCCCAGACAAAGAAGTGTGAGAACACAGAGGCGTCTTTCCCCGACCATCCCAGTTTACTCTCTTTACTTTCATTGTGTCAGCTCTGTTTAAAATCGGGCTCTCGATGTCTTCCAAAATTACCACATTTTCATTTCCATTATGATTATTTTCTCAAGAAATAGTTCCTGAACCTTTTTATTGTAGTTACTTATGACATAATTTAGAGGAGAAAACAACTTGCCTATGTTTGAGACAGGAAAGTTTCCAAAATAGAAAACTGCATTTGATTTCTTCAAGTGACCTCTGAACTACACAGAGCCTTACACTAGGAAAGTTGTTCTCGCCCACAAAAGACACCAAGAATAAGGGGAAGAATGGGCATGTGGAGTTAGCATCTGTTTGGAATCCTGAGTCTCCATGAAAGAGAAGCCCTTTCTAGAACACACCGGCAGTGTGTTGACACTGTGTCCAACAAGGCCAATGGGAAATTCAGTGAAGCACATGTTTTCTCAGAATACCAGGGAGGGGAACTAAACCTTCCCATTAATTCAACAGTCCTCTTGCCATATACTGTCAGGTGTGCAGTCCAGGTGTTTTAAACACAAACTGTGGAAGCCTCTATACCAGCAGTTCTCAACCTGTGGGTCAGGACCCTTTGGGGGGTCAAACAACACTTTCACAGGGGTCACCTAAGACCATCAGAAAACACAGATATTTACATTGTGATTCATAACAGTATCAAAATTACAGTTATAAAGTAGCAATGAAAACCACTTTACGGTTGAGGGTCACCACAACATGAGGAACAGTATTAAATAGTCACAGCATTGGGAAGATTGAGAACCACTGTTATATACAGTCAGCCCTTGGCCTCTTTACTCATGTTCCTTCAGGAAGTCAGTCTGTCTGGACTTAACTCTCCTCTAAACAATAGAAAAAAATATAAGTGATAGCAAAGTGTATGAAAGTGCTTAACTACTTAACTGTGCTTAGTAACACCACAATGGTCATCACTTATGCCTATAGTTACACAAATCACTCTCATTCCCTAGTGAAAGTTCACTCACTAGAAAGCTTGTTCTCTGGATGGAGTATCACATCAATACCCCTGGGATGGCTATACTACACATGTTCCATTCACATGGCTTTCTTGAGATTCTGGTGCCCATACCAGGAGAAATGAGCTATGCAGAGCCTCATCAAGAAGTGAGTTTCAACAAGAACTTTTTCATAGTACCTTGGAAGACATCACTGTGAGGACCTGGGGGACATCATTGTGAGGACCTGGGAAGACATTACTGGAAGTACCTGTGTGCAGAGAAAATATAAAGAAAAACAGTCACCTCAGAATAAACAGCTGTTGAGCATTAGCAGACTGCAACTAACTATGGAAGCCTTCTTCATATCAGTTTGTCTCTGAAGATCAATCAAAAGAATAGCCTTCCCACTACAGATGGAGCCAGAAAGACTAAGGGCAGACTAAAGTAGTCAAGGTGCATACCGGATGCCTGACCTGCAAGCTCTGCTCCTCAAGGTGGTGGTGGGTGATGTGAAAGCTAAACCTATTTTGGGGACAGCTGCACCTGTTTTCTAGAAGATACCTTGAATTAGCCAGTAGGAGGTAGAAGCCTGGGGATGTCAGCCTGTAGAAAGAAGCTCTAACTGTCACATATAGTTTGAGGGAAGAGAGATCTTGGCATCCTGCATGGTAGAACCTGTTTCCAAGAGTAACTTCCACTGACAGATTGCCTAGCACTATCACCAAAAAAGAATATTTCTACTAATTTCTCTTGCTAATTCCCACCTTATCTTCTCTGTCTCCTCTCCCTTCTCACTGGTGTTTTGAATTGTCTACATTTGCTCTGATATATCAGCACCTTTTTCAACGTATTCACAGATCTATTAGATTTCCAGTGTAGGATTGGGGTATGCTACTGAGTTGGTTGGTTATGTTTAACTTATGGTCTGTACTCAACCCTTCTTGATTTTATGCTCAAAATCAAAGTCCTCATTATGTTCACCTTTAAAAAAATCAACAACAGTAGTGTACTCTCTGATTACTGGCTAAGAAATGTCATCAACCAAAAACCAAACGTCAGACAAGAAGCAACTTACTGTCAAGGAGACTACACGGGAGTGAAAATGCAAAGGCTAACACCATCTTCTCTCTAGGCACACTGATTTTTCCTAAACACAAACATGTCACAGTCTAACACATCATCAGTGCTTACTATGCAGCTGGTGATAGTGTTATAAACAGTGAATCTGGCAGCTTGTGAATCACGGTGGCCACAGTGGAACTGCATTCCCTATGTCCATAGGGAAGGTGCATGGAGGGACAGGTCAAATGGAGTTGAAAGACAGCCTGCTGTATGTGTCATGACTATCTGCTGGCCACATGCCTGCAGCTGTTAAACTGCCTCTCCTCAATGTAATACCCAGTACCTCACCCTGCGTTTGATAGCACTAGCTTAGAAAGGAAACAATAAACATCAAGACTTTTTCAGGTGTTTTGTTGTCCATATGTAGAAATAAAAATGATATGAAGTCTATGAACAAATTCACTCCCTTAGGAAAGATTTTCAAATAAAGATCTCTTTCAGGAGGAATAAATGCTATGAAGGTGATTATAAATGTGACATTAATAAGTATCTGAAATATTGATTGTAATAAAGAAAACTGCATCAAATCTCCCACAACTTCATTATGCCTCGATAAATGCCAAGGATGAGCACCTGCTTCTCACAATTACATGTAAGAACATTAAGGCTTTCTTTTTAACTTAATTTGTGTTACATTTATTCATTCTGGGGGGTGGGGCACATATGTGGCCAAGCACATGTCTGGAGGCCAGGGGACACATTGCAGGGCTTGGTCTTTCCTTTTACCATGTGGGTCTAGGGCTTATATTCAGGTCATCAGACTTGGCAACAAACACCTTTACCCATGGAACCATCTTGCCAGCCCCCAAATTAGGGTTTCTAATAAAGGCTCTTCCTTGAGAGGCTCATGCTCTCAAGTGCGCTCTCTCTCTCTCTCTCTGTGTGTGTGTGTGTGTGTGTGTGTGTGTGTGTGTCTGTCTGTCTGTCTGTCTGTCTGTCTATCTGTCTCTGTCTCTGTCTCTGTCTCTGTCTCTCTCTCCTTCTCTCCCTTCTCCCATCCCCTCTTCCTCTCTGTCTTTCCCTCTCTTCCTCCTCCTTCCCCCCTCTCACTAGGGAGTTGACACTGAGCCTTGCATCTGCTAGGAAAGTGTTCTGCCACTGAGCCACACCCATCTCCTACTTTGCTTTTCATTTTCATTGTGCATCTTTTGGGTATTGTTGACATGTGTTTAGTGAGCATTAAATAACTAGATACTATAGAGATCCTGGAACACTGTGCAGCACTTAAGAAGTGTTCAATAAATATTAACTGTTTGCATATTTCTTTGAAATGTCAAATGCTTTAAAATGCATTATCCCATCTAGTCCCTACATGATCCTTTTGGCCTTGGTAAAGTACCCTGATATACATTTTGGCCAATATCTCTCGATGTCCCTTTTGCACTGGGTGCTGTGGTATGCTGTGAAAGCTGTTTCCTAAGCAATAAATGCTGATAATCATGAAGTAATGCAGTAAATGCAAAGAAAGTTTTTCCCAGGTTGGAAAAGAAGCTCCCTGAGACAGCTGACTTATGAGGGTTCCTTCAGTGACAAGGCTGCCTCTAAGGAGACCAGAGCAAATTTGTCAAGTTGCATAGTACCAACAGTTTTCAAACAACACACCTCAGCACACTGCACAATAGCCACAATGGGTACATGCTTAGGCCTCCTTGGAAGAGGGAATCTGAGGTGCCTGAGAAGAACAGAAATGATTGCTTATTGGCCAAGTACAACGTGAGCAGGCTGCCACCTTCCCTTCTGTTGGGACTTCCTGACCTGACCTGCATTTGCAGACAGATGCTGAATTGTGTGAGTGTAAAAATACTACAGTACAGCCTCAGCAAAATCTAGACAGAGATCTTCTGAGTTTTTCCCCCTGCCACAGACTGTTAAATACCAAATCATAGCTATAACCTTCTCCCTGAATTCAAATTCTAGTTCCAAAATGAGTAAAGCTGGATTTCTGTACTGTGTGTCCTGACATCCTTTTCCCTGCCAAGTTTTAGTGGAGCTAACACTATGCAGACTTGATTACATAGTGCCAAGCACTTTTCATTAATGAGTTCATTTATTTGTCCTGTTCAGGATTAATCATCAATAGTCATGAGTCTTATAAGATCCTTGGCTAGCACCTGACACCATGATCAGCATATACTCAGGGCTTAATTAATTTGAGCAAATTAGAAGGAAGAACAGAGAGAAAGAAGGATGCAAATATGATGGGAGAAGACAGGAAGCCTGAGGTTTCTCCTGGAAAATGGAGAAACAAGGAAAGGTCACCCACAGAGAAAGCAGGAGCCAGAAGACGCCCTCCAGCCATCGTAAAAGGTCAGAAGATGTGAGATTCCTTTAATTACTGAGATTCTGCAAACCTAAGTATGAGATCCTCCAGTTTCCTTGCAGAAAAAGCAAGTAGCCAGTGAAGGAGATGGTAGCCCACATAGTCTCTGATCTAAACAAGGAAAAACTCTGAGGGGGGCCATTACAGCAATGCTAAGAAAAAAAAAGTAGTAGACACCTTCGTCACATGAGTGACGTAGCAAACATCATCATAATCAACACTGCACTGGTAAGTCGCTTCACTTGGAGCACAAGGCAGCCTCCTGTGGGCTCCTTCCTGATCCAGTCAGACATGACTCAGATTCCTCTGCCTACTATGGGATGGTCTTTCTGTATGCCATGAATATGTGTTGCTACCATTGTTTAATAAAGATGCTTTGGCCTATGGCAAGACAGGTTATAGCCAGGCGGGAAATCCAAACTAAGATATAGGGAGAAGAAGAGTGGAGTCAGGGGAGATCATAGCCTACCACTCAAGGAGCAAGATGCCAGCAGACCAGTTATACCATGGCCAAGTGGCAAAATATGGATTAATAGAAATGGATTAATTAAGATGAAAGAGTTAGCTAGCAAGAAGCCTGAGCCATAAACCAAACAGTTTATAATTAATATTAAGCCTCAGACTGGTTATTTGGGTATCAGCAGGCAGGAAAGATTTATCTGGCTGCATCTGTCTGTACCATCACAACTCACTTCTATAGGCAAACCTTGCAGGGAAAATGTAAAAAAAAAAAAAAAAAAAGCACCAGCCCTCAGAGTTATAAATGTTAGGAGTTGCCATGCATGAAAAATTGGAAGAGTTAGCAATGTCGGTATCTTAATTTGCTCTCTTTTGCTGTAACAAAAACCTGACCAAAGCAACTTGGGGAGGAAAAGATTTATTTCATCTTACAGTTTACAGTCCATCATGAAGGGAAGTCAGAGCAGGAACCTAAAGGCAGGAACTGAAGCAGAGGCCATGGAAGAAGGCTGCTTACTAGCTTGCTCCTCATAGCTTGCTGAGCCTGCTTTCTTATACAGTCCAGGACCATGTGCCCAGAGATGGCATAATCCACAGTGGACTGGGCCTTTATCAATCATCAACCAAGAAAATGCCCCACAGACTTGCCGATGGGACAACTGAATGGAAGCAATTCCTCAACTGAGGTTCCTTCTTCCCAAATAATTCCAGCTTGTATCAAATTGACAAACCACCACAGTGGGCTATCAGAAATGTTCAATGTCTTTGAGGGACTGAAGTTCCTAAAGAGATTGCTCGCTTGCCACTGGGTAGCACACAAACTAGATACAAGAGATACATTAAGAAATATCTGCTTTTAGAACTTGACAGGGTCAGGCGGTGGTGGCACATGCACTCGGGAGGCAGAGCCAGGCGAATCTCTGTGAGTTCGAGGCCAGGCTGGGCTACCAAGTGAGTTCCAGGAAAGGTGCAAAGCTATACAGAGAAAAAAAAAAGACCTTGACAAAGTAAGATCCTATTGCTGAAGAAGACACTTCAGAACAAGGAGAAATCATGCTAGTCCTGACCTAAAAGCTTTATCCATACTGGCTAGCTTTCATAGTGCTGGAGAGGAGGAGAAAAGTAACCTTCAGTCTTACCCAGTAGTGAACTCTGAAAGCTGTAATGACTGTCCTGACAAGACGTCTCCACTGGTGCAATAATAATGTGAATGATGTGGGAGTAATCAACTACTTTCTGGTTAAGACCCACTCTATATGATGAAACCCATACATGGCACCATTATGCATGGTTAAGAGCTAAAAACCTGTGGGTAGACAGGTCAAAGACCCTATGAAAGGGCCTACTATTATTTTGCTGAATGGTCATAGTGTTAAACTGACTCCTAGTGACTTGTTATTATACCCATAGATTAGTTCATCTCTTAATTTTCATCAGAGAAGCTTCTTTATTCAGTATGTGGAAATTAACACAGAGAACCACAAATGCCCAGGTGCAGTGAGCAAGAGATTGCAGAATGCTCAGACCTGGATGGGACGCCAATATCATACCCCTTCTCCCAAGGCTCAGGGACCACTGAGGGAGAGGGCACAGGAAGACCGTAAGAGCCAGAGGCAGTGGTGGAATGCAAAGACACTGTTCTTCTGACACAGCAGGGAGGTTGCACATACGGACTCTGGTGGTTGTTGCAATCAACCATGCTTGGTGGAAGGCCACACATCCAAGAATATTGACAGCACAAATTGAAGTTGATGGATTTTTTTTTTTTTTATTTTAAAGGAAACAAAGTTGAGTAGGTGGATCTAGGAACTAAGGGAAGAGATGAATAAAATCAAAATACATTGTATTAAGTTCTCAACAGACTAATAAAAATTTCAAAAATTAAATATAATAGTTCAACAAGAATAAAAAACAATGTCCCTCACTGCTAATCATCAAAGTGCTTTTCTACTACGTTTAAGCCTTTGTTCTACATTCCAATAACTGTTTGACAAAGGTGGGGAACAAACCATGAACAACTCAGTAAGATCCCTATAATGCACATCACAATAGACCAGCAACTAGTTCAAAGGACAAAGGACAAAAACCTGATAGGCACAGCATTCATATAGTCTGCAAAACGGGTAAGCAAACATGTGGGTTGATAGAGAGATGGATGCATAAGTGGGTGGGTTGGGTGGTTGAATTGGTGGGTGGGTGAATGGATGGACAAATGGATGGGTGAGTAGATGGACAGATGTAATGATACTGTAAAGAAAAAATATTCACAAAGTGTATGGCTTTTAAACTCAGACTTAATGAATAAGTAGAATTTGGATTGATGAAAACAAAAAGTTAGGGGAAAAAGGGAGGGGCAGTCACTGTCTTTAGTTGCATACTCACTGCTGTGCCCACTAGGATAGTTCCAAACCTGCAATCACTTAGATGACTCTGGTTAAGGGCAAGAAAGTTACAAGACAAAACAAAAATGCATTAATGTGAGAAAGAGATTTGTAGGAAAGACAAGGAGGTTAATGGGGGTAGGAGGGGGACAATAGAGGGTAGAAGGTGAGAGTAATTAGAATGCATTATATATACATGTACAAAATTTTCAGAACAAATTTAATAAAAATGTTTTACTCTTAAAGGTTTGTGTAAAAATGGTGTCTTTTGAGGGCACAGGATTTAGGTACTGAGTTTCTAATGTTGGATCAGGAGGACATGTCAGGGTCAGGATTTTAATATATTTTTATTAATTCTTTGAGAATTTCATACAATGTATTTTAACCATGTTTACTACTCCTCCCAATAACTCCTTCCAGATCCACCTTACCATCTCCCTCTCCTCTCTCAACTTGTGTCCCCAGTTTTGTTTTTTTAAATCATAAAATACCAAGTCCAATTTGTGCTGCTGATATACTCATGGGTAAAGAGTCATCCACCACATCGGCTGGAACATGGTAGACCTACCAGAGTCCACACCCTTAAAGAAAACTGACTCTCCCTCCCCCAGAAGTCACAACCATCCATGGCTCCTCAGCTAAGGGTGGGGGCTTATGAGCCACTCTCTGCTCCATGCTGGAATGTTAACTGGCTTGCTCTTGTGCAGGTTGCCACTACATGTGCAGAGGTCCTGTCATGTCCGAAAGACACTGTTTGGCTCAGATGATCCCTGAGCCTTGGTGGGAATGGGGTAAGGGTGTGATATAGGTGTCCCACTTAGTACTGAATACTCCACAGTCACTCCGCTGTATTCTTAATTCTTTAATATATGAATTCATCACACCACTCACTGAGTCCATGAGTCAAACCCTGAGGTGGGCACTCTACACTCCATCTTGTCTAAAGCCCAACAGCACCACTGGGGAACATCTGTACTCTAAGTCTCTCTTCAAGTCAATGATACTCTGAGGTTGAGTTTACTTCCACAGTGCTGAGGGCAACATAGTGCCAGACTGTGCCCAATGTCCTCTGGTCAGCCTCCATGGCAACTGTACAGACAAAAGCAATATGCTTTAACAATCCTGATGCAAGCAAACTGCAAATTTCTCAGCACAAGGAAGATGAGGGTTTTTTCCCACTGGCATTTGTCCTTTGGGGAAAAATGTAACAGAAGAGTCCATAATCACAGAGTTTTACAACCAAGGAAGAGTAATACCAGGGCCCTGTGAACATCAGGTTCCCTGCAGAAGGAGTCAACTGGATACTCCTCATGACACACGTCCTGTTTACTGACGTTCAAGGTGGAGTTTTCTTATAATTTCCAGCTTCACTATTTGCATTTTATAAAAATTAGAACCATTTTACTCCCTCACAAGTTCTGGTAGTTCATGAATTTTTAAAGGTTGTTATATTTACTAGTAAAATCTCTGCATTAAAGTTGTGTCTCCCCATGCTCTAGTAGATGGTCCTACATGCATGTACCTATAGGCAGCACTAATTGGCCTCAAGGATGTTAGGAGGTGGAGGAAGAAGACACAAAGTTTACAGGGTGTGTGAGGGAAGGGATCTGGTAGGAGTTAGAGGGGGAAGGAGATGGATAATTCAAAATACATTGTGTGTGTAATATGAAATACATTTTAAAAAGATATACTTCCAAAGCAGCATAATGATGCATGCCTATCATCTCAGTACTCCAGAGGTAGAGGAAGAGGAAACAGAAAACACAAAGTCATTTTGATTATACAGAAAGCTGAAGACTAGCCTTGGGTAAATAAGCTCCTGTCTCAAATAAAAAGAAAACAAAAGAAAGAGTTCTTTTTATATTTTGGATATTAGCCTTTTGTCAGATGTGGAGTTGGTGAAAATCTTTTCCCATTCTGTGGGCTGCTATTTTGTACTATTGACAGTGTCCTTTGCCTATGGAAGTTTTTCAGTTTCATGAGGTCCCATTTATTAATTATTGATCTTAGTGCCTGCGAGACTGGTGTTCTATTCAGGAAGTTGTCTCCTGCGCCACTGTGTTCAAGGCTATTCCCTACTTTCTCTTCTATCAGGTTCAGTGTATCTGGTTTTATGCTAAGGTCTTTGATCCACTTGGACTTGAGTTTTGTGCAGGGTAATAGATACAGGTCTGTATGCATTCTTCTACATGCCAACATCCAGTTAGACCAGCACCATTTGTTGAAGATGCTTTGTTTTTTTTTTCATGGCTTTTTTGTCAAAAATCTTTTTTTCTGGCTTTCTTATCAAAAATCAGGTGTCCATAGGTGTGTAGATTTATTCGATTCCATTGATCAACATGTCTATTTTTATGCCAATACCATGTGGTTTTTATAACAACAGCTCTGTAATATGGCTTGAAATCAGGGATGGCGATACCTCCGGAGAGAAGAATAAAAAAAAATCTTAGTAATGAAAACAATGCTTATTAATATTTTAACCAGGTTCTAGTCACTACCATGAGCCATAATTCCCAAGCCTTCTTGCCCACCAACGCCGGACTTCCCCCAAGCTATGAGACAATCAAAGAGGAGTATGGGGTGACTGAGCTGGGGGAACCTCACAGCTCAGCTGTGGTGAGGACCACCGTGATCAACATGCCCAGAGAGGTCGCTGTGCCTGACCATGTGGTCTGGTCCCTCTTCAACGCACTCTTCCTGAACTTCTGCTGCCTGGGTTTTATTGCCTATGCCTACTCTGTGAAGTCCAGGGACAGGAAGATGGTGGGTGATGTGACTGGAGCCCAGGCCTACGCCTCCACTGCCAAGTGCCTCAACATCAGCTCCTTGATCTTCAGCATCCTAATGGTCATTATCTGCATCATTATCATTTCCACCACCTCTGTGGCAGTCTTTCGAGCCTTTTCACAAAGAATGCCACATTCTGGATTCTAGTCCTGTCCTGTCTGCTCCACGGTCCCCAGCTGCCCACCCAGGCTGAGGCCTTGACCCTCTGTTCACCCTACTACGTGTATGCATGTTCCCCTCATACATCTGTCTACAGTGGCTTCAATAAAGTGCAATAGTAATATATATATATATATATATATATATATATATATATATATATATATATATATATATTAACCATAGCTGTGTTGAAGCATTGTCTCTGATAATCTTTTGTGACCAAAAAGTAAGTAAGTGAGTGAGTGAGTGAGTGAGTGAGTGAGTGAAGGAAGGAAGGAAGGAAGGAAGGAAGGAAGGAAGGAAGGAAGGAAGGAAGAGAGAGAACAGGGGAGAGAGGAAAGGGAGGGGAAGGAAAGAGGTGTGAGGGAGAGGAGGAAATAGTCATGGCTCTGCCTAGTGAAGTTATGAAACACTAGCTTTACTGCTTTCCCCTCTTGAAGTTCTGACACCTAAGAACAAAGTAAGTATTATTGTAATTATCACACATTGTCACTCCAAACCTCCATGCTTCAAGCATTACAAGTAGATTTTTCAAGAGCTAAATCTACTTATGCTAATTCTGTGACCCCAGTTTCATCTCCTTCATGGAAAATTAATAATTTCATCAATTACTGGACTATTGTTATAATTCTATTTTATATGAAGTGAGATTCAGAACACCTACCTGATTTGTCAGATTCACACATTTGCAGTCTAAACAAAAAGGCTGGAGGGTGGGCAGAACAGCTCACTTCTCCAGACACAGCTAAGCCCGAGGTCATGAAAAAAAGCAAAGACTGAGAAGGATGTTGAGGTAGGAAAAAATTCAGAAAAGGAATTATTAGAAAGATAAGGGGAACTGTGATACCTAAAAATAAACCTTTCAAAAGCCTCAAAGGGCGTTCTGGTCCAACATTTCCTGGAGAATGTTTGCAAGTCATGAGTCACAGGATGTGAAAGGGTGCTGCACATGAGGAAGAAAATGTCCCAATACCCAAACAACTTTGAAATTTTTTCATTCTGATCACAGGACCATGGGTTTGTTGTTTGGTTGGTTGGTTTTGTTTGTAATCCAAACTTTTTAAAGACACTGATTCTCCAGGACAGAAAGAAAAATATTCAATGTTTTCCAAAAGTACTGACCATGAACTTTTCCACAGAGCATGTACAAGCTTAAAAAAATATCGCTTCCTATGCCTTGGGATGCAGCTCAGTTGGTAGAGGTCTATCTTAGCATGAATGAAGCCCTCAGCTCAGGGCTTTGCACCATAGAAACTGGGGGTGATCATGAACATCTATCTATCTAATTCCAGCATTTAGGAAGTACAGGCATGAAGCTCACAAGTTCAAGATGGTCCTAGGTCCTACATTCATGTACACGTATGACTCATGTCAAACATGACAAGTTTGAAATCAGCCTGGTGTGTCATCAAGGCAACTTTCATGACATAAAGGGTGTGTGTGGTTCTGGGTCCTGCCTTTGCAAACTATTTATTGCAAAGATGACACCAAGAACATTTTTAAAGGATAGAATTTAAATTATGTCAGACCCTAATATAAAATTTATGGTTAATTACAAGTCAATGTTTCATCCTATATGAGATGACTTGGACCCTCAGAATACAAAGTTTAAAGTTGTGTTTCCCTCATACAAGTACATGGACATTTATGTCCCTTAGTGCCTGCTTCATGTGTCCAGTGCTGATAGACCATAGATACTCAGTGAATGATGATTAAACCAGCAAGCTTTGGTCCCCCAAGTGTGATGAGCTTCCAGGATCCATTTGGCTTCTCATCCTCCTATCAGGTATGCCCTGAAGGTTAGTATGTTCCTTTGCTGAGGGTGGCAGAATGAGGTACCACAGGCCAGATGGATTTAATAACAGAAACTTATTCATCATATCCTGGTTTCTGAAGGCCAAGATCAAGATGCAGTAGATTCCTCCTTAGGCTTCTCTCTCCTTAGCTGGTGTGATGGCTGATGTTAACTGGAAGAAATGAATAGAATGGTGAGATGCATGTCTACTGAGTCACCTGGGACAATGACTAAAGAAGAAAGACATACCCTGAATGTGAGCAGCACAATCCAATGGGCTAGGAAGGTAAAATCCAGAGCACTACATAAGTTCCTTTGTTTCCTGATCAAGTGTATCTATTCCTGCTGCCATTGTCTGCTGATGTTAGACTCCAACTTCTTCAGCCTTTCCATACAAGCTTATTACCAGCTCCTCTCCTGGAAGTTTCCAGCCTTTCAACATGGAATCAAGCCTTTTGAGGACCCAGCTTCATGGACTATGCATCACTGGGTTCTCTGCCTTTCCAGAGTTAGACTACCACTCCCTACCATGTAAACCAGTCCAACAAACCCTGGTACATCTCAAATCCTGTCATCTCACTGCGCTCTCTCATGTGGTCTTGCTTCTGTGTGTATGTGTGTCACAATGCCTTTTTCTTAAAAAGACACCAGTCAAATTGGATTAAAACCCACTTCTGTTTTAGTTAATCACCTCTAAGTTAAGACATAGCTGTGTTTATGCTGGGAGGCCTTGTGTGGAGCCTTTTTCTTGCAGGAATCAAATCTGAGGAAGTAAATCCTTGAAGGATTGACAGAGTTGATTATGATGAGATACTTACTACTTTGTCGTCATAACCAAGGATTCTATTTAGGTTGTCATCCATAGACCAGGCCATGATGATTATCCAAGAAACTGTGAGTTTACTTTTTGGCTTCTATTTTTATGGCTAACCAGCATGGGAATCATCTTCTGTGAAGTGACATGGGCTGCGGTGTTGAGAGTTACCCATGGGTGATATCTCTTAGTACACATATCTTCCTTCCCAGAACAATAGTGTGAGAGGGGTTCAATGTTCTCTATCTCTGAGAACTCTCACTTCCACACATAGATATTCCATCAAGGAAATAGAGTGCTTTGAGTCTTCCAAAGGGATCAAGTTCTGCTTGTCATATTCTCACAAAAGCCCTGTGAGGAAGAAAGCACTGTTCTTATCAGCACTTAACAAGCAGAATATAAGAATAAGCAAAGCTGAGGTTCAGGGACCTGAACTAAAATGACCTATCAAATTGAGGTTACCTAGACTCCCAGGTGATCAGTGACAGCTTTGTGTGGTATGGTAATGGCAGCGTGTTTACATGGGGACAATTCTTAATTCTGAATGGATTTGTCCTGAAGCTCTAGGGGATATGTGTCCCAGTGTCCATAACATCTTTCCTTTACTTCCAGATGCTTCAGCAAAATAAAATGGTAATATGTTAATGACTAATGAAAGTAATTGGTAGTTACCTATTGGTATCCATTGTCTCATTTCTCTTTTTTATTCTTGAACATTTTCATAATAGAAGAATGAAGTCATCCACCACTACTGTTTGGCACACATCCTGATTCCTAGAATATTAATTATAGAAGCAGACTGAGATCCAGTGTAACTAACTGTGCTTGGTCGAGTAGCAAGCAAGGAAGTGCAGTCCTCTCTGTTTCTGGTATTCTTAATTCATCACACAGGAATTAAAAACAGTTCTATCCGAGTCCTGTTAGACAGTGTCTCCTTGCCTCATTAGTCTCTAAGCAGTGTCAGCCAAAGCCTTGAGGAAGCGCCAACTTGAAGCCAGACAAAGGCATGCCCTTGAGAATGACATTTTAGAAAGACCTCAGAAGGTGTGCCAAGGCAAACAGTACCATCCAGGAAAGCGACTGCTATCAGCCTTGCCCTCTGCCTCAGCCTGTGTCTTGCCTTCTTGTTTTATTTGTTTTTGAGAATTTCATACATGAACATAATATTTATGTTATTTCCTCCCTCTCCCCACTCCAACTCCTCCCATAGCCCCCCTACTCCCTCTCAGATTCATAACCCTTTCTTCTATAATTATTGTCTTACATATATACAACTTGAGGGAGTTTTCTCTTGTCTGACACTGGGGTTTTTGTTAGATGATCTATGGCTCTTAGGGAGGGCATAATCACCCCAGGTGATATAACTTCACTTAAACTATATTTTTATTTTTAACTTCAGATTCACTCTTGCAAATACTGATCCCCATGGCACAGTCTTACTGGACACTGTTACCAAGCTTCTTCTCCTGACTGGGCATGTCTTGGGCATTTAAAACCTAAGCCTGGTCCCTTGATTTTGTTCCCTACTTCCTCCTAGCTTGCATCAATTCAACTTTGTTAACTGGACCATACAAAGATCTGACAAGAAAATTCCATACATACATGCTAGAGGTAATTAATTTTGTGGATAGTTAAAAGTTAACATTCCAAAATCCATCTAAAGGTTCAATCCAAACCCCATCAAAATTCCACTGTAATTCTTCACAGAAATTAATTAAATTTCATATAAAAACAGAAAACACAGGACAGCAAAAATGGTCCTGAACAACAACAAAAAACTGTTAGAGATATTACCATCCCAGATTTCAAGTTATACTATAGAGCTATAGTAATAAAAACAGCATGGTACCAGTATAAAAACAGATATATATTAATGAAATAGAATTAAGGACCTACATATAAGCCCATGCTCATCCCTCTACCTGATTAGACAAAGGGCCTAAGAATACACACTGGAGAAATCTTAAAAACAGTAGTGCCAGTCAAACTGTTTAACTGCATGAAGAAAACAAAACTGATCCTCATCCCTCACCTTGTATACAACTCAATTCCAAATAGATCAAGGACCTCAACATAAGACTTGATTCCTGCATCTGACAGGAGAAAGCAGAGAATATGTTTGAACTCACTAACACAGTAAAAGACTTTCTGAACAGAGCCTTAGTAGAGTAGGCATTAAAACCAACAGTTGATCTTAGGTGGGGTCATCCTTGTGGATTCCTGGGAATTTCCCTAGCATCAGGTTTCCCCCTAGCCCCATAATGGCTCCCTCTATAGAGATATCTCTTTCATTGTTCTCCCACTCCATCCCTCCCCCAACTCAACCATTCTATTCCCTCATGTTCTCATCCCCCATCCCCTCTCCTTACTGCCCCCACTCCTTGTTTACCCAGAAGATCTCATCTCTTTCCCTTTCCCAGGGTGATCCATGCATCCCTCTTAGGGTCCTCCTTGTTACTTAGCAATAGTGGAGAGGGTACCTGAACTGGCCTTCCTCTGTAACCAGATTGATGAATACCTTAACTATCATCATAGAACCTTCATCTAGTAACTGATAGAAGCAGATGCAGAGATCCACATCCAAGCAACAGGCTGAGCTAGGGGAGTCCAGTCAAAGAGAGGGAAGAGGGATTATAGGAGCAAGGGGGGCAGGTCAAGATCATAATCAGGAAACCCACAGAGACAAATGACCTGAACTTGTGGAAGCACACAGAAACTAGACCATAGCTGGTAAGCCTGCATAGGACCTAACTAGGACCTCTGCATATGAGTGACAGTTTGTAACCTAGTCTGTTTGTGGGGCCCCCAGGCAGTAGGACCAGGTGGATAAGCCTTGTTGACTCCCCATGGAGTCAACCTTTCTGAGGAATAAATGGGGATGGGGGGGGGGGACAGCAGGAAGGGAGGGAGAGGGAACTATGGTTGGAATATAAAATAAATAAAAATAAATAAAAACAACAAACAAACCAACAACAGTTGAAAATGGAACTAAAAAGTTTCTGTACAGAAAAGGGTACTATTGTTTGAATAAAGAGGCAGCCTATAGAATGGTGGTAAAAATCTTTACCAGCTACTCATCTGATGGAAGTTAGTTTCCATACTATCCAAAGAACTCAAAAGCTACCTAATAGAAACAACAACAACAACAAAAAATAACAACAAAATGATACCTAGAACTAAACATTGAGTTCTCAAGAGAGGAAATAAAAATTGCTGAGAATTTATTTTTAATAGTCAACATTGTTAGTCACCAGGAAAATGCAAATCAACCAATGTTGAGATTTCATCTAACTCTAGTCAGAATTAGCTAAGATTAAAAGGAAAGAAGGAAGGAAGGAAGGAAGGAAGGAAGGAAGGAAGGAAGGAAGGAAGGAAGGAAGGAAGGAAGGAAGGAAGGAAGGAAGGAAGGAAGGAGAGAGAAGAAAAGAAAGCAACAGATGCAACAGATGCTGGTATAGGTGTGGAGAATGGGGAATACTTACTCATCTCTGGTAGGAGTTCAAACTGGTGTAGCCATTATAGAAATTAGTATGGATGTCCCTCAAAAAACTAGAAATATATCTACCACATGACCCAATTATTCCATTTGTGTATATAACTAAAGGACTCTGTATTCTACTATAGAGATACTGATCCACACTCATTGTTGTTATATTCACAATAGTCAGGAAGTGGAAACAGCCTAGATGTCCATCAACTAATGAATGAACAATAAAAATGTGGTATATTTACACAGTGGAATATTATTCAGTCATTGGGAAAAACCAAATTATGAAATTCACAGGTAAATGGATGGACCTGGAAATCATCTTTCTGAGTAGAGTAACAGGCCCAGAAAGAACCATGCCCAATGTTTTCTCTCATTTGTGAGTATTGGCTTTGAATCTAAAGATATGTGTATTTCATCTAGAATGCCTATAGAGGTAAGGAAATCAGTAAGGGCTATCAAATGAGGGAAGACAGACTGCCATTATGTGCATGGTAAAAGGGGAATGAATAATGGAACAGGAAAAGCTAAATTAGGATAAGGGGTGGAGAGCAGGGTAGAGGAGGGAATACAATGAGGGATAAACAACATCTAAAGATCTTTCTAAAAGTTATATGAAAATCTACTACTATAGAAGCTTCATAAAATATATACCTAGATAAATATAAAAAGTTAAATGGAGTTGTTATCCTATAACAGGGTGATGATTCCTTTACAAGACATCACAGACAAATAAGAAGCCTGTGCTAGGAGACAACTTCCTGAATATAACATCAGTAGCACAGACACTGAGATCCACAATTAAAAAATGGGACCTCCTGAAACTGAAAAGCTTCTGTAAGGCAAAGGACATGGTAAATAAGACAAAACAGCAGGCTACAGAATGGAAAAAGATCTTCACAAACCCCACATCTGACAGAGGGCTGATCTCCAAAATAGATAAAGAACTCAAGAAATTAGGCATCAAGATACCAAATAATCTAATTAAAAAATGGGGTACAGATTTAAACAGAGAATTCACAACAGAAGAATCTCAAATGGCCAAGATACACTTAAAGGATTGTTCAACATCCTTATCTATCAGAGAAATGCAAGTCAAAATGTCTCTGAGACACCATCTTATACCTGTCAAATGGCTAAGATGAAAAATGCTAATTTGACAACATATATTGGAGAGAATGTGGAGTAAAAGGAACACTCCTCCACTGCTGGTGGGAGTGCAAACTTGTACAGCCACTTTGGAAATCAGTTGGCTGTTTCCCAGAAAGTTGAGAATCAATCTACCTCAAGATCCAGCTATACCAATCTTGGTCTATACACCCAAAGGATGCTCAATTATACCATAAGGACACTTGCTCAACTATGTTCACAGCAGCATTATTTGTAATAGCCAGAACCTAGAAACAACCTAGATGTCCCTCAACTGAAGAATGCATAAAGAAAATGTGGTACATTTACACAATGAAGTATTACTTAGCGGTAAAAAAACAATGACATTGTGAAATTTGCAGGCAAATAGATGGAATTAGAAAAAATCATTCTGAGTGAGGTAATTGAGACCCAGAAAGACAAACATGGTATAACTCACTCATAAGTGGATATTAGAAGTAAGACAAAGGATAACCAGGCTACAATACACAGCCCCAGAGAAGATAAGTAACAAGGAGGACCTTAAGAGGGATGCATGGATTGCCCTGGGAAGGGGAAATAGATGAGATCTCCTGGGTAAACTGGGGTGAAGTGGAGGAAATATGAGGGGATGGGAACATGAAGGATTGGGTTGAGGGCAGGATGGAGGGGGAGAGTAATGAAAGAGATATCTTGATAGGGGGTTAGGGAGAAACCAGATGCTAGGGAAACTCCCAGGAATCCACAGGATAACCCCAGCTAAGATACCTAGCAACAGTGGAGAGGGTGCCTGAACTGGCCTTCTCCTGTAATTATATTGGTGACTACCCTAATTGTCATCTGAGAGCATTCATCCAGTAAATAATGGAAGCAGATGCAGAGATCCACAGCCAAGCACTGGGCCAAGCTCTGAGAGTCCAGTTGAAGAGAGGGAGGAGGGATTGTATGAGCAACAGAGGTCAAGATCATGACAGGGAAACCCACAGAGACAGCTGACCTGAGCTAGTGGGAACTCACAGACTCTGAACCAACAGATAGGGAGCCTATATGGGACCGATCTAGGCCCTCTGTATGTGGGTGACAGTTGTGTAGCTTGGTCTGTTTGTGGGGCCCCTAGAAGAGGGATCAGGACCTGTCTCTGGTGCATGAGCTAGCTTTTTTGGAACCTATTCCCCATGCTGGGATGCCTTGCCTAGACTTGATGCAGGGGGAGGAGCTTGTGCCTGCCTCAACTTGATAAGCCATGTTTTGTTGACTCCCATCAGAAGCCTGCCCCTTTCTGAATGGAGGAAGAATGGATTGGGGGAGCGGGGTAGATGGGAGGTGGGGGTTGGAACAGGAAGAGAGGAGGAAGGGGAAACTGTGGTTGGTAAAAATAAATGAAAGAAGAAGGAGGAAGAGGAGGAGGAGGAGGAGGAGGAGGAGGAGGAAGGAGGAGGAGGAGGAGGAGGAGGAGGAGAAGGAGAAGGAGAAGAAAAGGAGAAGGAGAAGAAAAGGAGAAGAAGGAGAAGCAGCCGCCACCCTGTGCCAGGTTAGGTTATTTTTTTGGTAGTTATTGGTCAGTGAAATCCTACAGACACCCAAATATTGCAGGTTATTGTTGATGTTCTCTATTACCCTCCAGAACTTGGGGGTTAAGATCCTATTGTTGAAAACACCACACATTTGAGTTATAGAACATGGAAAAACTAAGCTGGTACTGATGTGGACATTTAATCCCTATTGATTAGCGTTCATAGTGGGAAGGTGCTATGTGTGATATCAGAGGAAAAAAGTAGCATCAATCTTATCTGGTTATGAATCCTGATGCAATAATGACTGGTCCAGCAAGACATGCCCACTGGTGCATATAGTGGCACAAACACTATGGGAGTAATCGATCATGTTATGGTTGGTTTTAAAGGCCTGCTCTACAAGTTGAAACCCATACCTGGCACTGCTATTGGGAAATGAACCTGTGACTAGACAGTTGTCATAGACTCTAAGGGAGAACTTACTACAAACACTCAGTTAGATGAGCAGAGTATTAAACCAACTCCTACTGACTTATCATTATACCCATACTAAACCCTCACCATAGAAGCTTCTCATTATAGTAAATGACAATTAACACAGAGACCCACAACTGGTCAAGTGTAGAGAATAATAGACTGCTAAATGCTCAGCTCTAAATATGATGTCTAACACTCCTTCTTCCCAAGTTTTGCGGATCATTATAGAAGAGGGTGGAAAGAGTATAAAAAAACAGAGGTAGTCGATGACTACACAGTAAGGCAGCTGTACCTATGAACTCACAATGGTTATAAAAGCATGTACAAGACCTATGCAAGTTCAAGCTAAACAAAATCTCAGCATGGACAGGGAAAGTGGGTATGATGCCCCAACCCTGGCAGAGGAGCTATTACCCATTGATGGGTTCTGGGAAATTGAGATTCAATTTTCTTTAAGAGTATGGCTTTGGTAGACCGAACACACTCTAGTGGATAGTCATACAGCCAAGAATACAGAGGCAGCACGAATTGTACTTGGTAAGCTGGTTTTGTGTTTTGTTGTTTTGTTTCTTTAAGGGTACAGAGCTGGGTGAGTAGAGAAGAGAAAGTAGATCTGGGAGGAGTTGGGGTAATGGAGAAGGGGTGAATAAGATGAAAAATACACTGAACAAAACACTCAAACTAATAGAAAAAAATAGTTAACATTCTCTGTATATTGCAGTCATCTGCACAGGTCCATTTTGATAAGACATTAAAGCATACTTTTAAAAAAGCCATGATCAATGGATGCAGGGTGTGATCTCAGTAGAGTTTTCAGGCAGGTATAGTGTAGTACATGTTTGCAGCTGTGTTTGTGCATCTGTGGATGAAAGACTGTGCTGTTCTTTTATAAGGCTTGAACTTTCCCCTATTTTAACCACATTGACCTGTCAGGAATGGTCATTTGAATAAAAATAATGGATGACAGGGTCAGTTTCTTATACATGGAATGGGACTAGGTTCATGTTATAGTCTATGTGAGATGACTTGGACTCTCAGAATAAAAAGTTTAAAGTTGTGTTTCCCTTATACAAGTACATGGGCATTTATGACCCTAGTGCCCATTGCATGTAGCCAATGTTGACACACCATAGATATTTAGTGAATGATGATTTAAATCCGCAATCCTGGGTTTCCCCAAGTGTGGTGAACTTCCAGGATCCATTTGGCCCTCCCATCCTCCCGTTAGGGAGCCCATGTTGGGTAGTATGCTGCTTTGTTGATGGTGGCAGAACAATGTACCATAGGCTGGGTGGTTTAAATGACAGAAACTTACTCACCATATCCTGGTTGAAGAAGGCCAAGATCAAGGTGTAAGCAGGTGGGTTCCTCCTCAGGCTTCTCTCAGGCTTATAGATGGCATCCTTCTCATGTGCTCACATGGTCATCCTTGTGTGTTGGCTGTGTCCTGAGCTCCTCTTCCCTTAAGTATATCAGTTACACTGGATTAGGGATAACTCTGGTGAACTCAATTTTTACTTAATCATCTCTTTGAAAGTCCCAGTTCCAAAAGCAGTTACAGTCTGAGGGCTTCACTTGATGAATTTGAAGAACACAATAAACAATGAAACTCACAGATCCTTTAGAGGTATATGGAGGCATAAGAGCTTTGAGTTCTTAGACTCAGGTCTAGATTATAGTCCAAGAGAGCCATTTCCAAGCCATAACAGTAGTGATGAAAGAAGAGAAATAGAATGGAGTTTCAGTTGTAAATACTGCATTGGGAGCATGGAACCACAGAGCCTATGAAAACAGAACATGTGAGTCAAGCTTTGCTGTTCTCAACAAGGAACTCGTGTGCTAAAGGACAAGTGTTCAGTGTAATCTGTGAGCTTCTAGGTTCACATTTCCACAGTGCCTTAAGCACATCCTCACTAACACAGAGAGTTGGTGGCAAGCCCTCCCTAATAACTAGAAATAATCTCTACATTTTTATTACATTTATTTGTTTATTTGGTGTGTTTCTAGCTCACAACTCATCATTGAAGGAAGTCAGGACAGGAACTTATAAAGGAACTGAAGCAAAAATCATGAAGAAATGCTGCTCACTGGCTCCCTCACTGGGTCATGTCAGCCATCTTTCTTATATAGCCCATGTTCACCTGACTAGGGACAATGGCATCCACTAGGTGCTGGGTCCTCCAATATCAATTATCAATCAAGACAGTCTCTCATAGACATTGCCACAGGCCAATCTGATTGAGGTAATTTTTTGATTGAGGTTGCCTCTTCTCAGGTGACTCTCAATTGATTCACATTAACAATAACAACGAACCAGCATCTTGTATATATGTGAGGAATAGAGTGAACACATGCCAGGCCACATGTCAGGAAGTCAGGGACAACTTAGGGAAGTTGATTCTTTTCTTCTACCATGTAGGTTCCAGAGATTGAGCTCAGGCCATCAGGCCTGGAAGCAACTACCTTTACTTGCTGAGATCTTGACAACTCCTGAAATCTGAATTCTTTCATCTCCCCTGAAGCTATTCTCACTCTGCAAATTTCTCTATCTTTCTGCCCCAGTCAGCTCGGCTGTCACATCAAAGTATTGTAGGCTAGTCAGTTTACAGACTAGACATTTATTTTCTTAGGATCTATGGTTAAAGTATTAATGAGGACTCTCCTTGGGTTTTCCTTGTTTGTTCTTCCATGACACAGAGCAAGCTCTGGTGTCTCTTCTGCACTCGAGGGTCCAGTTTCATTAGTCAAGTGGCCCATACTGTGATCTTACTTAGTGCTTATCACATGACCTAGTCTTCAAATATAGTCACCATGGGGATGGGAATGTCAATACAGGGAGTGAGAGAAAGCACACAATACTTGTCATTCAGAGTCTATTTCTCCCACTCACCATGTGATTTCTAGTTCCATCCATTTTTCTGTGAACAACATAATTACATTCTTCCTTGTGGATGAATAAACTCTATGGTATACACACCATATTTCATTTATTCCTCTATTAATGAGCACCTCAGCTTGTGCTAGACCTTTACTGCTGTGAAGAGTGCTGCATTAAACACAGATGTGCACAAGTCTCTCTAGTAAGCTGACTGAACCTTCAGGTAATATGTCCAGAAGTCATCTGGCTACTCATATGGAAGTTCTGGACTTCATTTTTTGAGATATATCCGCACTTACCGCCATAGTGGCTATTAGTTTACCTCCCACCAGCAGTGGATACTATTTCCTATACCCTTACTAGCATTTATTGTTTTCTTGATAATGACCATTCTGTCTGGAATAAAATAAAATATCAGTGTAGTTTTTGTATTTCAATTCCCTAACAGTTAAATTTGTTGAATGTATTTTTTATATTTACTGGCCATTTGTATTTCTTCATTTGAAAAATACCTGTTCAGTTCATTTACCCATTCATTGACTGAACTGATTATTGTCTAAACTTTTTATTTATTTATATATTTTGGATATTAATCCTATGTTGGATGAGTAATTGGCAAACATTTTCTCCTAGTCTATAGGGTGCCTCTTAATTCTTGCTTTGACTTTGGGGTTTTTATTTTTGTATGCTGTGCAAATTCTTTTTAATTTATTGATGTCTCCTTGCCTATGTCTGCATCTTATAACATTTTTCTTACATTTTTCCCAAGAAGGTTCAAATTTTCAGGTCTTTCATTGGGGTCTTAATCCATTTTTTTTTTAATTTTGTATAGGTTGAGAGATAGGAATCTTGTTTCAGTCCTTCTACACATGGATACCTAATTTTCCCATCATCACTTGTTAAAGATGCTGTTTCTTTCCAATGTATGTTTAGGTACCTTACTCAAGAATCATATGACTATATCTGTATGGCCTTGTTTCTGGGTCTTCAATTTTATTTCATTGGCCTATGTGTTTGGTTTTGTGCATGTACCGTGATTTATCTAGCATTACTGTTTCTGAATAGAATCATTTTGGCTCTGTGAGGCCTTCTGTGATTTCATATTAATTTTAGGGATGTTTTCCTGTTTTTATAAAGAATGTCATTGGAATTTTGATGACACTGGATCAGTAGATTCTTTTTGTGATGTAGCCATTTTAACAATATCAGTTTTGTCAATTCAGGAACATGGGAGGTCCTCCATCTTCCAGTGTTTTCTTCAGATTCTTTGGTGATTTATAGTTTTCATTGCTTAGCCCTGAAGTATCCGATCATCTCTATATGGTGGTCTTCTGCCTTTACCTACACTGAGGTACTTCACTCTTCATCCAGACGACAGGCTTCCTTCATTAGTCCTTTGTTACCACTATGGTTTTAGGAAACTCTGAAAGGATGATCAGGCCCCACAGGAACTGCCTTCAGTGGATGCTTATGTAAACTCTACATCTAGCATGAGGAGTTCTTAAGGCAGTGCTTCAGGACTTGAGTTCTGAAATTGAAGACCTCACAAGAGTGAACACTTGTTCACTTGATACATGTGTACATAAACTCTTGTGAGATGTACACTGTACTGCCTTCTATCCTTGAAACTTCTACAGTGTCCCACTCAGCTCTTTCTTTCTCTCTCTGCACTGCTCCATGTCAAGACAGTACCAAGATGAGCTCTATTACCCAGACTCTTGTGACTATGGCTTTTGGTCCAGTTCATTGGAAAACTCAAGTAATACTTATGTGGCTAGATCTCTCTATTATAAGCAGACAACCTGAATGACCCTCCCTGTCCCTACTTCTCCCAGATCTGCTGGGTCTGCTTGAGAGTCCTCTCTACTGCTGTTCTCTGGATGCCTCAACTTCATGAGTTTGGCTCCTAAATCATGGTCAAGCTCCTAACCCTATACCATAGGTAGTCCCTGACCTGATGCATCTTCATTTGCACTCTGTTTCTGCCCAACCCTTAATTGCACCATGACGATAAAGGGAAACAGGAAGAAGTTCATTGACTTGTGCTCTAATCAATAGACTATGTGCCTCTTACTTCATCTCAAATAAGCCAGAGTGATTATATTTTAAGGAGCTGGCAAATGCCTAGAGGTCTCACTATCTGAAATAGTCAGAGAATGAAGAAACTAGTCATAGGTGTGATACCCTCACTGTCCTGGCTCAGACACTCACAGTTTTCAATGTGGTCCCTTTTCATAGTCATGACTGGCTGTGAGTTGATGTTGAGTATGCCACAAAACACCCAGGAAAACTCACATTGTGGAGGCAAATTCAGCCACACAGGCTACTTGTCTGTTTCCATAACCCACTCCTGGGACAGCCACCCAAAAATTCTCTCCTTCCCACATGTCCACAAAACTTCATCCCTGAATGGACATTGCATGCTAGGCAGATGGAATACAGCAGACAATGAGGCTGAGGGGACCACCATGCAGCCATCTTCCAGGATGTGAGCTCCCTCCAGTGATTTGTGAAAACAGCCCCTTGGGAAGCCTCTCCTCCCAGGTCAGCAGCAATTTTTTTAAACATCAAATGACCCTATAACATGGTGGTAAAGACACCACTACCCCTTTGCTAAAATAGTCTTCTGAATTGGAAACTCACCTGGTCACTATTGTAGGAAAAGAGATTTTGATCTAAAGCTACATGGTTCATTCAGGTTCCTGCTTCTCCTGTGAGCTTTAACCAAAATTTTCCAGACTTTCCTAGATCCAGATGCTCCAAACAGGGTTAAGCAATGGTGGGGAACATGTGCTATTTACCCAACCTGTGGCTGAGGACTTTCCAAGCACCTATGCTATGTTCCCATCAGAAAACTCATCGACCATCAAAGTGTTCAGAGCCAGCTAACTTCATCAGAGCTGGCAGGACACTAGAAAACACTCTGGCAGCAGCACAAGCCTTCACATGAGACCAAACAAAAAATGCAGGTTGTGAAAGATGCTCCTGGGCTGGCGGAATTCCCCTCATTAGCAGGAAGCCAGGCTACTTCATCCAGAGCACGCCTCCCACTGCATGCCTGGACTCTGCTCTTGCTCTCACCAGGCTTGCTTCTGACAAGACAGCATCACCTAGTGGAGGAGTGCCAGGAGGACTCTGGATACCTGCATCACTGAATTCCTGGGGTCTTGGCTCTCAATTCAAAAAATGGAGATAATATGTCATCACCCCTCACTTCTTAAGCATTATGAAGTCAGGTTCATCTAGGAAGGACTCCTTAATTCTCAGAAGACTATAAAGGTAGAACGAGTCAAGCCATTGTTAGAAGTTTTCTCTCATGCTGCTGTTCAAGCTCACCATGCAATTAAAGCTTCAGGTGGGTCAGAGTGGGGAGGGGAAACTTTGGGCTTCTGTGCACCCTCCCTTCGCAGCCTCTGCCCCAGGGACTCTCATGATGCTGGCAAACATTAGCACTATTTCCATAAGAAACTACAGGAAACCCTGTGTGTGTGTGTGTGTAATGCTTGGAAGCTGTGGGAATCTTCCAGTATATTCTCCAGAGGATCTCATTCCTCCCTAGTGAGCCTTTCCTTAGAAAATTATCTGGGCTTACCCACAAAAATAACAGTAAATAGCAGATAAAGTAAAAGATGGAAGAACATTTACGACTGACAGGAGACGTGAAGAGTAAGGGCAGTGTTCTGACAAGCACATTTCTAACTGTAACTCCTGTGGGTATGACATCAGCTCAGTCTTTGCACTGACAGACAGGGATGTATCCAGATTCACCCAGCAGAGCCTTCCAGACTTCCTTTCGGTGTGCACTGAGCTGCTTTCTGCAGGACTAGAGCTGAGTCTTAGTATTGCTTTATTTTTAGTTGTATGCTGCCATGAGACTCACTCTACTTCGGAGTTTTAAAAAAGAGTTTGCTATCCGTATTTTTTCAAATAAAATTTATCTTAATGAAACCTTCAAAATCTTTCCAAAATATGCTCACATGCTGGTATGGCCCATTTTCAAACAATTATTTTATTACAGGATATGTACAGATATCCAAATTGCCCTTTCCAGGTCATTCTGTCTGCTGGTTCTGGTTCAGTTTGGTATCATGAGGTGATGTCAAAACTAAACTAAGAGTGTGAGAGATTGATGGGGGGTTACAGTCATACAGCCTGGTGCCTTCTGGGAGACCAGGGAGAAAGGGCCAGACTGCCCTTGAGTTCTGATAGTCTCTGCCATGAGGTAGGAGTTTAGTACAGAGGTAGCCATAGGCATCTCACTCATTTGCAGCAAGCCCTTTACAGATTCAGTTAGAAGTGCCATTGATAGATGCCCCTCATCTGAAGAATGGATAAAGAAAAAAATATGGTACATATACACAATGTAGTACTACTCAGCAGAGAAAAACAATGACATCATGAGATTTGTAGGCAAATGGATGGATCTAGAAAGTATCATCCTGAGTGAGGTAACCCAGACTCAGAAGGACAAACATGGTATGTACTCACTCATAAGTGGATATTAGATGTAAAGCAAAGGATAACTAGACTGCAACCCATGGCTCCAGGGAGGCTAGCTAGTAAGGAGGACCCTAGGAAAGACACAGGGATTGCCCAGCAATGGAGAAATGGATGAGATCTACAGGAGCAAACTGGGGTTGAGGGGGGTAATGGAGGGCAAGGGCCAGGGGTGGGGAAGAGAGCTTAGGGGAGCAGGAGGTTTGAGCTGGATCAGGAACAGAGTGGGAGAACAAGGAAAGAGATGCAATGATAAATGAAGAAACCATGGGAATAAGGAGAAGCAGAGTGCTAGGGAGATCCCCAGGAATCCACAAAGATGACTCCATCATAGACTATTGGCAATAGTCGACAGGGTGCCTGAGCTGACCTACTCTGTTGATCAGATGGCTGAATACCCTGATATACCCATGATAGAACCCTCATCCAGTGACTGATGGAAGCAGATGCAGAGATCCATGGCCAGGTCCCAGGTGGAGCTCCAGAAATCCAATCAATGAGAGAAAGGAGGGATTCTATGAGCAAGAGATATTGAGACCATGATTGGAAAAAGTACAGAGACAACCAGCCAAACTAGTGGAAACACATGAACTGTGGACCAATAGCTGAGGAGCCCCCATGGTACTGGACTAGGCCCTCTAGACAAGTGAGACAGCTGTTTAGCTTGAACTGTTTGGGGGGCCCCCGGGCAGTGGGACCGGGACCTGTCCCTAGTGCATGAGCCTGCTTTTTGGAACCTAGTGCCTATGGTGAGACACTTTGCACAGCCTTGGTGCAGGGAGGAGGGGCTTGGACCTGCCTCAACTGAATGTACCAGGCTCTGCTGACTTCCCATGGGAGACCTTGCCTTGGAGGAGGTGGGAATGGGGAGTGGATTGGGGGGAAGACTGAGGGATAGGAGGAGGGGGGACAGGGGAATCTGTGGTTGATGTGTAAAATGAATAGAAAATCTCTTAATAAAAAAAAGAGAAAAAAAAAAGTCAATTACTACAGGGAAAAGAAGAAGTGCTATTGCAAACCGCTTTCCCAGGCACAAGGCTGGAGGGTACTTGCTGCCTGCATCCTGGGAAAGGGGAAAGAATGCACCCTTCTACACTTAGTTGGTACCCAAGGTACACAGACCCACCTCTCCATGCGGGCTCAGGTACTCCTTTGCTTCCTGCAAAGACTCAGAGCAGGGAAACGTGGGGATAGGGTTACCTCAGAGGGCTCAGGAAGCTGACAGCCAACTCCTTTCTCCTCCATGGTCCATACAGACACCCCCATGCTGTTATTATCACTATATCAGGTTTGTATGACTTACAATGGTATGTACCATCTATATCTTGTTTCCCAGGCTACCATCAAGCCAGGTTAAACAGAAGAATTCCAGAGGAGCTACTCACTGGTCCTCAATGTCACAGTAACCCTGTCTCTTCCATGGGGAATGGTCACTTACATCTACTCCACACCTTGCACTTCTGTCTGCAGTCCATGAACTAGAATTCAAAATGCCAGTTAGCATCTGGTCTGTGACTCAGGCAGACTCTTGCATTACCTGTACAAATGTTCTTGCTCTTAGGAAGATAGGACCATCCCTGAAAATCCCAGTATAGTGAAGACACAGGTCACTTGTACTAGAACCTATGAGGCCACTCTTCCTCCAGTCCTGTGGCTGACCTCCTGAGGGGACACTGTGCATGGTAAAGGCTCTGGTCTGGGAAACAGGCCACATCCCCTTTGAGTTCTGCCTCCACCTACCTAACAGATCACCCAGTTCTCTGTTAGGCCTGTGGTTCTCCCAGTAAATATAGGTCCTCCAATGTGACTCTGACATAGCATGAAATCTCAGTTTGCAGGCTGGATGCTGGTGCATCTGTTGGGCTACCAGAGGATAGGAAGGAAGGAGTGAGAAAAGAATAGATGATGCTCAGAGGTAGAAAGTCTTAGTCTAAGTGCTATGAGCTAGTGAACTGTGACCATGGAGTGCACATGAAGACCAAAGGTGATGAGGACAAGTGCTGGTAGGATGCAGGAAGAGGGGAACACTTACTCATGGCTGAGAGAGTACAAACTGGTGCAGCCACTACAGAAATCAGTGTGGATGTTCCTCAAAAAGCTAGAAATAGATCTACCACATGACCCAGCTATACCACTCTTGGGCATATACACAAAGGACTCTATCTTACTATAGAGATACTCACTCATCCATGTTCTATTCACATCAGCTAGGAAATGGAAACAGCCTAGACACCCATCAACTGATGAATGGACAATGAAAATGTGATACATTTACACAATGAAATATTATTCAGCCACTATGAAAAACAAAATTATGAAATTCACAGGTAAATTAATGGAGCTCAAAATAATCATTCTGAGTGAGGAACCCCAGACCCAGAAAGACAAATGCCCTATGTTTTCTCTCATTTGTAGATGTTAGTATTGAATCTAAAGATATGTGCGTTTCACTTGGAGCCAAGAAATCAGTAAGGGTCATGGGGACAATTTCAAAGATGGGAAGATAAAACACAGTGGTATAATGGGTTAAAGGGGAATAATAGAAAGGGAGGAGTTTAATTGGGGGAAGGATGGAAGGGCAAGGTAGAGGAAGGAATACAGGGAGGGATAAATAACACTAGACTATTAGGGAAAGTCATATGGAAACGTATTACTGTAGAAGTTTCCTAAAATATACATATAACCACATATAAAAAGAGTTCAAATGGGAGTTAAATATGGACTATAACAGGGTGGTAATGGCCCAACTAGACAGCAGAGCCTAATAACAAAAAAGCCCAATACCAGATTGGGTTACTTCTTTGGGATTGTTGGTCAGTGAGATCCTACAGATGCCTAAACATTGCATTTGCCATGCTATTGCCAATCAATGTTCTTTGTTACATCCAGAACTTGGCAGTAAGACACTATTGTTGACAATACTATATACTTGAATCATATAACATGGAGAAACCAAGCTAGTACTTCTCTAGAAACTTCATTTCTATTGTCTAGCTTTCAAAATACTGGAAAGTGCTACACATGCTACCAAAAGAGAAAAAGCACTATCAATTCTACCCATCGGCGAATCCTGCAAGCTATAATAATGACTGGCCCAGCAAGATATGCCCACAGCTGCAACAGTGACAAGAATGTCATGGGAATAACCAACCACTTTATGGTTGGATTTAAAGACTATTCTGTAAGATAAGACCCGTACATGGCACTACTATTGAAACATGAACCTGTGTCTAGACAGGTAATAGGACCTAGGGGAGAATCTAATAATATCAATCCACTATATGGACATAGTATTAGACCGGCTCCTAATGACTTATCATTATACCCATTGATTAATGCATCCCTCAACCCTATTCAGAGAAGCTTCTTATTGTAATAGATGGTAATTAATGAAGAAAGCCACAACTCAAAGAAGTGCATAAAATAAGATACTGTGGCATGCTTAGCCCTAAAATGGAATATCATGCACTCTTCTCCCAAGGCTCAGGAATCATTGAAGAAAAGGGGGTGGAAAGTTTATAAGAGCCAGAGGTTGTGGGTGACTGCAAGGAAACAGCACTTTCCAGACACAGCCGGGCAGTTGTACATATGGACTCAACATAGTTATGACAACGGGCACAAGACCTGTGCAAGCTCAAGACAGACCAAGTCTTGGTATGGAGAGGGGAGGTGAGCAGGAAATGCCACCTCCAGCTGAGGAGCTTTTGATAACTGATAGCTACTGGGAAACAGAGAATCCATTCTCTTTAAGAGTGTAGCCTCTCGCCAGGCGGTGGTGGCGCACGCCTTTAATCCCAGCACTCGGGAGGCAGAGCCAGGTGGATTTCTGTGAGTTCGAGGCCAGCCTGGTCTACTGAGTGAGTACCAGGAAAGGTGCAAAGCTACACAGAGAAACCCTGTCTCGAAAATTTAAAAAAAAAAAAGAGTGTAGCCTCTGGTCGATTGATCATGCTCCCATAGAAGGCCACACATTCAAGAATATATGAGCAGCACAAATGAGAATCAATGTGTGAAAGAAAAAAAAGTGGACCCAAAGTTGGGTGGTCAGGGAAGGGCACTTTATCTGTTGGGGTGAGTGAGTATGATCAAACCACATTGTAGGAAATTCTCAAAGAACTAATAAAATGAAAAGATAATACATTATAGATAGCAAATTTGCCAAAAGAATAGATATTTAAAGTTCTCCTCAGAGAAAAGACAAGTTATTGCAGTGATGGATACATGAATTAGCTTGATCAACTCTTTCCATAATCTAAATACAGATCAAATCACAATGTACACAATTCTCATTTACAATTAAATATTAATTTTTGCCAGGCAGTGGTGGCACATGCCTTTAATCCCAGCACTCAGGAGGCAGCGCCAGGAAAATCTCTGTGAGTTCAAGGCCAGCCTGGTCTACAGAGTGAGATCCAGGACAGTCACCAAAACTACACTGAGAAACCCTGTCTTGAATAAAACAAAACAAAACAGAAATGTTAATTTTTAGGGCTAAAAAGATGGCTCAGCTATTATGGGCACTTGCTGCTTTTGCAGAGGTTCAATTTGTAGCACCCACATGGCAGCTCACAACTGTCTAAAACTCAAGTTCTAGGGGATCTGATGCCCTCTCCTGGCTTCAGTAGGTACCAGTCATACATGTGGTGCACATACATACATGTAGCAAAACATTTAAACACATAAAATAAAAATAAATTAACTTTTTAAAGACTTAATTTTATTATTTATTTACTTGTTTTTTGTTTTTTTAAGATAGGGTTTCTCTGTATAGTCTTGGCTGTCCCGGAATTCACTCTGTAGACCAGGCTGGCCTAAAATCAGCCTGCCTCTGCTTCCCAAAAGCTCAGATTAAAGGCATATGCCATCACTGCCCAGCTAAGATTTATTTTTAAAACTAAATTATTACACTTTTAATAAAGTTATCTTGATTGATTAATAAAGAAAGAACAAACTGAGCAAGCTTCCAAAGTAAGTGGAGAGGGGAAGGAAGTGCATGAGGTATTCAGGACGAGAGGAGAAATGAAAGCATGATTTTCTTGGGCTTATCATCATTCACATGTTTTAATGCTTTGAAAGGAGAGACTGAATGGATGAATAGCACCAGATGTAGGAAAACACAATTCAGAAACACCAGACACAGAGAGAATGGGTGCAGTAGTGATTGCCACACCCAGCACAGAAAGGCATCATAGTGAATGGTGACCAATGGAGCCCATGATGTAGCCCCAGCATCAGGGAGTACATGCTGACCTGCTCTATTAACTCATCCAGAGCACAGTCTCAAGGGCCACTCTTAGATTTATGATACCTATTATTGAGTTGTAGATCAGTCTAGATATTGCATGTCAGTATAAACACCTTTTCACACTCTTCATCATATAACTTGTCATTTTTAATCTCTCACATTGATGTTCAACATCTCCTTACCATCACAGTGTAAATACAGCACAGACCATATTTTCAATGTGACTTAAAAAAGAGTGATTGAAGAGCTGATGGGAGGGGGGGTCTTTGATTTATTTCATCTGAGGTTCCCCAGGAATATGCCATGATTTACGTCCCCACACAGCTGTCTGATTAGTTCACTCTGGGCTAAAAAGGCAAACCATTAAAGGCATTACAATTTCAACAAGAATGTTACCCGAGTAAGCACAACAGTGACATCTTGTGCCTTGGAAGACATGCATTAGTGGAGACCTATGCTTCTTAGTTAACATCAGAATCATGGATCAGATGTGACCAACCATAATAACCAGCAACTGAAATTGTTTTGAAACACTAAAGTGGGTACTGCAGAGATCGTTTAAGATCCTCGAAAGCATGAAGACCTGAGTTCCATCTCACGACTCCATAGATAGCCTGCACTCATAATCTGAGCAATAGTGAATGAGAGGCAGAAACAGTAGACCCCTGAAAGTTCTGGGACCAGCCACCTTTGCCCACTGTGCAGAGTGACAGGCAAAGAGACCCTGTCTCAATAGACAAATAAATGGAAGAGCCTTGAAAGACACCTGAAGCCATCTTCTGACCTCTAAATGTACATGTGCACCCACACACATAACCTGTACCCACACACATACACCCACACTAATGGAATAAATAAATTAGTTATTAATTAAAATATTGAAATGGCTCCATGGATGAACCAATCCCATACAACATATATAGACATATTTTAGGGGTAGAGTGAACAGTTCCAATGGGATATCAGTTTTCTTGTTTTATTCCAGACATAACATATGTGGATTACAAAGTTCAAGGGCAAGGAGCTACTAAGCCACAGGAGTGACTTCCCAGCAGGTTGCTGAAGAACCTGAGACTTGAGGTTAGCACCTGCTAGGAAAAAGGATTTTAGGAGAGACAGGTGTGTGGCCTTGCCTAAATAACAGCTCACAGATCTAGCCAGGGAATGCACAGCCCTCTGGAAGGTGACACACAAGACTGTTATTCATGCAAGATGCCTAGCATTTGGGGGAGGGGAGGAGATTCCGTGCCTGTGAGGAGACAGGACAATCTAACCAAACAACCAAGAACAAACAAACTAGAAGAAGAAAGAGACCATCTTTGATGTACCTTCTGAAATGATCAGATAAGGAATTTTAAGCACTTACAAATATGGTCCAGGAATTGGAAAGGGCAATCTCATAGAAAAATCAGTCTTAGAAAGAGCCAAGTGGAGACTTTAGAACTGGAAAACACAATGATTGAAATTAAGCAGCTGACAGATGGGTTTCACAGCCTATGACTCAGCAGAAGAAAGGCTATGAGCTGGAACCAGGATGTGAAAGAAGCAGGGAAGAGCGTGAGAAAGCCCTGAGGCATGGGAAAAGGCCTTCCCACACCTGCCATTTGCATAGGGAGATCACTGTGTGAAGAGTAAAGATGAAAACTCAGCCATGCACAGTGGAATGCACCTGCAGTCCAGGATACTCAGGAGTCCAATGGATACCATGCCCAGGAATTTAAGACCAGCCTGGGCAGCATAGTTAGACCCCTCCTCAAAAATATTTTTTCCCAGTAGTGTTTGGTTCTATACAAGTTCTCTGGGCCATCCAGCCTCTGTGTCCTGGCCCTCCAGGCAGTGTCAAGGATGAACTCCCTCTCACGGCATGGGTCTCAAGATGGATTAGTCATTGGTAGGCCACTCCAACAATTTCTACACCACCTTTACTCCAGCACATCTTGTAAGCAGGACAACTTGTAGGTCAAAGGTTTTGTGGCTGGGTTTGTGTCCCAATCCCTCCACTGGAAGTCTTGCCTGGTTACAGGAGATGGCCATTTCAGGCTCTCCATATCCCCCATTGCTAGGAATCTTAGCTAGGGTCACCCTCAGAGATTCCTGGGAATTTAAAAAAAAATAAAGTCAATGAAATGATTCCTAATGATATTCTGCTATGCTCATGGATTAGTGCCTAGCCCAACTGTCATCAGAAAGGCTTTACTTAGAAACAGATGGAAAGAGATGCAGAGACCCACAGCCAAACATTAGGCCTCCAGGAAGAGGGGGAGGAAGGATTGTAGGAGTGTGGTGGTTTGAAAGAAAATGCCCCCAAAAGGGAGCAGCACCATTAGGAAGTGTGGCCTTGTTAGAGTAGTTGTGGTCTTATTGGAGGAAGTGTCACTGTGGAGGTGGGCTTTGAGGTTTCTTTTCTCAAGCTTCACTCAGTGTGACAGTCAGTTGACTTCCTGTTGCCTTCTGGTCAAGATGTAGCCAGCACCACCTCTGCCTGCATACTGCCATGCTCCCCGTCATGATGATAACAGACTTAACCTCTGAAACCGTAAGCAAGCTCCCTCAATTAAATGTTTTCTTTATAAGAGTTGCTGTGGTCATGGTGTCTCTTCACAGCAATAAAACCCTGACTAAGACAAGGAGCCAGAGGGGTCAAGAGCACCATAAGAAAACTCACAGAATCAACTAACCTGAGCTCATAGGGGCTCACAGAGACTGAACTGACAACCAGGGAGCCTGCACAGGTACAACCAAGGCACTCTGCATATATGTGACAGTTGTGTAGCTTGGTCTTCTTGTGGGACTCTTAACAGTGGGAACAGGGGCTGTCTCTGAATGTTGCCTGCTTTTGGGACCCTTTCCTCCCACTGGGTTGCCTTGTACAGGAGAGGATATGCCTAGTCTTACTGCAATTGGTATCCATGGGAGGTCTGCCCCTTTCTGAAGAGAAATGGAAGAAGAATGGATGGGTGGGAAGAAGGTAGGGAAGAGTGACTGGGATGAGAGGAAGGAGGAAAACTGTGGTCAGGACGTAAAGAAAGTAAAAATTGTTAAAGTCATAAATGAAATAAATAAAAAAAAATAGATTTTACAAAGCTAACAGCATCATCCAGTCATGAAGATATAAACTTCTGCAAACCTGAAGCAGAATAAATAGGGAGCAAAGACCACCAGAGCCACCATCTTGCTTCTGATAAAAAACTTGAAAGCACAGCAAAAGGGCTGCAGAGACAAGTAAGTCATAGCCTGAGAGTTGTGCAATCCATAAAAGCAACAAAAGATTAAAAACCACATATTTTTAAATCAAAGATCAAAGAAGATGAGCAAACGACTTCTGTAGTCAAGTCCAAGAGGCCTTGAGCTGCTTCAGGGAAGGCTTGAGTAGTGGCCCCCACTCCTTCCATGCCCATGTGCTCCACAGACAGGCCTCCTGAGCTCTTCCACCTCAGTACCTGCAAAAGAACATCAGGGCTCACGGAGATTCTTCCTCCTTCTGAGATTGTCCCCAAGCCCAACAGAGCTCCAAGATCTGAAGTCCAACAGTTGGCATCTGGGTCCCTGTGACTGTGGATAATAGCTTCTCCAAATGCCTTCCTATGGCATACAAGGTCACTTTCTCTACAGATCACAGTTCCATTTCTTTTCATTTGTTTTTGTTTTTCTATTTTTGTTGTTGTTGGTGGTGGTTCTGTTTTGTTTTTTTCGAGACAGGGTTTCTCTGTGTAACAGTCCTAGCTGTCCTGGAACTTGCTTTGTAGACCAGGCTGGCCTTGAACTCACTGAGATCTGCCTCCCAAGTGCTGGGATTAAAGGTGTGTGCCACCACCAACTGGCCACAATTCCATTTCTTCACACTATCCCAAACATTTGGTCAGTGCACATAACCCAGAGTTCAGTTTTAACAGATCTCATTTACAGAATCAAATTTCTCTTTACTAACTGACCCCTGCCCTAACTATTGTAGAAATAAATAAAATATAATTTTTTTGTACTCCCAGTTCACAAGCCAGAGATAGCCCACACATAGTGCTAGTCAAGGATCCAAGCTGGTGCAGGTCAGAGCCTGCCACTGTCTGTTTCTTGGCCTATTGAAGGCACTGAGAGTATCCAGGGAAGATACTTCTTCATTCACTACTTACTTGGTCAGGCATAAAGGCTTACCCAGGTCTGTGTGTGTCTGAGAAATACAGATTTAACTTTTTCACCTCTCAAAAAGAAACACACACACACACACACACACACACACACACACACACACACACACACACACAATTGAACAGGCCCAATCTCTACCCTAGGTTATTTCCTTCATCCTGCAGTCACCCATCCTGGAGGGGTAGGCTTGCCAGGAAGAGGCTAGGCTACTTAGGGTTTAGCCACTGTTCCTCTCCTCTCTTCCAAGGCCATCATTGGTTCTTATCCTCTATCATCATGGAAAAGTCACTGAAGGGACTTAGCCCTCTGGCCTTTTACTACTACAGCACCAGTCTACCCAGCCACCAAGTCCCCTGTTCCAGGTCAAGGAAGAGATCTGAGGTATTAATCTCCCAAGAAAGCACTAGATACCCCCTGTAGTATATATACTCAACCCAAATTCCACAACCCAAGGCGAGAACTTCTTAATGTATCATGCCAACACCCTAATATCTAATGTAGCCAATCCAGGGGTAAATTGAAATAGCAATTTATAAAGGAAAGTGGGTTCACTCTGTAGTGACCATGTGAAAAGCTACTAGCAATGCACATACATGCACACAAACTCTGACACTCACTCTTCCATGCCCCCTACAACAATGAAACATTCCATTATGCAATATATGCCCCTCAAGTTCATAAAGAAAAACGTAAACAAGAGAACAGATATTTTTCTGGAAATTTTTAGTATTATACAATGTTGGCTCTCACTAAATTAATAACATAATTTCCATCCAAATATTAACATTATTTTAGAACTCCCTAAATAAAAAATTTATAGTTCACCTGGAGTCTCATATGCACACACAAAAAAGAATTAGGTAGACTAGTGCAACAAGAAAACAAAACATACCAAGAGTAGTTAAAACAGTCCAGATGGGAGGATAAATAACTCTATGCATCACTGTAAAAAATACAGTCCCAATATATATAGGAATTTCATCTACAACAAATGAGACATCTAAAATCATCATCGTATAGAGCCTTGTACAATAACCAGAACCTAAAGGCCAGGGATCCTGCTACGTAGGGGAGGCAGGGTATTTGCCTAGCATTATCAGTACAGCTCAAAGAATAAAGAAAAGTGAGGGAGGTTAGAGGGAGAGTGGGAGGGAGAAGAGAAAGGGAGAAGGAAGGAGGAGCAGGGAGGGAGGCAGGAGAGAGAGAGAGAGAACAATACTTAAGACAACTATATTGACATTTGAAAAAATTATGCCTGATCTTTATCTCATATCTTACCTTAAAATAAATTAGAAGTTGATTAAAGTTGAAGGGGAGGAGATAAGACCAAAAGATAATAGAAATAATTATGTGGTTATTGCTGCAATCTATAAGTGGAAAGGACTCTCTAAGATTGACATCAAAGAAGAAACCATAATACTGGCTAATATGAACATGTAAAGTGTCTGTCTGCTGAAAAGAAAATACTGGTTATTGCTTCAAATGCAATTGTGATACCGCAGTGTTAAAGGTAAGAGAGGTTTGTTGGGTGACAGAACATGAAAGTCCTCATTAATCACAGGAAAGCAGAAGGCACTGTGCAGACTGGGTATACCCAGAAACTACAGCCACCACCACAGCCAGGACTGGGGGACATTATTATATCACAGAGAAGAAAGGGACACCCTAATTCCCCTCCTCCATAAAAATATTTATTATTTTCTCAACAAATCTAGCAACACAGAGAAAATTATATACCCATCTTTCTATCTATTTCCATCCCCCAAAGCTAGGAGTATTAGTATTAGTTATCTGTACCCATCCTAGAAACTCAGTACCAATGAGTCTGTTAAAAAACAATACAGAACCAAACGATGAACTCAGAGGCACTCTTGGGGCTGCTTATTATTTATTTACTTATTAAAAGATACGTAAATGTAAGTAAAAACAAGATTGTATAAATTCGTACACTATAAATTCATCTATATAGGATAATCAACCACAGATATGCCTCTCAGCACATCTGTAAGTCATGTCACTTGCATGGAGAACAGTGTGAGAGCACATATAAAATAACTTTTGGTGTAGGACTAAGAGAAAAATTCCAAAGCAATTTTGAGACAAAAGAGATATAGTAGAAAAGATAAAACTTAAATTGCACACAAAATGTGCAGCTATTTATATTAAATGTTATGTGTTTGGCCTCCTTGTCACCACAGGGATAGTTCATGCTTAGATGAACTTCACTTCCTCCTTACATACTACTGAAATGTTTTACAATGAATTATGATGCAGACATAAAATGAGGTGTTTGGGGTGCCAATGGGTGTGACTCAAAGTAAGTAGAGGGAAGCAAATAATAAAGAGAAAAGCTGAAATCAAATAGAAACTAGAATATAATATTTTTATGAAATTGATTCATGTTAAGTGAAGAGAAACAGTGAATGACAAAAGAGAAGACTTCACAATAGATATTTCAGATCTAACAGGAAATGCTACTAACTCCCATGCCACTGGGAGTCAGCAGTTTAAGCAAAACTGAATTCTGTGAATCACACTGTGGTAATATTGTATTCCCCAATATATCATGCACCCTAATAAACTTATCTGGGGTCAGAGAACAGAGCAGCCACTAGATATAGAGGCTAGAAAATGTTGGCACACATGCCTTTAATCCTAGCATTCCAGAGGCAGAGATCCACCTAGAAACAGCCAGGTATGGTAACAAGAGCCTTTAATCCCAGGAAGTGATGGCAGGAAGCAGAAAGGTATTTAAGGCGTGATGACAAAGAACTAGGCTGGTTAAGCTTTTAGGCTTTTGAGCAGCAGTTCAGCTGAGATCCATTTGGATGAGGACTCAGAAGCTTCCAGTCTGAGGAAACAGGATCAGTTGAGGAATTGGCGAGGTGAGGAAGCTGTGGCTGGTTCTCTCTCTCTGATCTTCCAGCATTCACCCCAAAAACTGGCCTCAGGTTTTATTTTATTAATAAGACCTGTTAAGATTCATGCTACATCACAGATAACCAACCTAAGAAATACAAGAAAGATGTAGAGATGCAAAGCCAAGCCAGAGAAATAGTCAATAACTTGAACATCTTACAAAGCCCAACTGCTAAGTCCTAATCCCAGATGTCTTCACTAGTAAATACTATCAAGTCTCTAGGAAAGCAAGGAAACCAAAAGCAGATGTATCAATACAAGAAAAAAAAAAAAAACTATAGACAGTTACTCTAGAGAATATGGACACAAACTATTTAAATATTAGCAAAAGTAATCTGCAATGCACAAAATAATATAAAGCATGTAATAGTTATCAGTATCAAGTACATGATTTCCCAATTTCAATAATATTTTTGCCAAAACTCTTAGCAAACCAGAGATAAAGGGATTCTTCCTCAGCCTGATAGAGATATCTAGATAAAGCCTATAGCATGACACTTAACAGTGAAATAATGAATGCCTCCTTGGGCCTGGAGATCAGGCAAAGAGACCACACCTACTTACCCTAACCAGTATCCCACTGGAGAAAGACAGTAAACACGAAACAGGATGAAAATATGATTATCTGTATTTGAAGGAAATATTATTGTATACTAAAGCAATCCTGGAGAAAAACTAGTCAAACCAGCAAGTTTAGCAAAGCTTCAGAATTCAAGATCAGGATACAAAAATCAGGCCAATGAGATAGCTTATTTGGATAAATGTGATTACCCAGCAAGACTGACAACCTGACAGTTTGAGCCTCAGGACCCACATTGGAAAGATAGAGCTGAATCCAGAAAGACATCCTCTAGTGACCATGTGTACTGTGGCATGCACATATCCATGTACCCACACTCATACACACACACACACACACACACACACACACACACATAATAATAATAATAATAATAATAATAATAATAATAATAATAAATATAATAATTTTAAACTTAAAAATCAATTACATCTCTGTCTAAAACAAACAAATGAAACACTTGAAACTTTAAAATATCATTTATAAGAGCACCCAAAATTCTAACATACTTAGAGACTAAGTATTGTAAGACTGGTACTTTAAAAGTTCTAAGGCAAGACAAGGAAGAAATAAGAAAGAGTAAAATAAATAGGACACTCTCCTGTGTCCATGGGTTGGAAGGTTGATTCTAAGATGGCAAATGAACCCAAATTTATGTATGGATCCAATGTAATCTCCAAACAAAATCTCAACTTTTTAATCACAAAGTTAATTCTAAAATATAAGGGAACATAAAGGGCCTATTTTATAACAAAATAATTATACCACCTTATTTCAAGATTTAATATAATGCTATATATATAAAGAGAACACTCTGGTAATGACATAAGAATAGGACAATAAAACATAAGAGAGGCCAGAGAGATGCTTGGTAAAGTATCTGTGGTGCAAGTGTGAGGACCGCAGCTCAGATTCCCAGTACCTACATAAAGGCCAGATGCAGCAGCACATGTCTGTTACCCCAGTTGTGAGTGACATAAATAGGTGGGTCCCCAGAGCTCACTGGCCATCCAGACTAGTCAAAATGGTGAGCCTAAGATAAATGGGATACTGTCTCAAAAAATAAGATGGAGAGCAGTAGAGAAAGGACACCTGAGGTTGACCTCTGACCTCTGTTCTTTTCTGATGAGAGACAGAAAGGGAGTGGATCCAGGTGGGAGAGGAGGTGGGGAAGAACCTGGAAGAATAGATGGAGGGGAAACTATTCAGATCATATTAAGTGAGAAAAGAATCTATGTTTAATAAAAGGGGGGGAAGGAAGGAAGGAAGGAATGGAGGAAGGGAGGGAGGGAGGGAGGAACAAGGGAGGAAGGAGGGAGGACTCAAATGACGATGGGTATGATAAGCAATCATACCCTTTAACTTAGGTGCAATATAATTCTGTCTGTATAACTTTTCTTTTTCAAAACAATAATTTCATATTGTAATGGTTAGTTTTAATTATCAACTGAGCATAATCTAGAATCATGGTGGAAAGAATCTCAGTGTAGGACTATTATATCCCAGTGGTCTGTGGGCATGTCCATGGGGGATAATTTTGATTATGTTAAAAAACTGAGGTGGAAAGACCACTCACTGTGGGTGAAATAAATCTTTCTTTCCTAAAGCTTTTGTTAGGGCATTTTATCACAGCAAACAGAAAAAAACTAAGAGATATTATTATTTTCCAATTTATAATCAATTTAGTATGCCAGAGTAATAGTAGTTCAATTTAATATTTCAGTTCCTGCATAATTTAAATGATATTGAGTTTTTTCTCAGAGTCAACTAGCTTATTATTTACTGTCAACAATGTTACCAATTATTAGATCAGAACTAGAACTACTGTGATGTTACAATTCAACAGAATACTCATACTTAGAGGCATTCTAATTTAATATTGAAAGTTCTAATTAGCCATTAAACTGCAAATAAATGATTTTAAAATAAAAAGATAAGAATAGGCAGTTTACAAAAGAATAAATACAAGAATTCCCATGCATATGAAATTATGTCCGAAATTAAGAATTAAGAATATAGCTGGAGTGTGCCCAGGCCTATACTCCCAGAACTTGGAGAGACTGAAGCAGGAAGATGCAAGTTCAAGGATATCAAGGTTACACAGGGAAGCTGTCCCCAACAACACTGACAATAAAGCATACAAATCAAAACTAAGCAAAAGTTCTGGTGTAGCAGTTTGGTAGTGACCTAAGTGGTAGCCTCTAATGTATAGAATTTAACGAAACAGTATTCTTACATGTTGTTAATAGGAGTGCATATTGCTACAAGTTGTTGGACAGAAATCTAAAGATGGATATCAATTTTTAAATCTGCATAATTTTCTACCACTCTTCTCATAATCAGGCCGGTGGCAAGGCCAGTGTGAACTCTGAAGACTGTCCATTGCAAGGTTGGTAACTACAAATCTAGAAATAAATTTAGTATTATAGAATGTAATTTTGCTTGACTGATGTTAAAATGACAGAATTAAATTAGAATCCATCCTTTACATTCACAATAGGATACTGTGGAATGGCAATACCAATGACATAACTGTACTTGCTGAGCTAGAAATCTGTTTCAATACACAAGATGTAGGAGCTAGACCATACAGATATAAATCTAGACTACGAATCAGCACATATGATATAAAAACAATTGATTTTTCTTAAGACAGGGTTTCACTCTGTAGCCCAGCCCAGAACTCATTATATAGCTCAGTTAGTTTTAGTTTTGAACTCATGGTATCCCTGCCTCAGTCTCCCAAGTGCTGTCATTACAGATATAAGCTACCTTGTGTGTTTTCATGACAAAACTCCTTATAGATTTGTATGAAAATAATGACTAAATAATGACTATTAGAAGATAGTAAGGTAGAGGGGGGGGGAAGGAAGGAAGGAAGGAAGGAAGGAAGGAAGGAAGGAAGGAAGGAAGGAAGAAAGAAAGAAAGAAAGAAAGAAAGAGAAATAGAGAAAAAGAAAAAGAAAGAAAGAGAGATAAAGAGAAAAAGAAAAAGGAAGGAAGGAAGGAAGAAAGAAAGAAAGAAAGAAAGAAAGAAAGAAAGAGAAAAAGAAAGAAAGAAAGATGTATAGTTCAATGGGTTTTTTGGGGTTTTTTTGTTTGTTTTGTTTTTTTCTGTTTGTTTGTTTGTTTTGAGACAGGTCATTACATAGCCAGCTACAAGTTTTCTATGCAGCCCAAGCTGGCCTTGAATGATTAAAAGTGCTCCTCCTGCCCCTGCCTCCTTAGTACTCATATTATAGCCATGCAGACAGACTTATTTTTATTTTTACTTTAAAGCTATTCCAACTATCTAAATCTTTGTAATGATCTCATGTTAATTTCTGTATATATGTACTTGACTGAGGAAGAGGATGCACATGAATGTGTATGTGCAGGCAGAGGTACTTCAGTGCTATCCGCCTTGAATTTTAAGACAGGCCCTCTCCTTTGGAGGACTCAGCCCTAAATTTAGATGTCTTTATTACATCCCTCTCCTCAAGGCTTATGGATGGGCTAGATAATTTGAAGTTAACTTGACACAAGCTGAAGTTGTCTGAAAGGGGGAAATCTTAAATAAGAAAATGTCTCCAAAGATGGGACTGTAGGCAAGCCTGTCTGGCATTTTCTTAATTGGAGGACCCAGCCAATTGTGGGTAAAGCCATGCCTGGGCTGGTGGTTTTGCTGGGCGGTGGTGGCACCTTTAATCCCAGCAGAGGGATGCAGAGGTAGGCGGATCTCTGTGAGTTCAAGGCCAGCCTGGTCTACAGAGTGAGATCCAGGACATTGAGAGCTATTGCACACAGAGAAACCCTGTCTCAAAAAAACAAAAATCAGGCAGGCTGAGCAAGCCGTATGTAGCAAGCCAGTAAGCAGCACCCCTCCACGGCCTCTGCACCAGCTCCTGCCTGCAGGTTCTGGCACTATTTTGAGTTCCTGTCCTGAATTCCTTCAATGATGGACTATAATATAGAACTGAAAGTCAAATAAACCCTTTCCTTCTCAAGTTGCTTTCACCATGGTGTTTCATCACAGCAATAGTAATCCCAAGACAGGGGTCGAGATGAAAGAGGAGGCAACAAGATTATAAAAGCAGAGATTGTGGATGACTCCAAGAAAACCAGGGGGCTGGTGCACATATGAACTCAGACTGTGACAGCTTATACAACACCTAAACAGATTCAGTCCAGACAAGATTCCAATACATAAGAGGAAATAGGCACAAAGTCCCAGCCCTAGCCAAGAAGCTATTTGCAATTAATAGCTTCTAGGAAGGGAAATCACTTTTCTTCTATGGTGTGACACTGGGTCTACCAACCACACTCCAGAGTAGGCCTCTTGCTCAGGAGTAATTGACCAACACAAATTGGAGTCCATGAGATCTCATTGTTGTTTGGTTTGTTTGTTTGTTGTTTTGTTTGTTTGCTTGCTTGCTTGCTTGCTTGCTTGTTTTAAAAGAGAAAAAGAACATAGAAGCAGTGGGAGCTCTAGGAGAAATTGGGGGATGGGAAAGAATATGATCAAAATATATTGAATGAAAAAAAATTTTAGAGTAAAAAGAAAAAAAGACGGGGTCTCTCACTAGCCTGGAACTCCCCAAGTAGGCAAGCCTAGCTGATCAGTGAGCCCCAGGGGCCAGCCTATCTCTGTTGCCCCAGCTTTGGGATTATAAGCACATGCTACCACATCCAGGTTTTATGATGTGGACTCAGGGAGCCAAACTCAGGTCTTCATGTTTACAACAGCAGCACTTTACTAACTGAACCATCTCCCCAGACCCCATATTAAATTTTAGGTTATATATAGATTTAAGGACATGAAAGAATCCTTGTCTTTTCTATATCAACCTCTCATTGAAGTCAGCACTGTGAAACAAATGGCACTGGGCAGAAGTCCCCTTTCTACCTTGCTGTGCTTCTGTGCCCACATCAATGAAAACACTTGGTGAATCAGACCCCAGAGTTCTGGCATCATTTACACTCTTATCTCATCGCCTGGCCATCTGCCAGATGGATGAATTGTGACATCATAGTGTGTCAGGTTGCATGCTTAAGTAGGGATACTCCACTAAAGCTAAAGTAATGCAAGGAAAAAGAAAAGCATGTGACTATAGAAGAAAAAAATGTCTTGGTTAGATGACATGGGATTTTATAAAAGCATTCTAAAATTCCTCAGTACATGGAACATCAACTCTTTAGCTGATAATCACCTTAGTTTGCTTCCTATTGCTGTGCTAAATACCATGACCAAAAATAACTTGTGGAAGATTGGGTTTATTTGGTTTATACTTTCACATCACAGTTCATCATTGAGGGAAGTCAAGGCAATAATTCAAGCAGGCAGGAACCTGGAGGCAGGAACTGAAGCAGAGACCAAGGAGGAATACTACTAATTGGCTGGTTCTGCTTGTTCAGCTTACTTTTTAAAGTAGCTCAGGACCACATGCTCAGGTGATACCAGACACAGTGGGCTGGGCCCTCCCACAGACTTACCTACAGGCAATCTGATAGAGGCATTTTCTCAACTGTGGTCCCCTCTTTCCAGATGACTCTAGGTTGTGTCAAGTTGACAAAACAAACTCATACAATAATAGAGTTCCTTATATTTTAGAGGAGAAAAATCAAGAACCAGCTAATATGTTATGAATTTTAGCACTCTTAAATTTGGATCTTCAAACACATTTCCATGTCTGGTTTGGTCTTAGAGAATAAATGAGCCAATGAACACTCAGTCTGTCTGGTGTCTGGAGCCTGGAGCAGGTGAATAGTCATTATGTGCACCTTCTAATAGATGGGTAAGAGTCTATGTGAGAAGACTCTGTGTCCTATAGGAAAGCAGAGACACGGCTAGCAGCTGGGACTACTCCAATGTGGGAATTACACACCTGTGGTCCAGTTGGACCCCAACACTCTTCCCCATTGGAAACTACAACCAAATGTAAATGAAGCCCCAGCAACAAGCATGATGGGCCCCTAGTTCATACCTGCAATTGCTAAGAAAGGTAACAGGTAATTGAGACAATTCCTACCCTTTCCATCCTGTCTATCACACCAGATGACAGCCTTCTCAAGCAGGTAATACAACTGAGGTTGCCTCAAAAAGCAAAGGCCTCCCAAGCTTACCATGTTTATTACTTCACAGAACATCAGATCATCTAAGAAGGAGCTCATTTGCTCTGATATAATTACCCATATGCTTGTTTACTCTGCCATCATGCTAGAACACAGCTCAAAAGCCTTCCCAGATACCAGTACCATATTCTTGGTCTTCCCAGACTCCAGGAGCCAAATAAACATTTATTGTTTACAAATAACCCAGTCTGTGTCATTCGGCTACTGTATCAGAAGACAGACTACAATAGAAATACCGGCATATCTATAGGCATCATGTGGGGATCTATAAGCTCAGTTAACTTTAAAATCAATGAAAAAGACAAGGTTAATATAAAAATTTGACCCTGACAATGCAGCACTGCCCACAGAATAAAAGAACCCTAACACAAATTGGGTCACAGTAAACTGCCATGATTCTCATCCCACTGGTAATATCAGTCTTCCCAGATGTGCACTGGAGTCTTGCTCACCATCCCTGTGGCTATGACTCATGCTCTTTAGGTATACTCTGCATAGGTCCAGACCTTTACTGCTATTACGTTATAAACTAATAAAGCAACATTCAGGTTTAACACATTGCCTTATAAGTTTATCTAGATAAATATGTCAATGGAATTAAAAAAAAAGACTTTACAATTAGACTCTGGCTCTTTGGACATCACCATGCCACCCATCCACAGCCTCCTGAGAGTAGTCAACTCAGCTTCCTTGTAATCTCATATTTTGCCAAATGTCTATGAACATTTTAATTTTCTCTTCAAGTTAAAAATCTATACTTCTTCATGTAACACCCATGGGCTATTGTGGCTTTTGGATTATGAAAATCTCAATTTATAGCCCCATCTTTCTAAGGGATATCCTGAACTAGGGAATAATTTAGACAATAAATCCACTTCAATCACTGTCCATTAGAAGGAAGAAAACATTAAACCAACCAGAGCTCATGGGAATTACAATCAGTGTTTCAGGTAAGGACTTCCACAGGCAATGACGTCCTGTCCACTCCTATGAAAAGAGTACTCCACATTCAAATGACAGACTGTCATGGTGTTTTCAAAGGGAGGAGTCAACATCTTACAACGTTGCAACACAAAGTTGGACTCCCCAGCTTTCCTGATCAGTTTGTCCCAGTCACCACTCCTCCCCCTTACTTTTCTCAGCCTTTCTGCTGCTCAGGAGATAATAAAAGCAAACAACAGTGCATGCATCTGTTTGTGTGTATACTTGTGCTAAGACTACAGGTTAACCTTGGTTGCCATTCCTTTGGAGCATCTCTAACTAGAACCTGGGGGACATCGATTAAGGTAGGCTGACTGGCCAGTGAACCCATCTATCTCTGCCTCCTGAGCACTGGAATTGCAGGCATGTGCTACCACACCTAGCTATTTTTTATGGGTTCTGGGAATTGAACCCAGGTTCTTATGCTACTAAGCAAACACTTTACCAACTAAGCCATCTCCCTAGCCTTGGGGCTCATTTTAAAAAGTCTGGCCGGCTCAGCCCTGATCAGCACCCACCCAGGCCTACCCAGCTGCAGCCATGGGTGCTTAGACCACACAGTTATGTCTATTACCCAAGCCACTTGGACAGGTCAGGGCTCAGAGAAAGCAACTGGTTCAAGGGTTAAGTAAATGCTCCAAAATGTATCTGTTTCAGTAATTTTCTCTAAAGCATTCCGGAAAAAGTGCACTAATGATTTACGCTAACGTCCATTACAAGATGGAGAAATTTATTTTTGTGCTTGAGAGCATTTAGGAATGTTAACTATCCTATGTCAGCACAGAGGACAGTGAGTCAGGGCCCCTCCTGACTGTCTTCTGTGCAGTCCATATGGATGTCCACATTCAATAGAAAAACAATTAACAGCAATGATTCTTCTTCCTCTTTGCCTCATCTTAACGATGGGAAATCCATCGTGAAGCTAGTAATACAGTGAGCCTTCAGTGACCAGAATTGGAAGGTAGGAATGAGTAAGGAGGATCAAAACACCACTATTCTGGTGATGCCAGAAACAGCACATTCTTCACATTTAGTCTTTCCTTTCTCCCTCTTCCTTCAGTAGCACAGACCTCCCAGGCCCACACCAACTGCTGTCTATGAATTCCAAAACCTCAGAGGCAATCCATTGATTAAACTCATTCCCTTAGGAGTAATGGAAGTAGCAATAGTGGAATAAGACTGATGGGATAAAATGATAATATCCCAGCCATAAATGGCTCCCAGGAGAAGCTAGGATATACCTAACCTTCAAAGATGCTGATTTTAAAATTAATTCTACAGCTCATGTGCCCCAGACAAGGCATAATTAGGAAGTATGTGGGGAATAAAAAGGGGGGGGCATTGCAGGCAGAAATGAGATGTTGTGCTTAGGGGAAGAAAACAAAACCTGCTCTCGGGAAACAGAAAAACTTTTCCTCCTGGGACAGGGCATCCTGTCCTTCCCAACTCAGCTGAAATCCCAACAGAAAGTCCTCAACAGTCAGTGGAGGTACCTGCTGGGCCCTCGCTGCAGCAGCACCGTGGTCCTTTACAGCACAGATCATGTCTTGCCTATCTCGTTCTAGAGTTTAAGATTTGGGTTTTTTTTTGGGGGGGAGCTTTTCTTTCCACCAGAATGTTACGTTATTGGAGAATTTGAATAGTGTTATCTATCCTATAGTAGGTACTCCACGTGTTTATGGAAAGAGAGAGGGAAGAGGAAGAGAGGGAGGGAGGAAAGAGAGAAGAAGGAAGACTAAGAAGGGGAACGTAGGACTTGCTATGCTGTTGGGGTTCTAGCCATCTAGTTTGATTGCTTTTGAGTGACATTTCAATGCATTGTTAATATAACTAAAAGCCTTGACACCTTTCTCTTTTCATGTATTTTCCCAGCCAATCACCTGAGCCAATAACTCACTGAGTTGAATTTAGTTCTTAATTTTCAATTTTATATAGACATATCCTGAAATCCCATGCCACTAACAGCTTCCTAATAGTGGCCCTCCAGAACACCTCTATCCACTACACATAGCCAGAGCCAGATAACTGTCCAGCCTTGCAGCCCTCTATGTATCTCTTCCAGACAGTGGCTTCCCCTTTCTGTACCAGTTACCTGGGCACTCTTCTACCTGTACCTGTGATCTAACATCTCCCTGCCACCTTCTCTAGACATGCTGCTAGCTCCCAGGGCTTAGAAACACACCCTGCACTTGACTTCCTTGGGCAGATATTCAGGAATTCCCTACCATATTCACTTTTGTAAAAAGCTCCTTTCTCTTGGGAGTCAGTTGGTTGTGTTTTATCACATTACTCATCTTAGTGTTGATATTATCAAACAAAACTTAAAACCCTGAGCTCACACAAGCATTTTACCAGAATGAGATATGTTATTTCAGTGCGAGAAGAACATAAAGATGGTGATTTACTCTCAAGGCAGGGGGGCCAGTCCTCTACTTGGTTACCCACACTTTCACACAAAGCAAACTGTCTAGAAGTCTCCACGCAAGGAAAAAGCTACCTGCAGATTTGACCTCTTGGGGTGTGGGAACTTTTTCATCTTTATTGTCCCAATTCTCGCACATAGATATTCACTAATTAATTAAACATCAGTCATTATTGAAGGATTCAATTATTTTTATTACCTCATACCAAAGCTTTCCCTAAAAGTTTAGGTCATTAAATAATAATGGTTACCATTTTTTTTCACAGCTCCTCTGTTAGGACACACTTTACTTAATGTAATCCTTGTAAGAACCCTTAGAGGTAAAGATTGGAGTGATGAATAAAAGCGATTAAGTAATTTGCCCAAGTTCAAAACGCTGGGAAATGATGGAACTAGTTTTCAAATCCAGATCTTTTTGATTTTAGATAAAAGTTAAAATAAGTTTTAAAAGAATGTTCTTTACTGGCTAACTTTCAATTAATCACAACATCCATTTAAACACAATTCCCCAGGCTCCAAAACTGTGACCTCAAGTAAACCAACAAGCTTCACAGAGCTGAAAACATGACACACAGGGACTTGCCTCTCCTCCCTGAGGTCAATGTTGACCTGTCCACTTGCTCCTCACAGCAAAGAAATGTGTATTTTTTCATTTAGCCTGAGGGATAAAATGACAGCACATTCACAATACAGATATATCAGTAAACACACACTATTGCCTACAAATAAATTTATTTATTTATAAGAAACTGGTCCTTCTCCAGCACAGGTGCTTTAGTGGAATCTGGAGAGGACAGTCACAAACAGCATTCTGACCCTAACATTGAACATCTAGTACAGAGCTGTTGGCTATTAACTCCTATCGCTTTGAACATCTGAAATGCAAGGCTGTAATTAGAGCCCACGCAGGCAATCCTAGCACACCAAACCCTGTCAGCCTGCCCTGCCTTTCCCCACGTGCCCCTTAGGTCCCTGCTATTCTTTATCAACCTCTGCCCTAATTTATCCCTGTCAAAGGTAATAACTCATTAACCAAGTCTACTGGTTTGATTGAATTAAACACATGTTGAGGGCTGTGGATGGGCAGACTCAATGTTAATTCACTTACAGAAATTTAAAGTTTGGCCCCACTCCCAAAGAAATGGACATATTATCAGGAAACTGACAGAGAAATGCTTTTTTCTAAAGGGGAAGTCATTTCTAGAGCCTGCTTGAGGTTAAGGACTCATTCCTAGGGCAGCAATCACAGAAACATGGGGATCCAGATACCCCCAAACTTCTACCACTTCTACCAGGATCCCTTCACACACATTAATGGAACCTTAATTCCATGCACCCCAATGTCCTCTGTTCCATAAAGTATATCACTCACTTGGGCCATTTGAAAAGATAGTAAAAATTTTCACACATTATAATTGCATGACATGATACACTTCTTGCTAAAATCTGATCTTAAATGTCCCCCAAGGCTCATACACTGATGGCTAAGTCCCCAGCCAGTGGCACTATTGGGAGGAAGTGGACTCTTTAGGAGGTGGGTCTAGTAAAAGGAAATGCTGTAGTTGAGGGTGCAACTGTGACAGGGATACTGGGACTGTAGCTCTTCCTTCATCTTGATTTCTAGCTCCAAGGAGGGGAAAAGCTTCCTTCTCCATACTCCCAACATAGTGTGCTACCTCACCACTGCACAAAGGGTAACAGAGTGACCATGGACTGAAACCAGGGCCAAAGTAAGCCCTTCCTCCTGTAAGCTAGTTGTCTTGGTGATGGAAGCTAATACACCATTAGCATGGAACCAACAGTAAAATTAAGTATCAGAGAATCACAAGGTGCTCAGAACCATAATATAACTAATTTCACATATTACAAAGCTATTTCACCAAAAGACATGTATATCTTAATTCATAAAATAAACTAAATTTTAAACCATAAATAAAAATTCCTTTTTACCTTTAAGTATAGCATATATTTGGAGCCACATTTTATTGGCACATCTTAAAATGAATTCAATTTAAAAATGCTCATTGTTGATAAATAGACAAAAAAAAAATCAATGCCAGAAAAGTCATCATTAGACTAATAGTGGTAGCATTAAAAATCTTGTCACTGAGGTAGAAGCTATGAACAAGCTCTTTGCAGTAGACCCAAGTCTTTCCTCTGGAATTAATACAACAGAGACCCATAAAAGATTAATCAGAACAAGAATCAATAACTTCTCAAGTGCTAATAAGCGCTGCCTTGTTCTGGGATGTGTTGGGCAGTTTATCATGGTTAGCCACATGGAGATTTATGGAAAATCCATAGTTAGAACCGAAGGATGAGGTAATGCACACTTAGTAAATGAAGCCCAGTTATATCTATGCCTGATACTCCAAGCTCCAGGGCTGCAAGACCCATCTTTGATTCTACTACCTACCTACCTACACACACACACACACACACACACACACACACACACACACTTTTTTTTAAGGGTAACAGGAGAGCTGTCATGTAAGCAATGTCATTAGGGAGATAACTGAGAAACATACAGTATGGCTCAGAGGAATGTCTGCCTGCTTGGGAGTAGAAGGTAAAAATATATCCTAAAAATCAACTTTTTTCTTCCTTCTTTTTTATTCAAAGATCAGCTTTTCCTGGATTTTTTTGAAATTTACATAAAATACCTTTAGGATCATTTAGGTCTTTATTCTCAAGCTGATGGATCTTCAGGTCATGTGAGTGGATGAGTTAATGGGTAATTAATAGTTCATAAATTGTAGGTCCTGACCATTAGGTTATGTCACTGAGTTTCACAGTGTGTCATGTTATTAATTAAAAGCAGCAAATTATATGTTTATTAAATTAATATCTGAAGCAATATTATAATCACAAGAATATGCCTAATCAAATTGATGGAATCCAATAAATATGCCATAAATCTGGAAACATAAAGCAACTAAGTAATTACAAACAAGTAAATTCCAGTGGACAGTCTTATTTTTCTGTATGTCAGTGATTAGAAAGACCATATAATATAAATAAGATAAATCACTAGTTTGATCAACGTTTAAAATAGAAATAGATTCTGGGTAGTTGTCTGTAGCCCATGTACTACAGGGGGCCATATGAAGCATTCAGGATAAATTCAGAGGGCCACGCTGAGCTGGCCCTGCCCTTCACTGGCCCTGCCCCTCAATGAAGAGAGCTGGCCCAAGGCCTTCAAGGGATAGCAGACTCCAATGTCCCAAGCACTGGAGAACTGCTCCCCTCATGCCCCCAACTCCCTCCACCCCAGAACCCCTACCCCCACACTCACCCCTCACCACAGGCATGGGAGCTGGCCCTGATGGCATGGGGATAGGAAAGCTGGCTCTGCCCCTTGCCTGAGTGGAGGTGGCCCCAGTGGCCTGGGACTGACCAACTCAGCTACTACCAGGCCCACATCCAGGGCCTTGGCTTGGCCCACCCTAACACCGACCCAATCTATGACCTGGGGACTGGTCCTGCAGTAGTACTCTATGGGGCAGGGTCTCCATGACTAGGGCAGCGGCCAAATATCTGAGAGAAGCTTCAATGAAGGTCCAGTGATGATGGTGTGCCAGACACCAGAGGCCTTGAACCAGACCAAGGACTCACTGCAATGAACATTTGCAAGTAAAGCTGATTAAACAATAGGGTCTACTGTGTGACACACTGAGGCTCCCAATGCCACTAAGACGAATAAAGAGATGTTTGGGAGGCAAGAAAGACAGAGGAGCAAAGAGGTTTCTTTTTGTTTTGTTTTCTGTTTGTTTTGGTTTGGATTTTTTAATTTTCTTTGAGGAAGGGGACACTGCAAGGGTGAAGGGCAGATATGGGAGAACTTGGAAATGAGTGGAATTGGGGTGGGTGATGTGAAATTCCCAACAAATCAATAAATTATGTTATATAAAAAAAAACAGATAGGTAAAACAGTTCAAATTTTCTTGATAAAAAAATAAAAGTTTGCCACAAGAACAAACTGGCAACCCATACTTTTTTACAGAAATATGATAGATTCTTGACGATGGATGAGAATTGGAGATTTTGTTTTAAGTCAAAAGGATCTGGTGACTGCAATTTACAGTGTTGACCTGCCTGCAAGAGATGCTGCAATAGTAGCACAAACATTGTGGAAGTAACAGAAACTCTCTATTAGATTTAAGACCCACGCCGGGAGCTGGAACCCATGCCTGACACTGCTCTGGTGGCCACGAACCTTAGACTAAATAGGCCATGGGCCTATAAGAAAACCAAATGCTATTGTTCCACTAAGGGAACACACCAAATAGAATGACCCCAACAACATTCTGCTATCATCAGAAATTAAGTGAGAACTACCACAGAGACCCACAACTGGACAACTGCAGAGAGTGAGAGATTTTGGAACCCTCAGTCCCAAAGAGATGTCTCCATCAAACTCCTTTCCTCAGGGTTCAGAGGGCTATGCAGAAGAGGAGGTTGAAAGACTTTAAGTGCCAGAGAGGATGGCTGACCCCAAGAAAACAAACAGGACAGAACTGGTACACACATGAACTCAGAGGGACCATGGCAGCATGCACAGGGCCTGCACAGGTTCAAGCCAGATGGAGTCTCAGCACTGACAGGGGGAAGTGGACACAGGCTCATACCCTAAACAAGAAGCTATCTGTTAAGGACACATGTTTGCAAAAGAAAAATTAATTTTCTCTAGTGGAGTCTCAGTGGGTATATCAACCACACTTAAGGATAGGCCCTATGCCCAGCAGTAGATGGCCAATATAAAATTAATTCATTGGTATTTTTTTTAGACTTTTTGCTTTATATTGCTTTGATTGGGCATTTTTTGTCTTTTGTTTGTACATTATGGTTTCTAATTTTGTGTTTTTATAGGTTATGTTTGTGTGTGTGTGTGTGTGTGTGTGTGTGTGTGTGTGTGTGTGTGTGTGTTTCTTGAAATTTTTTTCTAGTTTGACTTTTGCCTGTTTAATGTCTAAAGAGACAGAAAGAAATGGCATGCAGTTGGGTGGGTCAGGCAGTGGGAAGAATATGAGAGGAGTCAGGGGAGGGACTGTAATCAGAATATATTGTATGAGATTTTTTTCAATAAAAAGAGAAAAAATAAATCTGGTGAATAATGAGATAAATAAGCTCTACTTAACAATGGAAACTGACATGCTTAATTTTACAGACTTCTACACCTACACCTTCATACCTGGTCTGTTCTGTGTTACATGCTAAGATGACTTGCAGCCTCTTTTGAAGTGTACTTCAGAAGCCTATTTAGTATGACAGTTTGACTTGATAGTGCCAATGATGTCAAGCCTCTTTCTACCCATGATCCATTATGAAACAAATCTGGGTAGAACTCTCAGAAGCCAATGGCATAAACACAAGGCAAAAGGACAAAAGTTCAGCCTACAAAAGGCTGTTGAGAACCAGACTGAATGTCCCCTCCTCTAGCCACTCCAACTTTGCCTTAAAGAGTAGGAAGACTCAGACGACAAGGCAGTCTCACAGATCGGGGCATCTGTCTCCATAAGGAATGCAACAAGTCTATATCACAGGCCTGTTCATCTCCCCTGGCTGTCAATGTACTGAACTCTTCCTGTGACCATTCTTCTTGTGGCTCTGATGGTGGCATCCATTTGTCTTTTTCACATTGTAAGGAAGTTTTACCTGGCTTGCTTCACAATTGGGGAAGGCTTCCTTTTATATCTCCCTTGGCAGAGCAGAATCCCACTCCATTCCTGAATCTCTCAGTGTAAAGACCTCTGGAATCGCTTAAAGGGCAGTAAAACCTGCCCCCAAAGGCTGGTCCTCAGTGGAGGAGGAATCAAACACCTGAACTACATACACAAAGCCCTAAGAGCAGGGCCCTATGATGTGGAAGGTGACACTAATAGCTGTGTATTGGTGAAGTCATCCATGACTCTTTATTACTGCACCTATAGATTGGAGCACTCATTTGCATGTAGTTACTTCCCTACTCACCCAGCAAGATCTGCCTCAACAATTTAATTACCTCAGAAACTGTAACTAATTATTAAAGTATAGTTCAAGGTCACAGCTTGTAATCACAGGATAATTATCTTTACTGTATAAATCACACCATTTTGATGAAATATAAAAGTTACATTGCAAATAAACATCTAATTACATGGCAGGGTAGATGTAATTATTATTAAGTAACCTATCAGAATATGAAATCACTGCTGGATGTGGTTATAACGATCAGCCTTGTTATTGTCAGAGATTTTGCATGGCTACTTGTGTATTATAAAAAAAATTAAATAACATGATGTTAAGAAAACAAGAGGCTTTAAGGGGGTTTGAGTTTGAGCTTCGCATTTACCAAACAGGATCATAAATCTTTTTATAAAATTTCAAATGAAAGTACTTCAGAAATCTGAGAGAAAAAGATGGGAGAAAACTGAAGAAATGAAGAAAAAACAGATACAAATGCCTCTTCAATTTGCATGAGATCCTGACAAAGAAAAATACAAATGTTAGAAAGGAATGAAAATGGGGGAAATAAAGGTGGCAGAGGGAGGAATTAGGAGGGACAGAAAGTTTGAAGTCCAGCAGGCACTGTGGTGAACAGCTCACAGTGTGGCACATCCAACTTAAAAACTGTTCAGTTGTTAGAATTTCAGGACACACAAAAAAGATGTTTCCATTCCTACCTTTAAGGAAGAATAGATTGTCCCAAGATCATAGCCTCTATCAAAACTACTTACAAAACAGGGGGCTGGACAGGCAGCTGATTTTACAGCACTGGCTGCTCTTGCAAAGGAACCTGATTTGGTTCCCAGCACCTACATGGCGGCTGACAACCACCAAAACTAGTTCTGGGGATCTGATGCCCTCTTCTGACTTCCATGAGCACCAGGCACACATGCAGTTTACATTAGTTTTACATGCTGAAAAACACTTATATACATAAAATAAAACAAATAAATCTATAACAAAATTTTTAGGGCTAAATATGGTGGTGTACACCTTTAATCCCAGCATTGGGAAGGCAGAAGCAGGTATTTCCTTGTGAGTCCATGACCAATCTATTTTATAGAGTGAATTCCAGGCCAGCCAAAGCTACATAGCAACACCTTGACTCAAAACAGCAATAGCAATAATAATATAATAAAATTTAATTTAAAAAATACAAAACAAAGCTTGGGGGTCATCACTTTGATCTGTTACAAGGAAGCAGCCACATGTCCTTTCCCTCAAATCTTGTTCTTCCATAAAGTAAGATAAGACAGTTTCAGAAAAGTAACACAGCAACAATTGCTGGCACTCATGCTCATTAGGAAATACAAAGAAATTAAAGCCAATGGATTCATGGAGAGGAATGCCTGCCCATATTCCATTTGGTCGTGCTTCTTTTCTTTTTGTTTTCCATCACTTTCACCATTTACTTTTGCTCTTACTTCTCTAACTCTATGAATATTCTATATACTATATTAGTCTATATTCATTCTGGACTCCAATGAGCTTGTCTATTTGTCATACATCTGAGAGCACTCCTTTCTGTCTCTTCTGTTACTCCAAAAACATTACAGCCTATACCAAAGACTCAATATGATGTCAACCAATACCGAGTAAACAGGAGTAAAGTAATGTTTGTTCAGAAGAAAGAAGGAAGGAGAACAAGACTGGGGAAATTAAGACAAACAGGCAGGCAGACAAGGAAGGTGAGGTGAGGCCACGGGAGGGAACTAAGACTGTAGCTTCTATTCCTTATCTCTCTAAGCCAGTCCAGCACAACTGAGGCAAACTCCTCCCTATGGGAAAGGGCCTGTGCTAAAATAAAACTAGAAGATGCTCCTAACCATGAGAAGAGAGAGAGAATTGTTGAATTAACTACTTAATTAGCAAAACATCAGTCAAGAGTGGAGACCTGGTAACACCACCCAAGGTTGCTGGTGACAGGCAGAGGAGCCAGAGTCTATGGCTAACAAAAGCAGAAAGCTAAGGTGGACAGAGGGCAGTCTCAACTACAAAGTAACACAAGAATAGCATGTGATTATGTCCCTGGTTGGTTCCAAGGGCCATGCCCAGAATGCCTTCATAAGGTGCCACACACACACCTCCCCGCCCCCAAGTATACTTAGAGAATTAACTTCATTCTGTTCAGTCTCTGCTGTAAGCCTATCAAAACAAAAAACCTAGCAAAACAGCTCGACAGGTTTCTCTCTCTCTCTCTCTCTCTCTCTCTCTCTCTCTCTCTCTCTCTCTCTCTCTCTCAATCCCACCCCACTCCTGTTCTTCAAAATTTCTCTCACTTTTCCTTAACAAAATTTGTTTCTGTTTGCTTACTCCTATATATGCCTACATCCTTAATTGTCATCAGCAGGAGACAACAAACTCAATGGCCCATTGCCTCCAGTTGACTTTTGGTGACTGTTGACTGCCTGGTGTCTTGGTCCCTGGATCAAGGTGAAAAAGGCCCTGCAAATATTAAAAATTTGCATCTCTTTCCTGCAGTTTCCCTTTGTGCTCCAGGAATTCAGTCAACCAGAGTCAAGAGGAGAGATCACCCTCCATCTAGCAGCTTGGCAGGAGCAGCTGTGAGTCATTTCAGTGCTGAGACCCCTAGGGGTTGCACCATGCAAAGATGATCATGCTATTGTTTTGTATCCTTCCTTTTCTTCTTTGGGACATTTGACTACTGTGATGTCAGTTCCACATACATCCAAGAAACAAGCTCCCCCTAAAGACACTGCTTTGTAACCTTAAGCACACTAAAAGCTATCTTTTTTTTTTTTTTTTAAATTAAGAAGTCCTCTTTGAATCTACATGAGCAAAGTTCATATGAATTCATATGAAGCAACATGCCCAGGGCCTGCACGGGTCTGTGATATATCTGTACCATATATAGTATGGCTTCCAGTTTAGTGTTTTTATGGGATTTCTGTGTGCAAATGAATGGGTCTCTGATTGTTGTGCCTTCTCTTGGTTTATTTTCCTTCAGTTGACTTATCTTGTCTAACTTGGATGTGATAGTTTTTGTTTTATCTTATTATATTTTATTTTGTTATATTTTTTAAAAGAAAGAATGAATGAATACAATTCATACAAAAATCTTAACAATTGAACTGTCTATCACTTATGCCTGCTGGGAGAGGGAAAATAAGGTTTCTCTAATGGAGTGACACTGGTATCAACCATTCCAGGACAGGCCTCTTGCTCAGGAGTAGTTAACCAACATAAAATGGACTCCAGATTTTTTTAGAACTTTTAGTGTGCTATTATTTGGTTATAGTTTGGTGAGTCCTTTTTCTTTTTGGGTGTGATTTTTTACTTTGTTTTCTTGGTTAGGGGTTTGTTGTTGTATTGTGGTTTTGTTTGTTTTTAAAGAAAAAACTTAGTTGCGTGGTAGGAAGGGAGAGAGGATCTGGAAGGACTTCAGGGAGGGGAAGAATATGATCAAAATATATTTAAATTTAAAACATTTTCAAATAATAAAATATAATTTAAAATATTTTTAAAATAAAATTAGAAAGTCCTCTTCATTTCAGATGGAAGTCGAAGCATTTATGGCTTTACTAGAGCTGACCATTGTTGCACTTCCTCTCTGTATTTAGTTCAGTCTTTGGTTTTGGCTTGGTTTTGTGGCGCCGGCAGTTAAAACCACAAGGCTTATGCACCCTAGCGAGTGCTTTACAACTGAGCTATATCCATAGCTCACCACAGTTAGTTCCAGTTTTCCAGTTCTCATTAACTCATAAACTTTAAGATTTATTTTTATTACTTTTAATTGCGTGTGTGTGTTTGCCTGCACGCATGCGTGTGTGCACCTGCCTATATAAGAGTATGTGCATGTTAATGAAAGTACTCTCAGAAGCCAGAGACATCAGAAGGTCAGATGCCACCTGATGTGAACACTAGGAACCGAACTCAGGTCTTCTGGAAGAAGAGTGCTTTAACCTCTGAGCCAGCTCTCCAGCCTCAACTATTACCTTTTCCATGAAATGGCTTTTGGCCACAGTGATGTATTTTCAACAACTTCTCTTAAATGTTGTAGAACTTTTAACCTTCATCTATTCAGTATTACAGATAAACATGTTTTTGTACAATTTTAGCTTTTGCTTCTTTTATACTTTTTGTTTTGTTCAGTTGCTTCTGTTTGACTCAATGAAAAGGTTAACTCCTTATGGGAAAGTCCTACATGTAGGTTTACTTTTCACTATTTTGCTGACATATAGCAGGCATTTCATAGTTATGAAGCTACTCTTTCATTCATCTAACAAATATCTGTAAACATCTGTAGATAGTCACTGAGCCACTAGTATTGTGCTGGATCCTGTTGTGTATATAAAATGCAAACCCCAAGAGCATGCTAGTTTCATTTCATCTGCACCTCTCACTCTGCACCTCTGTCTCAACAGTCTCCAAGTTGCCCCCCACCCTTGCTAACCCAGTAATAATCTAATACTACTTCACTTAATCTTGTGGATAAGCTTTAACACTACATACAGTTAGCCTTTGATGAAATCACAAAATCCTTCGTGGCCCTTTCTTGGAACTTTTTTAGAAGATCCACCAAGAATGCCTAAAGTTACATATTCTTCTCCTACACTTCGTATTCAATTTCTTTTGTTTGTTTGTTTGTTTGTTTATTTGTTTGTTTTTTGGGTTTTTTGTTTTTAAGTGTTTTTATTTTCTTTTTTTTTTGGAAATTTTTTTTTTATTATATTTGTGTTTTAATTTTACACATCAGCCATGGGTTCCCCTGTCCTCCCCCTCCTGCCCTCACCCCCACCTTCCCCCCATTCCCATCTCCTCCAGGGCCAAAACTCCCCCGGGGATTCAATTTCTACTATATGTTTCTGTCTGATCACTGCAACCCTGTCTTCTCAATGTCTTCTTTCAGCAAAAGGATGAATAATATTTACTAAAGCTGAACAACTGATAAAATTAGAGTTTAAAATAGAGAGAAATAAATAGTTGAGCTTGAATCATGTTAAATTAGAAGTTTTTCCAGAAAACTAAGTCTAAGTGACAAATAGATAGATACATGTTCCTAGAATCCTGGCAGGGGATAAGAGACCTGAAACTGGAACATAAATTTTTTTTTTTAAATAAAAAACACAGGTGCCCACAGAAACAACAATCGCCTAGAAGAGACAGGATAATGAGATTTTTGTACCAAGCCCTACAGAGCACAGCTTAAAGGTCCAGCCAAGATGGACCTTCCAAGGAAACCAGTAAGGGCAGATGGGAAATGAGGACAAAGTCCTAAAGATAAGCTCAGTGCTACAAAAATGCATGCTCAGCAGGAGGCCTGGGAATATTTTTGGACTCAGGCAAAGGCCAGAAGAGTGACAGGCCAGGGAGGAGGGCATCATGAACGAAATGGACACAGATGAGAAGAGAGAGTCCTAAGAAATCTACAGCTGACCCTGATAAGAACTGAACTTCAGTAACTAGCAAGTGAGACCTTTCATAGTCAGAGATGTCTAGCCTTCAACCATAGAGTGTCCTGGATCTGACAGATTGAAGAGACACACTAAGGCAAAAAGAATACAGAGACCCAAGATAAATCACATGCTCATTCTAAGTATCTGGTTTCCCTCCACAAGTGAAATAAATTAAAAACCTAAATGTCACATTGGCAAGATGACCCGATGAGTACAGGTACTTTGCCCAAGTCTGATGACTTGAGTTTGATTCTTTAGACCCACATGATGGAAGGAGAGAACTGACTCCTAAAAGTTGTCCTCTAACCTCCATATACATTTTAAAACTCTAATGTCCATATACAACCCTCATCCACTATTGGTGGGACTGAAACTGATGCAGCCACTCTATAAATCAGTGTGAAGAATTCTCAAAAGCTGTAGATAAATCTACCATATGGCCCAGGTATATCATTCTTGCTCTAGTCACAATAGCTAGGAAATGGAATGACCTAAATGTCCTTCAAATGATGAATGGATAATGGAAATGTGGTACATATATGGAATACTATTCAACTGTAAAGGAAAATGAAATTTTGAGGTAAATGAATGGAACTAGAAAACTTAATATTGAATGAGGTAATCTAGACCAAGAAAGACAAATGTACATGTTCTCTTTCATCTGTGTCTCCTAGCTCCAAATCTTCAGATGTGAGTGTATAAGTTGGAGTAACCACAGAAAGCAGAAAGGTAAAAATGTATGGAGGGGCACACTAAAGAAGGGAATAGCAGGATATCGGTAATATGAAGAAGGGGGTTAAAAATGCGGAAGGGCTTTAATTAGAGAGGGGAGGTCAATATGAGAGGAAAAGGAGAGGAGGGAAAAACAACACTAAGGATATTTGAAAGAGCCATAAGGATCATATTATTTTATTTACCTAAAAATATGTATGATACATACAAATGTGTACACACATAGTTTAAATAAAGTTATGTCACTTAGACTGACAATGCTCCCCCTAAGAGCTATAGACTACCTAAGAAAAACTCCAGTACCAGGTATGAGAAACCCTCTTTCAAGATGTTGGTCAGAGGAGTCCAACAAACTCCCAAAACATGATTAGCTATTGCTGTTGCCCTTGGCTGTCTCCCAAAGATTGGAGTCCCTATTACTAAGACACCATGCGGTTCACACCCAAGACTCAGAGAGTCAGCTGGATCTGAACTGAAAGCCTACTCCCTGGGGACCAGCTCTCATAGTACTAAAAGGTGCTATGAAAGCTTCCATAGGAGTGATGACTATGAACCACAACAATGACCAAGATGGCAAGATTTCCCTGGTTCAATAGTGGCACTCCTATCTTAGCAGCAACCAACAGTTGTCTAAGGACTAAGGTCTGCTCAACAGGAGGGAAATCATGCTTGATACTGAAACCTAGCCAACTACCCAAGATTAATGAGGTTATGGATTTTAGAGGAAAACTTAATACTCCCACTTTACTAAATAAACATAATTTCTAACTGCATTTTAAGTACTTATAACTACAGATAAATGTAACTTTCATCCCTTGTCAAAGAAACTTCTTTTTACAATAGATGGGTACCTTTACAGAAAACAATAACTGGTCAAAATGCAGAGAAAAGCTAATCAGGAAGTACCCTGCCACAAGCAATGAATATACAGTACAACTCCTGCACCTAAGGCTCAGGAAATACCTTTGGAAAGGGGGTGGAAAGACTGTAAGAACCAGAGAATTAAGAACTCTGCTGTGAGATGGTCTCTGAGAAATTACAGGGAAGTTTCACACATAAAACCTCAACAATATGGCTGCCTAAACAAGTTCTGAACAAGTATACCACCAACAGAGTTGTTAATATGGAAGGGAGAAATTGTACAGGCCCCAACCTCTAAAGAAATAACTACAGTTAATTAAGGAATACTGAAAGCAAGAGAAAGAGTCTTCCTCAGTGATGAGCCCCCATGTGGTTATACAGTACCAACTGGTCAGCTCTGAAGTCATATACATACAAACAACACCAAACAGACATCTATCCATGGCAATTGAAGAGAGAGGCCATGAGTTTGAGAGGGAACAAAGGGACATGGGAGGAAAGGGAAGAGGGGAGAAATGATATAATTTCATTGAAATTTCAAATTAGTTAACTAATTTAATAAAATAAAAATGTTCTTCAGGCAGCACCATATGAAACAGTCAAAGGTGGAGATAACCCAAATGTCTGCAAACTAATGAATGGATAACTACAGATGCAGTCATCATACGGATGCACATTCCTCAGCCATAAAATGAAAGAAATATTGGCACATGCTAAATGTGGCATAGATAAGCAATAATGCTCAGAGAAAGAAACCAAACACAGAAGGCTCCAAACTGAACGGTTCCATCTATAAGAGCTATTCTGAATGGCTCAGTTGGCTTTAGCCTTCCAGCTATGGGTAGGTTAAAACTTCTCTTGGTCTTTTCTGTGTCAAACACACAGATTGCAAGCCCAGCACCACTTAGAGGTCTTTGGCAACAGTTAACTCTGCAGCTCTCACACGATTGAGCCTGTATAATGAATATTCATTGGGGGGTGCTCACCAACCTAAGATAGAGAGCCTGTGTGGCCTGGACAGGTGTCTCCATGATGGGTAAGGTGACCTGCTGACGACCCATGCAACCTAAGTCAGAAGCTCAATTTTTAGTAAAGGAGGGGGTCCTATAGGTCCCTGGCCCCCCGTTTTGGGTAACTGTTGCCTTGCTTGCTGACCTTGACCTTGATATCCTCCATATGCTAATTCCCTTCAAGATTCCACCCTCCTGAATGCTTAAAGGAAGTTCCTTATCTGTGTATCCAGCATATTGGGCATTAACAGCTTAGATGCAAGATTGTAAAACATTGGAAGCGAACTTCTGCCCTCCAGGGTCCTCCCATTGTGCTGTAAGCCTGTATTTAAGACCTCCTCCCTCCTTCAATAAATGGCATTCAGCATTTAAAAAAAAAAAAAAAAGGAAAGAAAGAAGTTGAAGACAGCAATATTCTAAAAAAGGAAGTGGTGATGGTGTCATGGGCCTATGAGGATGCTGGACTAAAGTCTATCAATTTGTACAAACAGGAAAATTGTATACTATGTGAATTATCTGTCAATAAAGATCTTTAAAAAAAAAAAAAGGAGCTATCCTGAATAAGTAAAGCCAGCAGCTAGAAAATAGAATTAAAATACACCTGTTAATAGGTACAGGGCTTCCTCAGAACCAAAGGGAAGCAGTGACTATACAACAGTGAAGCTTGGTGTTAAAAATGGTTGATTTTATGTTACGTGAACTTCTCTGAAACAACCAGCATGGCCTTGACTTGACAAGGGACAATGGAGGAATATGGAAAAGACAGGCACAGAGATAACAAACAGAAAAGCTAGGGTCAGGTGGACTGTGTACACTCTGAAGGAGTGGCACTTACTATGGCAACAACCCAGAACCTTAGTGCATTTGCTTCATATAGCACATGGGGTAGAGGATGTCTGTAAGCAGCAGTCTTAGGCTATAAACATTTGGGAGGAAGCTGAAGTCACTAGTTTTTGTACACAATAGTCTGTCTTAGTAGATACTTGTACTTGCACACACTGTCAACATCTGCACTCAGACCAGAGAAAGGCTTTACCATCCCTCTGAGCCTCACTAAGGAGAAGGCTTTGCCATTCCTATGGGTCTGAGGCACTGAGGTTTTTGATATGGTCATGATCATGTCAGCAATATACATTCACTCAGGACTTAAACTGCTCTTTACACATTCACCCAAGGTTTCCTCGGTTCCTCACATTCAATGGAAGGGCTCGGTTACCACACAGCATTAGAGTGTACTGAGTCATGTACTTGACACTGGATTTAAACCAGCTGAAAACACTGTTCACCTGCCTCTGGGCCCCACCTCTGGGCATCAGCCACCCTGGGAAGACCTGCCCAACTTGGCCCCAGTTTCCGGCCATTCAGTGGGCCCTGCAGGAAGGCTCCCCTTTTCCAAGACTGCAGGCAGACCCTGCAATCTCCACACCCTGCCCCAACACCCATCTGCCTGAGACCCCAGCCACTTCCTGAGACTGAGAGATCAGCCCCCAGCTTCCATCCTGCCCCGGAACTCCCATCTGGACAAGAGGAGCTCCCATCTGGACAAGATAAGGAGACCCCAGCTAGACCTGAACATCACAAAATGGAAGAAGCAGAAGAAAACAACCTTATAAGTAACATCGTGAAGAGGCTAGAGCCTTATATAGAAGAAATCAAAAATAAAGTAGAGGAACAGACAAACAAAAAATGGGAAGAACACTACAAAAAAAAAAAACTAGAGGAAAGGACAAATAAAGCAGAAGAAAACAATAAGTCCCTGAAAGAAAATCATGAAAAAGCAACAAAACAGACTAAGGAAACAGTCCAAGACCTGAAGAGGGAAATAGAAAAAATGAAGAAGACACTAGCAGAAGGAATGCTGGAAATAGAAAATATTAGTAAACGAACAGGAATTTCAGATGCAAGTATAACCAACAGAATGCAAGAGATGGAAGAGAGGATCTCTGGTGTTGAAGATACGGTAGAAGAAATAGATTCATCAGTCAAAGAAAACACTAGAACCAACAAAGTCATGACCCAAAATGTCCAAGAAATTTGGGACACCATGAAAACACCAAAACTACAAATAATAGGGAGAAAGGAAGGAGAAGAATACCAACTCAAAGGCACAGAAAATATATTCAACAAGATCATAGAAGAAAACTTTCCCAACTTAAAGAGGAAATGCCTATGAAGATACAAGAAGCCTATAGAACACCAAACAGACTAGACCCCCAAAAAAAGTCCCCTCGCCACATAATAATTAAACAACTAAACATACAGAATAAAGAAAGAATATTAAGGGCAGCAAAGGAAAAAGGCCAATTATAAAGGCAAACCCATCAGAATAATACCCAATTTCTCGATGGAGACTTTGAAAGCCAGAAGGACCTGGACAGATATAATGCAGACACTAAGAGACCATGGATGCCAGCCTAGACTAATATACCCAGCAAAACTTTCAATCATCATAGATGGAGTGAACAAGACCTTCCAAGACAAAACCAGATTTAAACAATACTTATCCACAAACCCAGCCCTACAGAAAGCACTAGAAGGAAAATTCCAACCTAAGGAAGGTAGATACACCCATGAAAACACAGGCAATAGATAACACCACAGCAGTAAACCCCAAAGAAGAGAAGTACACACACACTACCACCAAAAAATAAAAATAATAACAGGAACGAACAATCACTGGTCATTAATATCCCTTAATATCAATGGACTTAATTCACCTATAAAAAGACACAGACTAACAGAATGGATATGAAAACAGGACCCATTTCTCTGCTGCATACAAGAAACACACCTCAAATTCAAAGATAGACACCTCCTAAGAATAAAAGGCTGGGAAAAGACTTTCCAATCAAATGGTCTTAAGAAGCAAGCTGGTGTAGCCATCCTAATATCCAGCAAAATAGACTTCAAACTAAAATCAATCAAAAGAGATGATGAAGGACATTACATACTCATTGCAGGAAAGATCCACCAAGATGAAGTCTCAATTCTGAACATTTATGCCCCAAACACAAGGGCACCCACATATGTAAAAGAAACATTACTAAAGCTTAAATCACATATAAAACCCCACACATTAATAGTGGGAGACTTCAACATCCCACTTTCAGCTCTGGACAGATTGGCCAAATTGAAATTTAACAGAGATATAATGGTCTTAACTGATGTTATGATTCACATGGACTTAATCGATATCTACAGAACATTCCACTCGAACAAAAAAGAATATACCTTCTTCTCAGCACCCCATGGAATCTTCTCTAAAATCGACCACATACTTGGCCACAAAGCAAATCTCAACAGATACAAAACCATTGCAATAACTTCCTGTGTTCTATTGAACCACCATGGTTTAAAGTTAGATTTCAACAAAAAGCAAAAAAAAAAAAAAAAAAAAAAAAAACCTACAGAAATCCTACAATCTCATGGAAACTTAATAATGCTCAACTGAATCACCAATGGGTTAAGGAAGAAAGAAAGAAAGAAATTAAAGACTTCCTAGAGATCAATGAAAATGAATACACCACATACCGAAACTTATGGAACACTATGAAAGCAGTGCTAAGAGGTAAATTCATAGCACTAAATGCCCACATAAAGAAGTTGGAGCAATCTCACATTAGTGATTTGACAGCACACCTGAAAGCTCTTGAACAGGAAGAAGCAAAGTCTCCCAGGAGGAACAGACGCCAGGAAATTATCAAATTGAGAACTGAAATCAATAAAATAGAAATAAAGACAACAATACAAAGAATTAATGAAACAAAGAATTGGTTCTTTGAGAAGATCAACAAGATAGACAAGCCCTTATCCATACTAACCAAAAGACAGAGAGAGAGAGCATCCAAATTAACAAAATCAGAAATGAAAAGGGGGACATAACAACAGACAATGAGGAAATCCAGAGAATCATCAGGTCATACTTCAAAAACCTCTACTCCACAAAATTGGAAAATCTAAAAGAAATGGATAATTTTCTGGATAGGTACCACATACCTAAGTTAAATCAAGACCATATAAACCATTTAAATAGTTCAATGACCCCTAAGGAAATAGAATCAGTCATTAAAAGTCTCCCAACCAAAAAAAGCCAAGGACCAGATGGTTTCAGTGCAGAATTCTACCAGATCTTCAAAGAAGACTTAATACCAATACTCTTTAAATTGTTCCACACAATAGAAGCAGAAGGAATATTACCAAACTCCTGCTATGAGGCTACAATTACCCTGATTCCTAAACCAAACAAAGATGCAACAAAGAAAGAGAACTACACACCAATCTCCCTCATGAATACTGATGCAAAAATACTCAATAAAATACTGGAAAACAGACTCCAAGAACACATCAAAACAATTGTCCACCATGATCAAGTAGGCTTCATCCCAGGGATGCAAGGGTGGTTCAACATACAAAAGGCTGTCAATGTAATACACCTTATAAACAAACTAAAAAAAAAAAAAACCACATGATCATCTCAGTAGATGCAGAAAAGGCATTTGACAAAATCCAACACCCCTTCATGATAAAGGTCTTGGAGCAAGCAGGAATACAGGGAACATGCCTAAACATAATAAAGGCAATCTACAGTAAGCCAACAGCCAACATCAAATTAAATGAAGAGAAACTCAAAGCAATACCACTAAAATCAGGAGCAAGGCAAGGCTGTCCCCTCTCCCCATACTTATTCAATATAGTACTTGAAGTTCTAGCCAGAGCTATAAGACAACATAAGGAGATTAAAGAGATACAAATTGGAAACGAAAAAGTCAAGCTTTCCCTATTTGCAGATGACATGATAGTATACATGGGTGACCCCAAAAATTCAACCAAGGAACTGATACAGCTTATAAACACCTTCAGCAACATAGCAGGATACAAGATCAACTCAAAAAAATCAGTAGCCCTCCTATATACAATAGACAAACAGGCTGAGAAGGAAATCAGAGATACATCACCCTTTACAATAGCCACAAATGACATAAAATACCTTGGGGTTACTCTAACTAAGCATGTGAAGGACCTATATGACAAGAACTTTAAGTCCCTGAAAAAAGAAACTGAAGATGTCAGAAAATGGAAAGATCTCCCATGCTCATGGATAGGCAGGATTAACATAGTAAAAATGGCGATCTTACCAAAAGCAATCTACAGATTCAACGCAATCCCCATCAAATTACCAACACAATTCTTTACAGACCTGGAAAAAATAATATTCAACTTCATATGGAAAAACAAAAAACCCAGGATAGCCAAAAGAATCCTGTACAATAAAACAACCTCTGGAGGCATCACGATCCCTGACCTCAAGCTCTACTATAGAGCTACAGTAATAAAAACAGCTTGGTACTGGCATAAAAACTGACATGTAGACCAATGGTATTGAATTGAAGACCCTGACATTAACCCGCACACCTATGAACATATAATTTTTGACAAAGAAGCCAAAAATGTACAATGGAAAAAAGAAAGCATCTTCAACAAATGGTGCTGGCATAGCTGGATGTCAATGTGTAGAAGGCTGCAAATAGATCCATATCTGTCACTGTGCACAAAACTTAAGTCCAAGTAGATCAAAGACCTCAACATAAATCCAGTTACTCTGAACCTGATAGAAGAGAAAGTAGGAAGTAGTCTTGAACACATTGGCACTGGAGAGCACTTTCTAAATATAAAACCAGTAGTACAGACACTGAGAGAAACAACCAATCAATGGGACCTGTTGAAACTGAGAAGCTTTCATAGAGCAAAGGACATGGTCAACAAGACAAAGTGACAGCCTACAGAATGGGAAAAGGTCTTCACCAACCCCATATCTGACAGAGGACTCCAGAATATATAAAGAACTCAAGAAATTAGACATCAAAATGTCCAAAAGTCCAATTAAGAAATGGGTTATAGAACTAAACAGAGAATTCTCAACAGAGGACATTCAAATGGCTGAAAGTCATTTAAGGAATTGCTCAACATCCCTAATCATCAGGGAAATGCAAATCAAAACGACTCTGAGATACCACCTTACACCTGTCAGATTGGCTAAGATCAAAAACACAGAAGACAGCTTATGCTGGAGAGGATGTGGAGCTAGGGGAACTCTCTTCCACTGCTGGTGGGAATGCAAGCTTGTACAGCCACTTTGGAAATCAATATGGCGCTTCCTTAGAAAATTGGGAATCCATCTCCCCCACGCTGTAGCACTCTTGGGCATATACCCAAGGAATGCTCAATCATACCACAAGGGCATTTGCTCAGCTATGTTCATATCAGCATTATTTGTAATAGCCAGAACCTGGAAATAACCTAGATGCCCTTCAACTGAAGAATGGATAAAGAAAATATGGTACATATACACAATGGAGTACTACTCAGCAGAGAAAAACAATGACATCATGAGATTTGCAGGCAAATGGATGGATCTAGAAAAAAATCATCCTGAGTGAGGTAACCCAGACTCAGAAGGACGAACATGGTATGTACTCACTCACACTAGGATACTAGATGTAAAAAAAAAAAAAAAGATGACTAGACTGCTACACAACTCCAGGGAGGCTACCTAGAAAACGGGACCCTAGGAAAGACACAGGGATCACCCAGTGACAGAGAAACAGATGAGATCTACATGAACAACCTGGACGACAGTGGGAGTAATGCAGGGCAAGGTTTGAGGGAAAGAAAGCTTAGGGGAGCAGGAGATCCCAGCTGGATCAAGAACAGAAAGGGAGAACAATGAATAACAGACCATGATAAATGATGACCACATGAGAAAAGGAATAGGCAGAGTGCTGGAGAGCTGAAATCAACAATGGATACATCCTCTGTAGACTGCTGGCAATGGTGGAGAGAAAGCCTGATCTGACCTAGTCTGGTGATCAGATGGCCAAACACCCTAACGGTCATGCTGGAACTCTCATCCAATAACTGATGAAAGTGGATGCAGAGATCCTCGCCAGGCCCCAGGTGGAGCTCCAGGAGTCCATTTGTCGAGAAAGAGGAGGGACTGTACGAGTGTGAACTGTTGAGACCAAGATTGGAAAATCACAGGGACAAATAGCCAAACTAACAGAAACACATGAATTATGAACCAAAGGCTGCGGAGTCCCCAGCTGGAGCAGGCCCTCTGGATAAGTGAGACAATTGAATAGCTTGAACTGTTTGGGAGGCATCCAGGCAGGGGGACCCGGACCTGTCCTTAGTGCTTGAGCTGGCTGTTTGGAACCTTGGGCTTATGCAGGGACACTTTGCTCAGCCTGGAAGGAGGGGACTGGACCTGCCTGTACTGAATCCACCAGGTTTAAATGAATCCCCAGGGCAGTCTTGGCCCTGGAGGAAATGGGAATGGAGGGGAGGGGCTAGGGGGAAGGTGGGAGTGGGGGCAGGAGTGGGGAGGACAGGGGAACCCATGGCCGATGTGTAAAAGTAAAACACAAATATAATAAATTAAAAAAAACTGTTCAAATAATAGGTAGGGGAATCAGAGGTTCAAACATAAACACTATTACTGACATGCATCCATGAAGCCTAAATGTCTGATAGATACATACACTACAACATGGAAAAATTCCATATCAGAAAAATATAAGTCAAATCAGTTTGTTCATATTTTTAATTTAATATTCATATAATAGAAGGTCCTTTAGTAATGAAAAGAAACCAGCCACTAATATATACAACCATGAGAATTGACTCAAATTTACCAAGCTGAACCCCAGAGACCCAGGAGAGTTCAAAGTATACTTCCCCATGTGGTACCAGGAGCAGGCAAACTAGTCCACAGTAATGGACAAGTAACCTCAGTTATCCACATATGCAAACTGATCTGCCAGTTTTACAATCTGGATGTCCTTGCTTTCAGCAAGTCCAGAGGCACTGACTTAGGACAGCTGCATAACAGTGAGAAGAACCCAGAAAACCAAGTTGCAAACTTGAGATTGCTCAGTTTGTGACTTAGACAAGTTACTTAATGTCTCTGTATTGTTTCTTCACTTCCTAAGGATAGTGCTTGCTTCCTTGCTTCATAAATCTCAAATATGCATAAAATGGCATGGGCTACAGCGGGGAGCCTCCCTTGCTAGTCTTGCCTCCATGTGGAAGCTCTCCCACTTACTATAACCACATGGAGCTGCCAAGCTGGAATAAGAAGTCAGATTTATCAAAGGAGCTGTCAAAGTACCTACTTATCAAAGAAGAAATGTCAGAAAAGGGGTAATTGGAGTGGGGAAGATTTCACATTTCCAAATGGCATTAAAAGTCAAAAGTGTGTTTGCAAACCCCCATATGCTCAGCCAAGATGTCAGCATCTAGTGATTGGGACAGATAGTCCGACTTCTGTGGACTGCCTCTCCACCCAAGGCTGGACACCACTGCCCAGATACTTTGAAGAGCATCTCCCAGGGAAGCAAAGGAGGACATGAATGTGTTCTGAGCACTTTTCCCCATCTCAATGCACATCTATCTGTTTTCTTTGTGCCCACTTTGACATTTATAGGGACAGAACAAGATAATACACCTAACTTTGCCCCAACTTGCCCCCAGTACTGACCTTGTACCTACCTTCTCAGCAGGTTTGAGTACCGCACACACAGCACATTATGGCAGAGATCACATGTTCTAGATATAGTCCCCGAAGACTCAGTGGCCAACTCAGTTCCTATAGATACCTATGTCCCCAACCTATACAGGTGGGCATAATGATAGCACACATCTCCTTAGGGTAATCAAATGATGCAACACCATTCAGTGTTAACCTGCTAAAACCTTGTTTTCTTGAAAAAGGCCTGGGTATAGTGTTTCAGGACATACATGCCTGACTCAGGAGAGCGTACATGTTTAGAAAAGGTGGCACCAATTACACAACCAGAATCCAAGTAGTCTGAACACCAAGGTCATTAGCAACCTGATGTCCAAGTTGGCATCAATTTGATACAGCTAGAGTCATCTAATAGAGTCTCAACTGAGGGACTGCCAAAATGAAATTGGCCTATGGCCATGTCTTGATTAATAATTAATGTGGGAGGGTCAAGATCACTGTGGGCAGTACCATCCTTAGGCAGGTGGGCCTGAGCTATATAAGAAACTAGCTGAACATGAGCCAGTTAGAGAGTCAGAGAACAAGCCAATTTGCAGGATTCCTCCATGGCTTCTGCTCCAAGATCCTGTCTTGAGTCCTTACCCTAACTTCTTTCAGTGATAGCCTGGAAATGTAAACTTAAATAAACCCTTTCTTTCCCACTTATAAATGGTCTTAACATTAGCGAGGACTCAGCCCAATAAGTGTTCTGAGTTCCAAGAGTGTCTGACATCATGCTAAGCCTAGAGGAAGCAATGATGAATGACTTAAGATGATGACACCTTTCAGGAGGGCACCTTCTCTGTTGAGAAAGTCCCCCAGGGGTCCAGAGGGAAGTGATAACTACATCAGAATCTGCAGGAGTAAGCTGGAGGAAGAAGGTCCAATCAGAGACAACATATCTGAAGACACAGATGCAAGAAAGAACACAGAGAGATGAAGAAAGAAGTGGTGAGGTGTCCATGAGACAGGTGGATTCCAGGAAGCTGAGGCAGGAAGAAATGAGAAGGCACAGTAGAACTCATTTAAAGGACTGCAAGCACAGAAAAGCAGAGATAGTTGTACTCAAAAGGTCAGCATGCCTCCAGGGCAGGACAGGAAGGACTTGAGTAGCCACCAGTAGGTGGTGACAGTAAGAATGAAGGAACCAATGTGGGGAAGTCAGGAGAGATGTGAATAAGCCATAAGTCTAGACTCGTGAGTAAGAGAACTATCCGGAAGTGAGAATACAGAAAGAGAAAGACAAGTAGGATGACTCCTAGGGTTGGGTCATGGAACAGACACAGGACAGAGCACCACATCTAGAAGGAAGCAGTATTTGGCAACTGAACCTATCTAAAGCACTCAAATGGAGACAGGAGTGAAGTTCCTGTCCAGGGACTCCATACAGGGGTCTGGGTAGACACAGAGACTCTACAGATGATAACAAGCCTCAGTCACAGTGGTTGAGTAAGATTGCAGCAAGAGAGGACATACAGTGACAAGGACAAGGGCCCAGAGCAACCCCTATGCCATGGGCAAATAACAACTCATTGATTCCATAGCTTACCCAGGTAATAGGCAACAAGAAGCCAAGAAAGAACAAGGAGTACACACTTTCCAAGAAAGACACACCTCGACTACTCAGCATCAGACTAAGTACTGAAGCATTGAAAAATAGCTAGCATGTAGCTGAAGTTTTCCTGGTCCTGTCTGGCCCACAGTCAGGACAATTCTCTCTCACCTGCCAGTCCTGCAGCCACTTGGACCCAATCAAACACACAGAGACTTATATTACTTATAACCTGTATGGCCATGGCAGGCTTCTTGTTTTCTAGTTCTTATATCTTAAATTAACCCATTTCTATAAATCTATACTTTGCCACATGGCTCATGGCTTACCAGTATCTTTCATCATGTTTCTCATGGTGGTGGCTGGCAGTCTGTCTGTCTGTCTGTCTGTCTGTCTCTCTCTCTCTCTCTCTCTCTCTGTCTCAGCCTTCCACTTCCCAGAATTCTCCTCCCTCTTTGTCCCACCTACTAGCCAATCAGCGTTTTATTTATCAATCAATCATCCACAGCATTAGCATGTCAAAAAAGAAAGTCACAAGAATTTGATATTGTGATCAATTTCTGTAAACTCCAAGACAAAGCTTTGTTGAGTGCTGTCAAGCCTTCTTCAATTGGCTTTTTCTATGTTAACACATTTCATTTTTCATAACAGCCCTAGAAGCAAATTCAGTTTCTAACCATCATTTTATAGATGAAGAAACTAAGGCCCAGAAACAACTATAGTTTCTAAGGTCACAACTAGTACATGGCAAGTGAGGGAGCAGGAGATTCCCCTGGGAGGGGAGTCTTGGAGTAAGTGGTCCCGAACACACACTAAGCCTGGGATGCTGTAGACTTCCATGGCATCCAAGGGTAACCACAAATGAATCATCAATGACACTTTGAAAATTCAGCAGCTGGAAACACAGAGATCAGTCCTTCTGTGGTGGGATGGGCCAGGCTAGGGTGGCTTCCTGAAGAGATGGCATGAAGGAAAACAGTGCTTTCCAGAAGTCTGGAATGAAGACAGTACTGTCTGAAGTTATGCTTGGAAACATGGTTCTGACTGCAATGCAGAGGACTGGTTAGCCAGAGACATAGCTGGGATTTTACTTTGGGACACATAAGGGATGCTCAGAAGGGTAGCCATGAAATATATTGGAAAGGGAGGGTGCACAGGGTTAGCAGCCTTTCGGGGTAAAGTAAAGTGGAAAGAGAATGGGCTTCCAGTTCCCAGCTGCTTTATAAACACTCCTGGTTTCTGTATCCTTCAGTTTTCATGTCTTCTTCAGAGTTTTTTCATTCAATATCATGTAAATAGAAATAATTCTACATCTTCCTAGCCACCGTAGGGGCATTTTGTTTATTTTTCTTGTGTAATTGCTTTGGCTAGGATTTGCATATACTGCATACATACACCATGTAAATGTACAATCTACACACTATCCATGTCACCCACATATACAGCACTCACCTCCCTCCTCTCCACTCACATGCCCACAAAGTCCTTAAATTCCAAACATTTGGATTAAAGGCCCACTCTCTACAATTATTTCCTATGGAGACCTTCTGTAGACTTGTAATGCTCAGGGTCTTCTGTAAAGAACACTAACAGCTGTCTAACCAGTTCACAGAAATGCTCACCTCATGCTACACCTTACAGAGTCCTATTAAATGATTAAAATAGGATTAGAATGAATTTACTAACAAACCTGCTTTAAAGTATAAGATTATATAGGAATAAGAAAATAAGCAAAATGAACATGACTTAGACATGGCTACAAGGTAGACAGCTTACTAACAAGTTTTAATTGGGCACTTAGGAAAATCAAAGAGTTAGCTATACTACTGAGATAAATATTAAAGTCTGCTGTATTCTCCCTTCAATAAGCTTGGTTACAAGCACTTGGTATTCTTTTCTGAAAAAGTATCTAAGCTGGGCGGTGGTGGCACACGCCTTTAATCCTAGCACTTGGGAGGCAGAGGCAGGCAGATCTTTGCGAGTTTGAGAACAGCCTGGTCTACAGAGCGAGTTCCAGGACAGCCAGAGCTGTTACAGAGAGAAACCCTGTCTGGAAAAACAAGAGAGGAGAGAGAAGAGAAAGAGGGAGGGAGGAAGGGAGGGAGGGAGGGGGGGGGAAGGAGGAAGGGAAGGAGGGAGGGAAGGAGAGGGGGAAGGAGGGAGAGCATTGTCCTAACTGGAAACTGCAACCTCTGCTACTATAAAAATTTGCTTTAGCCCCAGAGAAAATTCCTTCAAGGGTAGGAATGATAAAGACACTCTAGAATAGTCACATAGATGATATCATGACAATGTTTTGTACCCTATATAAACTGTAAAATTTTCCAGCATGAGGCCAGATCCCCTTAAGCACTAACCTAGGTCCTGCCTGCCTATCTTTGTATTTATTAAATCTGAGTTTTCCTCTCTCTCTTTGCTGTTTGGAATTTCCAAATCAATAATACTTATGTGTTTTGAGAATTTTGAGACATTGTATGTGCTGTGATTGCCAATTTCAAAAGTCAAGAGTCAGAAAGGGTTCTACCCATCCTAGAGACCCACTTCTTAAGGCAAGGCTCTACCACCTAAAGATTTCAAAACCTTCCAGATTAGCACCACCAGCTGGGGACCAAGCATTCAAACACATGAGCCTGTGATCGACATTTTCTCTATTCAAACCACATAAAAGCTCCTCCTTATAGGCCTCTCAGTTGCTAAAATTTGACCAAAAAGAGTCTTCTGGCACTAAATCCTAATGGCTTGTCACTTCTCTGACATGAGACTGGGACACACCAGCTGAGACAAATATCACACTAGCACTGAAGCACAATTAAGATCAAACCACAAAATACTTAAGCAGAAAAATCTTCAGAGAAAACTATATAGAGACAATGGAAAAATTTGTCAAAATAAAAATAGTCATGAAAAGCATGAAGCAATACAAAGCTGAGGATTCCAAAGAGTTCAAAGCCAGCTTAGACTACATAGTCAGATTCTGTCTCAAAAACCAACAGAAATGGAGTCACTTGTGCGAGCCCTACCAAAGGCAAAGCTGAAAGGTCATAGGAAAGGGATTCTGATTCATGATTACTGATGCCAACTGAACCTCTAACACTGGCTCCACATAGTTTTATGTTCATGTTATTTTTGTTTGTTTGGTTGGTTGGTTGGTTGGTTGGTTGGTTTGGTTTTTCAAGACAGAGTTTCTCTGTGTAGTCTGTCCTAGAACTAGCTCATCTGGCCTTGAACTCAGAGAGATCTGCCTGTCTCTGCCTTCCAAGAGCTGGGATTAAAGGTGTGTGCCACCACTGCCTGGCTGTTCGTGGTATTTCTTTTAAACACAGGCAAGAACTTTCCCACCAGTTTAACAAAAGATAAACAAAGCCCCAAATCCCTCAAGATTAAAAAAATGGGAAAGAAGGTAGGGGTACTGTAACAGGAAACCCAAAGAATTAAAATTTCTCCAGGAAATCTCAAGCTTGGGGTGAGAATAGCCCAAATACTGGAGCTGAGAACTCCCTGCCAGAGGAAAAAGTGCTCCCAGGAAGACGTTAATCTCATGGCTACAGGTATACAATTCCTGTCTTTTAATTCATCTTTTCTAAAAATTCTAACACTGCAACTAGTAAAATGGGAACAAAGCTGAAAATTTTTCCCTCCTGAATTATAGCCCAAACTATATAGAAGCCCATTGCCTTTTATGAGCACTGTCTCCTATTTATCTGTCTGTCTGTAAAATAGGTAGCCTGAGATTCTGGTTCCAGTAGCAGAGACACTTTAAAAAGAAAAAGAAAGTGTTCATGGAGCCCCAATATTCAAAAGCATTACCATAATAAAAAAAAATCCATTAAAATATGCTCTGGGAGCTGGCGAGGTGGCTCAGTGGTTAAGAGCACTCACTGATCTTCCAGAGGACCCGGGTTCAATTCCCAGAACCCACATAGCAGCTCATAACTGTCTGTAACTCCAGTTCCAGGGAACCTGACACCCTCACACAGGCATACATGCAGGGAAAACACCAATGCACATAAAATAAATAAGTTATTTTAAAAAAATACGTTCTGATGAACACTTTCAATCAGGAGTTCCTAGTTCCATCTTCTACAGCTATCTCAGTCTCTGCAACAAAATTACTTTATTGGGTGTAGCGGTTTGTAAGAGAATGGCTCCCATAAACTCATCTTTGAATGTTTGGTCCCCAGCTGGTAGACTGTTTAGGAAGGATTAGTGGGTGTGGCCTTTCTGAAGGAATGTGTCACTAGGAGTGGGCTTTGAAGTTTCCAAAGCTCATGCCAGTCTCTTTCTGTCTCTGACTTACAGATCAGATGTGTTCTGCTACTACTCCAGTGCCATGCCCTCTGCCTGCTGCCATGCTCCTTGCATGATGGTCATGAACTCACCCTCTGAAACTGTAAACAAGCCTCCATCTAAATGTTTTTACCATTGCCTTGATTCCCATCAACAGAAAAGTAATTAAGACACGGTTTTGTGGGGGTTTTGTTTTGTTTTGCTTATTTATTTGGTTGATTGGTTGTATTTATTGCACATTAACCTAGGAATGGAAAACAATGTGACTCTTTCATCTCACCTTGCAGTTTCAGGTAATCTTTCAATCAAATTCATCCAGAAGTTTGAAAGAAGAATAGTGAACTAAAAAAGACAAAAGTGCCCGAGATTCATGCCTAAAATATGCAAAGGCATGACAGCAAGAAGCGGATTTGTTTGTGGTTAGTAGAGGGGTTTGAGGAGCTACCACTGGATCTACACTCCCAAATCGGCCTTATCTTTGACAAAGCAGTTTATACTATTCTATACTAGTACATACACATATACATGATCTTTCACTGAATTGGATGGGAGTAGGAATCACAAGGCAAGTTCCAAAACAGTATTATAAATCTAAAATTTTTAGAAATAGTTATTGTGATGGTTATTCTTGGTTGTCAACTTGACTACGTCTGGGATTAACTAAAATCCAAAAAAGAAGGGTACACCTGTGAGGGATTTTTGCTTAATTTGAAGTAGGACGATCTACTTCTAATCTGATCTGAGGTAGGATGATACACCTTTTAATCCAGATATTTTGAGCTGGGAACACCCACCTCTAATCTGGGCACCCCTTCTGCTGGAAGATTATGTAAGGACATGGAAGAAGAAAGCTTTTGTTCTTTACCTACTTGCTCTTGCCTTGCCAGCAAGTCCACTCCTTCCCTGGCATTAGAGCCTACTTCTTTGGGATTCCAGTATGTACTGAAGACCAGCTGAGAAATCCAGCCTGATATCTGGACTAAGAAACTAGTGGATCCTTGGACGTGCCATTCATAGCCAGCCATTGTTGGATTAGCAAAAGTGCAGAGTGTAAGACTTTCTAATAACATATGTGTGTGGGGGGGTGATATTTTATTTGTGCTGAAATGTGATTTTATTTGTATGTTAATAAATAAAGTTGCCTGGGGATCAAAGCTAAAAGTGAGCCATTTAGGAGAAGTCCAGTGGAGGTAGCACACACCCTTAATCCAATCACATGGCAGACAGAGTCTCTATGTGGTCGAGGACACAGTCAAGCGTGGTGACACAAACCTTTAATCCTAGTACCAACCATAGAGACCTGGAGGTCTGTATAGACAGGAGTGACAAGGAAATCATGTGGTTGGGTTTAGCGCCAATGAGAAGGCAGAACAGAAAGGCAATAAAAAGATACTCACACAGGAAGAAGGTCTCTCTCTCTGTGGAAGCTATGGCAGTGAGGCTATTTGTTAGTGCTCTGATCTCTTGGGCTTTTAACTCTGTATTTGGCTCTGTGTTTCTTATTTAATAAGACTGTTTAGAATTTCATCTATGTGTGTGTGCACATATGTATATATGTGCATATATAAATATATGTATGTATATGTGTGCATGTATGTGTATACATATATAGACACTCAATCTATAATTTCTTTTTCTTTTTTTTTTTTTTTTGGTTTTTCCAGACAGGGTTTCTCTGTGTAGTTTTGGTGCCTGTCCTGGGCCTCGCTCTATAGACCAGGCTGGCCTCAAACTCACAGAGATCGCCTAGCTCTGCCTCCTGGGTGCTTGGATTAAAGGTGTGCACCACCACTGCCCGGCCCATTCTATAATTTCTATTACTCTAGAAAACCCTAATACAGTTATACATACATACATATATATAAATAAATATATATAAAGAGATTCATTCTATAATTTCTATTACTCTGGAAAATCCTAATAGTTATAGACTTATAATAAATTAAATATGTACCTCCTCCCCACGATGGCATCATCTTGATGTTAAAAATCTCTCTCAAAGAAACTATTCTGGAGGTACAAATGAATGACGTCATGTTTTAGTGGTTTCCAATGTGCTAAGATATAGACTCTTATACAATTTGAGCACAATGCTTTTATTACCAGTCATGCACATACTCTGAATTACAGTAATTAGTCCTAGTCAGGTATGTAGAGAATTATCTAAGGTACAATGCCCAGTAGGACTGTGAGAGTGAATTTAGTTCTTCAAATGAGGCCAACAACATTATTTTGCAGTTGTCCCTCCTTAATGGAGACAAATAAAAGTACTTTTGCTCTGGACATTTCTAAGTCCTCACATTAGGGGTGCTGTTCTAAATTGATGTTCTACAGTCTAGCAATACCTTTGCCAAGTGTCAAAAGCAAAACAGCAGATTGACTGGTTCCAAAGTTTTGCTTAAATAATGTATTGTTTTGGTGCTGAGTAATTTATTAACAAAACTATTAATGCCTGAAATATTTTCATCAAGTTTTGCAAAAATAGCATAAATATTTAAAATGCCATCTACACAGGCTTGCTGCCAGGAGAGAGCAAGTCCATTACATAGAACTTTATGGAATATTTATAAGACCCAATTTAACACAGATCCAGGCAGTCAGCCAAAGTGCAAAAGAGTTTTTTCTTTTTATAATTTAAACTTTAATGAAATCCAACAAAACAAAAAAAGAAGAGACTTCAAATAATTGTAGGTCTCCAAAAAGCACTCTTCTCAAAACTGCATACCCAGAAGTGCATTTCATGAAGTTATCCACTTCTTCCTCTTCCCAAAGAATTCCCAAGATGCCTTCAAAATATGCCAACCTAAAATTGCCAATCTTGGTGAATTTCAGTTTTATCAATTTATTAAAGTAAGCAGAACTTCAGGAAAGAGTCACAGCCTGAAAATAGTCCTTAGAAATGAGGATAGGAAATACTAAATTATTAGAAAAATCATGTACACCAACAGTGGACAAAGCCATATTGGGACTAGGAAAGACTTTGCAGCCTGCCTCGCCAGCCCTACCTCTTGAGAGGACCATAACTGTGTATGCAATGGCTTGCCCCTGCACAGCCACTTACACTTACTACACTTACACTTGAGGCAAGATGGCTCATGCCTACTCTTCTGCTACAGTTCAGTATTTCATTGGGAAAGGCACTGTATAGACTGTTTGAATTGAGATGAACTGTATGATTGAATGAATTGTATACATTGATTTTTTTTTAAGATCTTGACTCTAGGCCAGTTAAAGGAGTCATTCACCTAATAAAACAAAAATTGTACTTGAACATATGCCCTAGTGAGGTTGCAGATTACAGCCTATTTCCAGAAATAAACAGATATAATCATTGCCTTTCCAATTATTGTCACATAGAAAAACCTCATTTAATATCTAATCTGTGAAAATTTATAGCTGAGCTTAATAAAAAGAAAACTATAGAAGCCAGGTGTGACAATAGAAGCCCAAAACTTAAGAGTGACAGCAGATATTCTGGTGACCCAACTCCTTTGGACTAGGACTCCTGTGCCCACGCAAGAACCTTAATGCATGACCTCTTCCTGAAGCAGAAAAATGCTGAGCCCTGCAGATAAAAATACAGAACCATAAAGGCTGCCCCCATAGGTGGGCAAGGCAAAGACGTTTGCAGGATTTGGGAGGCAGTGTTCTTAGTACAAGAGTGACAGAGACTCTGTGTTCTGTGTCAGAGCAGGAGCCCCAAGCAATGAAATATCTGTGAAAACCACACCACAGAAACCCACATGAACCCAACCATCAAAAATGAGAATACTCTGAATGGGGAATTCAAAGGCCAGGAAAGATGGCGTATTAGTCAGGGTTCTTTAGAGAAACACAACTTATAGAATGAATATATATAATTAGAATGACATATAGTCTAGCTAATGCAACAATAGCTGAATGAATGGACCATCCAAAAAGCCTGTAGTTGCTCAGTCCATAAGGTTGGATATATCAGCTGATCTTCAGTATACACCAGAATCCCAAAGAAGTAGGCTCCAATGCCGGTGAAGGAATGGAATTGCTAGGCAAGAGTAAGCAGGAAAAGAGCAAAGCTTCCTTCTCCCATGTCCTTATATGGCTTCCAGCAGAAGGCATGGCCCAGATTAAAGGTGTGTCTTCCCTCCTCAAAATCCAGATTAAAGGTAGCTGTCTTCCCACCTCAACAATCCATATTAGAAGTATTAGATCTACTTCAAATTAAGCAAAAAAGTCCCTCACAGGTATACCCTCCATATTTGAATTTTAGTTAATCCTAAATGTAGTCAAGTTGACAACCAAGAATAGCCATTATAGATGGAAATGCCATGCCATAAGGGTATTCACACACACACACACACACACACACACACACACACACACACACACACACTAGCAAATTTATTTTTCCTATTTTTGAGTTGAGGAAACTAAGCCTATAACTTATCTACTGTCAAGGAACTAGTAAATATTAGAGCTCTTATTTGGATCCAGGCAGTATAGCTGTACAGTCCAGTTTATAAGACATGATGCTTTATAAACACAAGCCTTAATAAGCTGCATTGTTGCACCCACACAGAAGAGATGGGACCCTGCTGACCATCATTATTTCACAGAGAAATTACAAATCTAGGACCAAAGAATAAATGTGCATGTGAAAAAGTATGAGAAAAGGTGTTGGTGGCAACATAATGGAAATATTTAGCTTTATATGCATGTATGAGAAAACATTAAAATTTAGTGTATAAACATAAGTGTAACACGAATCTTAAAAAGTCTTATTAATAAAATAAAACCTGAGTCCAGGTATTGGGGTGAATGCTGGAAGATCAGAGAAGCAGAACAAGCCACAGCTTCCTCACCTTGCCAATTCCTCAGCTGATCCTGTTTCCTCAGACTGGAAGCCTCTGAGTCCTTATTCAGAATGGAACTCAGCTGAACTGCTGCTCAAAAGCCTAAAAGCTTAATCAGGCTCTAGTTCCTAGTCTTCACACCTTATATACCTTTCTGTTTCCTGCCATCACTTCCTGGGATTAAAGGCCTGTGTCACCATGCCTGGCTGTTTCCAGTGTGGCTTTGAATTCACAGAGATCCAGATGGATCTCTGCCTCCAGAATGCTAGGATTAAAGGTATGTGTGCCACCATTTTCTGTTCTGTTCTCTGACCCCAGATAGGTTTATTAGGGTGCACAACATTTTGGGGAACATAATATCACCACACATAAGCTTATAAGTTCTAAGAAAAGAAAGAGAAATTATATGGGCTAATGTGTTTTAATAAACCTTTATTCCTATCTCCTGAATGGCTGCATTTGAAGACAGCTTCTTTAAAGAATAATCAAGGTTAAACATAAGAGTAGTGCCCCCCCCCCATCTGTTAGAACTGATGATCTTATGGGAAGAGATCCCAGGAAGGTCACTCACATCCTGACATGCTACCACCTGGATCTTGAATCTCAGGCCCAAAACTCTGAGAAAATTAGCTTACATCATTTAAATCACACACTGTCCAGTGTTTTGTGGCAGCAGCCTGGGATGAGAAATGAATGACAATTAGAGCAGAAATAAAATATGAATAATGATATGGAAAATAACATGGTCAATTGACATCACATGCGCGCGCGCACACACACACACACACACACACACACACACACACACACACACACAGAGCCCTATGTGCATCTTAGCACTTCAGTCTATGATGACTTTATGTGACAATGAGAGGAATCATCCTCCAAATATTTTTCTTAAAAATTCATTTCACTATTCTTAGGTCTTTCTCATTTTCGTGTAAATTTTACAGTGTCTATCAGTTTCCATGAAATATTGCTGGGAATATTTTGATTGGAATTGTGCTGAGCCTACTTTCACAATAATGTGTCTTCCAGTTCATGAATACAGTTGGTCTGGGGCAGGTCCAGGGCCATGAGCTATGAAAATAATTTTTCATTTTATCTCCATGAGGTTCTGTAATTTTTAGTTCAGCAATCTCATCACTCACTTCCCTTATAACTGGGTATTACTATGCAACTGGAAAATTATTAAATTATAATTCTAATTGTATAATGATACTCAGAAAAATATAATTATTAATAACTCTGTAACCTTCAACCTGGAAATTTTTAATATTGATTCCAATAGGTTCATTCTTGTAGGGTTTTTTTGTTTTTTTTATTCAATCTACTGTCTGAATTATTTTCGGTTTGTATCTCAGACTGCTTTTAAAGGTCTATACAAGTACTGTGTGCTTCTAGTAACTTGCTAGATTGCAGCATGTCAGTCTCTGATCTGCTCATCCTCTTCAAGTTCACACAGTACACTGTGCCAACACCTACCTTCCTGCCAGGCTCTGTGCATGAGGCCTTCCTGATGTGTCTCCCCATCTCAATGGCAAAGCCTATTTACTTCTGCATGGCCTAGTGCTTCCTGAAAGCCAGGAAGTACTAAGTGAACAGCTATAGAACTTAATCAAACCAAGTTATCAGAGATCGGTAACAACCCAAGGGCTCATAGTGTGTTCTAACTCAATTTTCATGAAAAGTTTTGCAATAATAAAGGCAGACTTAAGTAATAACACAGCTACAGGAAGCTACAGGTCAAGATAGCAATAAAGCAGACATTGTATATCCAACTCCAGGGTTGGAGATCTTGGTCTGGGGTGGTCCAGAGCCATGAGTTCAAACTTCTTCCCTGTGGGCTATTTCCTGGTGGACATTCAGAGTGATCATCCCTTCTCAATTTAACTTCTAACTGAAGCTCATAGCTAGCAGCACTTCTAGGTATTGCTGGTCAGGGCAAAAGGCATAGATAGACTTCAGGTAAATTTATGACAAATGCTAATGATGATAAAAAGGAACAGACTGAATCTGTCTGATAGATAAAACCCTGGGTCTTCTGCTCTATGGTAGATGTATGATTGTTTAAAACAAGCCTATAAAATATAAGTACAATTCAGGCTGCCAACCTTAGGACTAAGAAAATAAGTTTAGAAAAACCCAGAATCCACAAACTAAGAACAAGACATAGTTCCCACTTTTTACATTCTTGTCCTCTAGTGAAATAGGGAGGAGGCAGAGGCCACTGAGTTCTATGGAACCTTTTAAAGACCAGGTGAACAGTCAATCTTGGAGGTAAGCCAGATAACGAATGGCCCCCAAAGCTACCCAAGGGTAGTGGTTCCTATGTCTCATAAATTTAAAAAAAAAATGAATTTCACAGATAATGGAAGGATTTGTTTTATAAAGGAGTTTTATTATAGGCAAGAGCTTAAGAAAAAGGAAGGACAGAGAGTTCCTACATAGCAGAAGCAGGTCCCAACAAAGGGTTGCCTCAGAGGATCCCTACCTAGGACTTAATATGGCTTTACAGGGTTGAGACATGGAGGTGAACTGGTCAGCCCACCTACAAACTGCTCAAAGGTCTTTCCATCCAAGCATCTAGAAGCTTTAGGCACACCTCCTTCAAGATCAATAAGCCTCTGGTCATGCACTGCTTCCAGGCAGCTGTGCTCAAAAGTTGCTATGTGAACACTGAAGGAAGATTAAAATAAAACAAGAAACTAGAGCATGAACCAGTGCCCCTAACCATTTTTGGTATTTCTCTGACCAAGACAGAACTAGAAATAGACCCAAGAACAGTTCCAGCATCTGGCCAAACTGGTGGTCAGTGAAGCAGAACATGAAGCAGAACTGCTCCTTTCTGAGTTTCTACCCCTACAATGCCTGACAAGTTTATGTCTCCTGTTCTCATCATTAGGAAATACAGCAGACCCAGGTGAACTAAGCATCACCAGAAAGCCAAGGAGTCTGTGTCTCTACCCCTGGGCCTATCCTTTCCACATGCACCTCACTACCACAGTGGCTGGCAAGAGATCAGACACAGAGATGCCCTGACAGACTCTGGGAACTCTGAAGTGGAGGCATGCAGGTCCTACACCGCCCTGTCTTAGCCAGTTAGTTCCTTTCTCCTTGAAAGATGAAGACGTTCCCTGTGATTCTCCAAGCAGGACTTTTCACCTAAGGATACTTTCATGTTGAAAAGGCAAGGTCAGCACTGCATGTGGAAGTAGCATGCAGGGCCTCTCACTATCATCCCTTTCAGCATGTGTGTGTAAATCCCCAACTCTCAAGAGCTCATCTTAATGACTCCAAGGAACTACACCTTACAAAAGTCCTACTGAATGGCATCAACCCTTTCATTTCAACTCTGGCTCCTCTGTATTTCTCTGGCACATACATGTCAGTCAAAACCCAAAGTCTCGTATTTGACAACTAGAATTATGGAAAAGATCACTTCCCTTGGATGTCCATGCTGTTTCTCCTTCTATAGTATGGTTTTGTACTCTCTTCCCAAGGCCAAAACATTCCCAGCAAATATCCCTTTCTCCTTCCCTTTTGCACAGTTGTCACAGGAAAAAAGTGCCCTGCTCCAGGAAGGACTTACAGGGCTGCCCACCCCCACAGCCCAGGACACAAAAGCTGAATAACTTCTCCCCATTGGAACTGATGACAATGAGCTAAATTTTCCTCCAGTCTAGCCACCAAAATGAAGCCTATACATGGAGGTGTCTGCAGACATTAACCAAGCTGGGACTTAGTCACAAGTGACCACACCCTTGAAAAGTACACATTCCTGAGTGAGCGGTATTTGTTCTTATGCTAATTTGATTGTTAAAACAAAACAGGTTTCCCTTTTAAGAAAGGCATGTGAGAGAAGGGGGAGGGGGAATTTTAGTCAAAATAAATGAGGAGAAGAATCTTATTCATTGTGACTAACTACATAAACCCTTTGAGATTTACCCTCTGTCCATTAAGAATCTAGGTAGGATCTGCTCTCCCCTTGTGTCAGGGACTTAGAACAAAGCACTTTCTTTGCCCTCACCATCAGCCAATTTAAAGGTGATATGTTTACTAACAGCTTAAATCTATTTAGTGCAAATACACTTTCATGTTCATTTCCAAAAAAAAAAAAAAAAAAGAAGAAAAGTAACATATAATCTGAAAACACCACACAGAAACTTCCAAAGCCACAAGTCTTGCTGAGTCCCTAAACAGCTGTGTGTCTAGTTCACACAAGCACACAGGGTCAGCAGTCACTGTTCAACTTCCTCTACTCCTGAAATGTTAGGAATAGAAGCTGGCATGTTTAATAGCTAGTTTCAATTTTTACTGCTCTGTGATGCTCAGACAATAAAATAATAATAGACATTTGCCTTGAGCCAAAGAAACCTTCTAATACAATCAGCTAAAAGGAAATCGACTAAAAATACTGAAAAAAAATCAGCAATGCATTTAATTAAAGATGATACATGCCCATGTGTGTGGGGAGGGTATATGCCCATATATATTATGTATGTGGATGGGTAGGTGGTGGGTGGGTAGGTGGGTGGGTGGGTGGATAGATGATAGATAGATAGATAGATAGATAGATAGATAGATAGATAGATAGATAGATGTGGGAGCAGTGCTAGGGATGGAGCTCAGTACATTATGCATGGCAAGTGCTCTACCACTGAGCTACACTCCCCAGGCTGGTCAGTAGATGTGATATATTTAAAAGGCCAACAGTGGCTTGTAACCTCATAGCCCGAGGCTTTTGGTCAATCATTCTGTGATTACTGCAAGGCAAAAAGTACAAGTATGGGTTTCAGGGGAATTTCAACAACAGATTGCAAGAGAAGACCACCATTACTATAATGCTCTGCTTGCTTATATTTTTTTAAAGATAAGGTAATATTTTAAATTGAATTTACCTATAAAATTTCCATAAAATAAAAACACATGATCTCATAAAATCAAATCAGTCTTTAATTGTAATAATAAAAATTACATTTCAGTAATGGTGTCTCTGAGTTAATAGCTCCATAAAATAGAAGCTGTACAGCCAGTCTCTGCTACCTGGATGGCTATTTCTGCAGTTAGAAGGCAGGACTCTGAGATATAGCTAGACTTTATTTGGGGAAATCTGCTGGGAAGGGCTTCCCAGGGCTAAGGAGTTGAACCCTGTACCACCAAAAAATGACATTAAACTAGGAAACTTATGAAATTCTCACATTGCAGTTAAGTTGGAGGGATAGTGTAGCACAAATTCTAATTGGTCTTAACAATAAAAACTTGGAGTCAGATATAAGGGTAAATGCTGAAAGATCAGAGAGACAAAGCAGCCAGCCACAAGAAAGAATTCTTACCTCTACTGAATCCTCAGGCTGAAAAGGCCAAGCTCCTGTCTCCACCCTGCCTTATCACTTCCTCTCTCTGCCCAGCCATATCACTTCCTGTTTCCTTCTCCCAAGTGCTAGGATTAAAGGTGTGTACCACCACTGCCTGGCCTCTAGTAGCTAACTACACCCTCTGATCTCCAGGCAAGCTTTATTTGCAAGAGCACAAACAAAATATCACATTTCCCCTTTTTTGTCTAAAATAAATAAAGGTTATAACTAATGTAAGAAAAACTATATACAATAAGTACAATAACTATATACAATATATACAGGCAATAAATACATCAACAATGTCTAGTCCTTTAACATTTAAAAAATTCAAAGAAAATACTCCATTATTTATCCTATCTTGGTGAGTCCAAAATGTTGTACCTAATTCACTTTCTATCCTAACTTGTATTACCAAAACTATCTTTTTAATATCTCTCAATTTTATATACTTTACACCTCTTCAGTGAATTTATTTACTGAATCTAGTAACAAGGAAAACTTTAACTATAAAGTCTTCAGCTCCATCAGAGACCCGAGAAGGAAACAATATTACCTAAGTAAGCAGGAAGTGCAAACAAGCAAATTCCAAAAAATGTGAGAAATGACAGAAACAGCTGGCTGCCTGGACAGTCAACCAAGGTTCCTTTGCAATGTTGGAGCATCCATCTATGGCCTACAGGCCTAGCATATATAACAGACTTTTCTGCGAAGCAGGATATTTGAAGTGCTATCCTACCTTGGCTTGGCAAAGTTCAGCACTCCTTTCTTTTGTGTCCTGCTTGTCCACTTGGACAGTATACCATCAGGAGTAAAGGCAAGGGCATTTTCTTGCCCAATGGCTAACTTTTGCCACAAAGAAAGTAAACTCCATATGGAGTTTCTCCAATGCCCATCATTGACTCTGAAGTAGACTGGTGCTGCTAGGAGCAGACATGTCTCCTTGTTACAAAAAAAAAAAAAAACAAAACAAAAAAAACTATGTTATTAAAACATCTTAAATGCCATATTCTGTAGATCTCTGAAGTGTTTGAAGACAACCTGTCTCTCTAAAATATAACTCTGTTTGACCTTGCAAACATACCTAATATGACAAGTTTGATTGTAATGACTAAATACTAACTTGTGTTTCTTTATATCTTAGTTGGCAATAATAACTTTCAAGGACTAGAAATTTGCATTACATTGTTAAATTAGTTATATAGGTATAATACCTTGAACAAGAGTAGAAATGCATGTACAGGATGTTCTAACAAAAATAATCTCAAATTTGTATCAATATATAAAGATCTATTTCAATGTAAAATATTTAAAACAAGTAGTTGCTTTTTAAAAGTAGATTCAATAATCTGCCCTTTTATCCTATCATATCTATATCCCCCTTTTTCTTTTCAAAACAAGAACCTTGAATCTAATTTCCTTTGTTCAGCTCTTTTTTTTAACCTTTACCAATAACAACTTGTAACCAATCATGCTAAACAATGACAAATATCCATAACCCATTGAACAACCAAAAACTACCCACCCCACCTCTTGGGAATGTGGGCATTGTGTTCTTAAAATTAATTCCTGTTGTCTGGGGGCAACAGCATCTTTAGGGAATCCTGAAAAGAAAAAAAAAATGGGTTAATTGTCAGGTTCTGGGAGAGGTAGCTATAACATTTGTTGTCCAGTCTCTGCATAATGGGAAAGTGCAGGGTTCATTACAAGTCCTAGCTAGAGTAGTTTGTGAGGCTGGATCATCTCAGCTAGCCACCTCAAAATTGTCCTAAAGCAGTCTTAAGTGGTGTTTTTCATCTTAGTGGTGTTATTATGATAACATATTATGATGATTCCACATGGAACTGTAGGGCTCCATCATCCTTTTGGAGACTTCAAAGGTTGCTGTTAGGTGTAGTCATGGTTCTCTGCAGAAAACTTAAACATTTTAAATGTCATATGCAGCAGATCTTGAAGAGGTTAAAGGACCAATATTTGTTATGTACATCCAGAGCAGTATGGTTTCTTACAACTGGCAATAAGTTCTTTAACTACTCTGGGAAGGAGTTTCCCCCATGGTGACAGGAAATGACTGAACCTAATTTGACATGGGAGCCTGTGAGAGACCCCTCAAGGAGTTTCCCAATGGCAAACGATTACCTTGACTGTCCCTTGTTGATCTATCTATATTCATTAGTCCAATGCCTGCCTTTGCCACATCTTCTGCATAATCCAGAAAGGAGGAGTGTTCTGTTGGGTTGATTATTAGGAAAAACATTGTTTCTAGGAACTCCCTTTTTACAATCCCTTTTTAGGTGACTTGTTTACTGTAATCGAAACACTTGACATTTTGATTTTTCTTCAAAACTCTGGAAATCACCTCTCCTATCCAAGCATCATCATGGTTATGAGATTCAATACTAATTATATCTCAGATCCATTCCTCTAAGGGTGCTGATCTTGCCTTTAATGGCCTAATTACCTTTTTACATTGGGCTTTAGCATTTTCAAAAGCCAGAGATTCAATTATTATTTGTCTAGCTTCTGAATTTGGTATCATTCTATTTACTGCTGAGGTCAATCTTTGTTACAAATCAGTGAAGGTTTTTTTTGGGTCCTGTATAACTTTAGTAAATGACTCAGTTTTCTTTCCAACTTCTTCAATTCTGTCCCAAGTATTCAAGGCTGCTGTGTAGCATAAAGCCAGGATGTGGTCAGCATACAGAGATTGCCTTTCTACATTAGCATAATCTCCCTCTCCAAGAATTGGTCTTGGGAGATTCCAATACCTCTAGCCCTACTTCATTGTTCAATGGTCTTAGCCCTACTTCATTGTTCAATGGTCTTAGCCCTACTTCATTGTTCAATGGTCTTAGCCCTACTTCATTGTTCAATGGTCTTAGCCTCATCTTTCCACCAGGTCCTCCACTGTAACTGAGGACCAGGCTCCAAAACTGCTGTAACCAAAGCTCTCCAGTCTTGAGAGATAATTCTATTAAAATTGACCATGAGTTTAACATCTGCTTCACAAAAGGTGAATCCATGCCATATGAGACTATTGCTTCCTTGAATCTCCTCAAATCTAATATTTGCACAGGAGTCCATTCAGCTCTTACACAGCCTTGGGGATAGCTATCATTTGGCAGTTCCTATAAGGTTACTGGATAAATTAAGGTTGGCTATTTGAAAACCTTAGGCTGTTCCTCTGTAACCTTATAATGCAATGTTAAAATTAGTTCTCCTTTAACTTCCTCTGTCTGGGTCTGAATATCTCTGTGATCTGTTTTAATAAGTTTTTCTAAAACTTTTATCTTGGCACTAATATTAACCAACTTTTTAAATGATAAAACATAAATGATCAAACAAATAATATTTATAATTGACACTATATAAATCCCATCAACATCAATTATCCTGTCATTTAATTGCTCCATTTTCCAACTGTCCAGTGTATTATTATACAGAGACCTAACTCCCTCCATTGTAATAGTGTTTCCCATTTTTTTAATGTGGGGAAAAAACTCTCTTTTAACTAATTCCTCCCTTTAAGAATTCTCAATTATCTCACCAAATCTGCTGAGTATGACAACAAAGATGTGAGGCTAACTGCTTCTGCATAGTACAGTAATAGCCTGAGCAGGTTTCAAGGCAACAGCCCAAAAAGGGGGTTCAGGGAAAGCCCACAACCCACCAGAAGAGACTTCTTACCTCTACCAAATCTTCAGGCTAAAAAGGCCCAGCTCCTGTCTCCACCCTGCCTTATCACCTCCTCTTTCCACCCAGCCATATCACTTCCTGTTTCCTCCTCTCCCAAGTGCTGGGATTAAAGGTGTGAGCCACCACTGCCTGACCTCTAGTGGCTAGCTCTGCCCTCTGATCTCCAGGCAAGTTTTATTTGTAAAAGCACAAACAAAATATGACCATAGGGTAATAACATTAATGACTCAGGAGATGTAAGTAATTTTACACAGTATCATGCACTGTTACTGCTGATGTGCAGACATAGGAATTTATAAGTATGATGCCCAATTTTTTTTCTTCCATTACTACATCTTAAAGCCACCTTTGAAGAGATTCAACTTTGTAGATACTTTGTATTTCTAAGAGAGGCTTCTGTTCATGTCAGTCTTCAAGATCACTAATGAAAGAAGCCCAAATTCTCCCATATGCTACCAACACAGAGACATAGCATCTTCATGTTCCCCTACTTCACATTCGTCAACCTCTTCCCTTGCAAGGCCGTACTCTCCATCAACTATCTATCCTTCTCTTGTGACCCCCTGAAGTCTAAAGTCAGCCCACACATGTGGGTAGAGACATCAAAACCTCAGACAAAGCTAAGATTTCTCTCATCTCCTACATCAGAGCCTAAATGCCTTCTCTCTCCATCTCTCTGCTCCTCTACATTCCCCACGCTGATGCCCTGTCTTTTATTGTCTCCACAAAATGAGTATCATCTGGGATAGATTATTCTGCCTGTCCAAGCCCTTGTGGTACCCATGATGGTTGCTGGCTAGATGAGGAAGCCTTCTGTTTTAAGCTGAGTTGTCTGTGTACACACCATTTTAGCCACACTGACCCCTCTTGAAGAAGTTGTACCTCCTATATCTCCTCAAGAATAGAATAAGTTCTCAAGCTGGGCCATGTCAGACTTCCAAGACCTCCCTCTCCCTTCCACCCTTCCTCCCTCCCATTCCATGACTTCAGAAGATCATACAGCTTCTTCCACTGCTCCATGGACTTGGTCCCCTGAGGTGTGGTTTGCCATCCTCTCCTTTCCTGAATAACCATCCTTTATTAAAAGCCTCTAAAAGGCATCCACCTTCCCTAACTCCCTGAGTATTTGGCTTGTTTGAGAATTTTGTCTTTTGAGTACATAATTTAACTCATTGGTGATAACTACATTAACCTAAATATCTCTTTCCTGCTGACTAGCCTGGGAATTCCTCCAAACATGAGCTTCACCCTCTTCTTCTCCCTGTGCTTGACACATGGCTAGCAATCAGACAGATAGTGAATGAATGAACACACTCAGGTACACTGCTAGCAGACAGTGAATGAACACACTCAGGAACACCACTTGCAATCAGACAGTGAATGAATGAATGAACACACCCAGGCACACTTCTGGAAATCAGACAGATGGTGAATGAATGAATGAATGCACTAAGGCATACAGCTGGCAATCAGTCAGACAGTGAATGAATGACCACATTCAGGAGGACTTTTCCACTGACTGTGCCAAAAAGACTACGTTTCCTATAAACTATACTGGTCTTCAGGAAGTAAAATACACAACAATTAGTAAAGTACAAATGGGACATAAAAATTAGCTCTGCTCTATTTAACAATTAACTGTCCAAAAGAGATATCAATTCCATGTACAATAGCACCAAAAATTAAATAAAATACTTCTATCTGGGTGTAATGGTGCATGTAATCCTAGCACTTGGGAGGCAGAGGCAAAAAGTAAGACTCCACAAACAAATAAAAATAAGTACACAAACCCTCAGAAATAAATTTAACCAAGGCAGAAGAGACTTACCCATTGAAAAGTGAAAAACACTGCTGCAAGAGAGCACAAATAAAGGTTTGTGAGACGGCTCAGTGAGTAAAGTCACTTGCTGCCAAGACTGATGACCTGAGTTCAATTCCCAGGTACTATACAATGGAAGAAGATAACTGACTAGTGGAAGGAGATAACTGACTCCTGCAAGTTGTCCTATGACCTCCACTCATATTCTGTGGCACTTGTGTGCACACATCAAACCACACACACACACACACACACACACACACACACACACACACACACACACACACGAGCATGCTAAGTAAATAACATTTTAAAATATACTGTATGAGACTCTATTTTCCATTTTAAAAGGAAAGACTTCCATCTGGTCACTGGTTTGGGACCAACAGGCTCAGGAGGCTTGGTGATGGCCACTGCACAAGTTCAACTGTCTGTGGCCCTGGTGTGACTTCATAAAAGCCTGGGGATGTGGTATTTATTCCTACTTCTCCCCTTCACAAAACAGTTCTAGATGGCAGATAGTGATACAACCCAGAGGCTCATTTCCTAGCCAATGTTTTTGGTTTCCTAGTTTGTACTAAGACCAGGCATCATCCAAAGAAAGCTGGTCATTTTTCTTGATCCCCTCTGACTTACACTGGCCCCATTCATTATTAGACATTCAAGGGGTGGCTCTTTGGGGAACGAGATGTGTTCCCTACTACTTTCTACTCAGAGAGGGAAAGTTTCTCATGAGAAAAAGCAGAGACAGTAATGTTGTTATTTTCTTCTAGGATTTTTCCCTCTATAATCCAGGCAAGATAATACAAACCTGTAATCTCAGAACTTGGAGATAGAGGCACAAGCATTAGGAGTTACAGGCCGGCCTGGGCTACATAAGATGTCCCCCCCACAAAAAAAAGTTTTCTCTAGGTTCCAAGTTCTCACAAAGCCTGAATCTCAGAAATGATCACAAAGATTTACTGTGATATGTGTCAGGCATCTCAAAGTAAAGTTCCTAAAACCAAAGATACCTCAGAAATCAATATAAAAGCCAATACTATGGCATAACCAACAATCCGAAAAGTTTTTAAGGTATTTAATCCTTACCAAATCAAAGTCTGTGCATAAAAGTCTTCAAAAACTGCAGATCTGATGCAGCCCATAGTCAAGCCAAATATCAGACTTGAGATGTTGCAAGCTACAAATCCATACTTACAATCAAATGACCATAGTGAACATTATTTCAAAATAACAAGAGAGGGAAGGGTTGTCATACTTCAAATGGAGATTTGTCCAGACAGAAGCTGGGGCAGAGGCTTCATGATAGTGGTTGACAACTAAAGCAAATTCAGGTTACCACTGTTCACTCACAAAGAATGTAGGCACTGGTCATCACCATTGTTCACCCACTTGCCTAGGTCCCCCAAACAGGTGTTTCTTTGTGGTTGTTGATTACATTACCAGTCAGCTTGGTGGGATCCTTTTGTTCTGGCTAGATGGAAAGGTAGGTGCAGAGGGTGAGCTCTTCAAATGCTTGCCCGTGTCTCTCTTGGGATTTGACAGCAACTCTATTAGAGTTCTCAAGCAGGCCTCCATTAAAGGAACCCTTGGCTCTGCAAGTCTTCAGCTCATCTGTAGGCCTAGGAAATTAGGGTTTTCTTAGTCCCAGGCAGCAGTTAGCATTGTAGCTTTGGGGCCTAAGATGTCTGAGGCCTTTGGCCTCTGAGGCTTTTGGCCTCACAGCTCTCTGAAATCCTTCTAGTGACCAAGGTTTCAATTTCTCTTTCTTGGCTCTTTTTAGCCTTCTATCCTTCTTCAGCCGCAGTTACTAATCTTTCTCTGCTTCCACAGTTCCTCTTGCCCATGCTCCAGCTACAGCTGCTTCTATTGACATTGGCCCGCCATCACCTTTGCAGCTGTCAGTGCAACAAACATTTGTCACTTTGGCAGTTCTTTCTGCCAATCATTCAACTCTGAGTCTTCTTCAGCTTGCAAACAGCTGGCTGCCTCACTGCTTCTGCAGCTCATCCTGCCTAGTGGTTAGATGTCATTACTGCTACTTCTCTACTGCCTCTGCCATCAATACTGCTCTGCTGTCTCTGTACTTCTTTCTGCCTATTACCAGCTTAGCCTGCTCTACTAAAAGTAGGCAAGAGAAGACTAAAGAGAAGCCATTTGTTGGGTCTAATGATGCAACACTGGAGAGGCAGCACAGGAGACAACCTTCCAGCAATATCACAAAATGAGCTGACCTGCCTAAGTAGCCCAAGAAGGTGTGTTTGCAAATAAAGTCCTGTGTTTGTACCAATCATGGCAATGTCTCTTTTGCATGGGGCACAGCAGCCCCTCTTCCAAGTCACTAGAGGAAGTGCTTCCCCTTTGGTCTAGGTCACTAGTTCTCAACCTGTGGGCCACGACCCCTTTGGGGGTCAAATGACCCTTTCACAGGATTCACCTAAAACCATCAGAAAACAGATATTTACATTACAATTCACAACAGTAACAAAATTACAGTTAGAAGCAATGAAAATAATTCTATGGTTGGGGGTCACCACAACATGAGGAACTGTATTAAAGGGTCACTGCATTAGTCCTTGTAGGTTTATCTAGAGTCTACCATGGCTGTGACGACAAATGTCCAATACATACTGAAATAGTCCTAGCTGGTACTTTGCCTTCAGGAGCCAACACACCCAACTACCATCATAGTTCAGTTTCCTCAAGATATCCATAGAGTGTTCAAAATCAAAATGACCATACAAGTAAACCATATAGTTTTTGACCAGCAATTCTTTTGTTCAAGAGAGTCAGGGTATGTAGCTAGAAAGGATCCAAGAGTATCCAAATGGGTAGTAGAAGTATCCAATCCCACCTCCATCATTGCTTTTTTTTTTTTTTTTCTTTTACAGGAATAGGAACATCAGAAAGAATGCTTACATTAAGTACTTAAAGAACTCAATCAGTAGGGTTACTGAAATTGCTCAGTGGGTTAAAAAAAAATGAATTTTATTTCCAGATCCCAGATCCCATGTGGTAGAAGGAGAAAACCAACTCCTGCTACAGGGTGTCTGTGGGGGGTGTCCTCTGCCTCCACAAGCACACTGTGGCAAACACAAAGTAATAAATAGATGTAAAAGAAATTTTTAAAGAATTATCATTAATACAAATACTGAATCAACATATTTTAACAGTGCTTCAATATTACCTAATACCCGCCCAGTTCCCCAGAGAGAGGTGGGTCCCTCTCATCTTTTCATTCCCAAATCAGTCTGTGAATTTAATTCAATTCAACAAAAATCCCTCAGGAACTTTCGTGTATACATTCAAGCTGTTCCCAAATGGATAATGGAAAGACAAAGGAGCTAAGGCTGTCAAACAACCCACAGTTGTTTGACATGAAAGAGTCGAGGACAAAACTGAGAAAGAGTTGGAGGACACCCACAACACAGAGTGGATAATTGCTCTCTAGCTGCAGCAAACAATTATCAGCTAGATAGCAGCAGCAAAGGGGGTGAAAGAAACACCTGCCAGTGGATCAGGGCAGATTCAAAACCAGACCCTCACAGGCATAGCCATTTGATCAAAGACATGGGGCAATCCAAGGGGAAGGCTGGTTTCAACTGGTACTGCTACAACTGGATGCAGAAACTAACTTCAATCAAAACTGAAACCTGATGGAAAAATGAACTGAAATGTATTATAACTATAAATGCAAAACGTTACTCTGAAAAAGTTTTAAAAGTTATAGGAGAAATCCTAACACCAAAATCAATCCATGAAAATAAAAATTGATTCACTGGACTTCTGTAGTAGGTAGCTGTTCCAGCTTTGACCTGGAAGTACTACCCATATTGAGGCTTCACGCCTATAAGGCGGGGTCGAGAGAGGAGCCCTTAAGACCCAAGATCCAGATGTGCCAGCTCTCTTGGTTCCTGGATCCTGGACGCTGGAGGTAGACCAAGCAGAGTTCTCCAGAGAACTCTGGACCACTGGACAGACACCACTGGACTGCACTACACCTTTCCCAGACCCTGTAACCTACCCCTTTACTTGTAAGTTACCCCACAAAATAAACCTCCCTTTTAACTATGTGGAATTGCCTTAATACTACAACCAATAGACTTCCTCAAGCTTATGTAACTCAGCAAAAGACAGTTAAGAAAACAAAACCATATTACCATAGACTGGAAAAAAATATCACATATTCTCTTTACTGCAAAACTCTTGTATCCAGAAAATAAAATGAACTACAATAACTTCATTTTTCAAAAAATGGGCACAAGAATTGAACAAATATATCACCAATGATAGTGTGTGGCTGACAAAGAAGCCTCAGCACCATTCCATATCTTAGAAAAACAAACCTGGATGAGCCTGCACATTATACATTATTAGAAAGAGGAAGAAGAGAGGAAAAACTAACAGTACTACATCCTAAGGAGTGTGTGAAACACCTAGACCTCATCTGTTGAGCTCCAGGAAAGTAGCAGTATCTTATAAACCTGGCAAAACTGAATACATAAGTACACAACTCATATACTTATCCAGCATAAATACAAACACGTGCTCACACAGAAACCAGTACAGGAATGTTCATAGTGAATTGCTTATAGTTCCCTGAAACTGGAAAGCACCAGTTGTCCATCAAACAGCAAAGAAGTAAACAAAGTGAGATGCCGTCTGTGTTGGAATAAATCTTAGTAACAAAAAGCTGTGCGTGCATGTAGCAGCATGCAAGGATCTCTAATACATTCTGCCAAGGGAGAAGAGCCAGATTTCAAAAGTTACATACAGTAAATCTTCCTGAATGTAACACTGTAGAATAGGCAAAGCTACAGGCAGTTCAAAAAGGAGAGTAGCTGCCAGTTGCCACAAAGGGAAGGAACTACCACAAGTAACCTTAAGAGAGCATCTCTGTGGCAGTGGTTATGTTGTAAAGTTTGAGTATAGTGGTGGTCATTGACTGTACTTGTAACAGAACTGGGAAATGTAAAAGAAATATGTAGTTTGACTTTAAAAACATAGATACATCAATGAATGTTAACAAGACCTCTCTTACTGTAGAGCATGAAACACAAGGAATGGTAGTGAGTACTTAAGCAGATTATGCTGCAGGTACTGCCCATTATTCCTGCTAATGTTTCAATAAACAAGTTCAAGTTCCTGCTACCTCTACAAATGCAGATGAGCGCAAAAGCAGCATCTGAGGCTCGCCATACAGGAGTCAGACTCACATACATATAAAGGTTTCCATCCCGGTCTCTAACATTTTCTTGATTTCACCAATTATTAGTTTAGAACTAGAAAAAAGAAAGAAGTAGAAGAGCAGTGCTGAGAAACAATCTTGCAGAATAATCAACTCCACTCAAAAAAGAATCTGAGACCCAATGTTCAGATTGAGATTATATATCTTTGTTTTTCATCCAGTTTTTATGGTGTTTAAACAAGGATTTTTTTTTTAAGCCCTGACTTTTAAAAGGTCACATTGTGCAACATTTTTCTAAATCTTTGTCTGGTATCACAACAAGGTAAGTTTCCTTAATGCTGCTACAAACCAGGTAAAAGGCATGCCGAGGTGAAAGTTAAATAAAAAGCTATCTCGAATAGCATTTTTAAAAGGCAAACATCAACCTTGTAAGTATTAAAAGCACGTTCTAAAATCCACTCTGATGACAGTTTAAGAAAGCCGCTTTTATGTGCTGGGAGCCTGGCTCTGCAAGGTCTTTTAAATGCCAGTGTTTACCTAAAAATGCAGGCGAGGACCAGAATCTGGCCTTGAAGAGGCGCCTTTTCACTGCACACAGTGAACCCAATCTTTAACCAATAAATTGTTCCACACCTTTGTCTCTGCCAAGAGAGGCAGAGGTCTGCTCTCACAAGAACGCACAAGCCTCTTTAAAGTCAGGTAGCCTTTTACTCTGCACCTCTGTACTTGTTGGTTTAGAGTCTCTGAGTGACAATGCACATCACTGGTGTTATGGGGGGTTTTGTGCTGTCATCTGTGCTACTGATTGTACTTTGACTTAGATCAAAGTCGAAACCTTCTAGAAAGACACACAGACCACAAAGTGACAAATAGCATGCCATGTTTGACACAGCAAACAATAAATTACTTTCATCAACCTGATTAAGAATCCCATGTTTTCAATGCTAATTCTGATGTCTGAAATGATAGAACTTTCTACATTCTCAAACAAGAAGTTTCAAATACGAAGGAAAAGACATAAATAGAGCTCACATACCACAAGTTCTGAAATCCCTACTGTTCAAAGAACTGCGGTTTCAACCTGCTATTGTACAAAGCTCATTGTAAAGCTTAAGTTGAATAGTACACACTCAAATCAAACATGCTAACGCACCACTATTTTCTCGGTTGGAAATAATTTGTGGTGTATCTCTCCCAGACCAGACTACATCACCAGCCTTGGCAATGTTTAACAATGCTGCTACAACCAGTGGCTTTCCCTGTGAGCCTCAACTACAGGTGCTCTCCACAAGGAACAGCATCAGACAGAGCTGGAATGGAAGTAATTTCACCTGGACTGTCACACTCTGTCAAAAATGCCACCATCAGCACATATTTATCTCTTGCTGAATGCATTCCATATGATCTCACTCACTCCATACAAAATTCTGCAAGATGGAAAGTACTTCTTCATTTTCTAAGTGAAGAAATTGAAACATAAAGGATAAACAACTTCCCCAAGATGTCACACATCAAGTAAGTGATCCAGTCTGGATTTGAACCCCCTTCCCCATCTCTCTTCTTTCTCCTTTGTGGTACTAAAGATGGACACTAGGACCTTACACATGCTAGACAAACATTTTACTACTGAGCTATACCACCACCCCTTGTCTTTTTTCTGTATATAACTCAAACTCTATTACATTATGACAGCACCTTATTCTAATATATATATTAGCATATACACTTATAACCATAGACCCAAAATAGGCAAATAGCAAACTAGGTTACCAGAGTCATTTGCCCATCTTTCTTTTATTGTGCTAATGAGTGACAAAGGAGAAAAATACGTTAGAAGCCCTGTACAAATGGGAACCATGGAAATGAAAAAGAATAGTTCTGAGCTGTGCAAAAGCAAAACATGGTAACCTGGCTTTGCATACTCATGTTATAATGGTAGACAGATTTTAAAGGCTACGATTGAACTTCCTTTCTATTAGAAATCTTAAATACTCCCCCACTTCAAATTATTTTAAAATTTATCATTATAGTGTGTGTGTGTGTGTGATATATGTGACATGCATGTGGAGGTCAGAGGGCACTTTTCAGGAGCTGATTCTCCCTTCCCACCTTTACATAGGTTCTGGGGATTGAACTCAGATGGTCAGCCTTGCACAGAAAACACTTTATCCACTGACCCACCTTGCCAGTTCTGAGTATTTTTTTTAATATCTGAGTCAATGAAGAAAGACTCTGGCCCAATATGGCAGAACACATTTCTTCCTTCTAACTTCACATATTCAATTCCCAGGCCTCACCCTGAAGGCCCTACATCCAATGGGATGGAAATATACTTAGAATCCACACACCTAGGACCTATTCACCTGCAGCCCACACACTTGCATGCACACAGTTGAGGCTCACATATCTGGAATGTACACAGTGGGGCCCACATAATCCAAGGTCTACACAATTGGATTTCACATATTTGTAGGTTATACACCAAGAGTCTTCACACAAGGAGTCCACATACCTGGGTCCACATTCCAGGTCTATATACCTAGACCCTACATATCTAGAGTTCACACTCCTGGGGTCCACATATCTGAAGTCCTTATACCTGAAGTCCACACTCCCAGTGTCTACATTTCTGGGGTCTGTATACCTAGAATCTACACATCTGTAGTCCACACTCCTGGGACACAGACCCCTAGGGTCTATAAGTCTGGAGTCTTCATATCTGGAGTCCATACTCCAGGTACCCATAACCCTATCTATGGTCTATATACCTGGGACCCATACATCTGTAGCCTTCACACATTTCTCACTCTTAGGATGGCCCCAACTACTCTTTGTAAGCACATGCCTGCCCTTCTCCCTCCTGTTCAACCATGTCCTCCGAAATCTTAGGGCTCAGCTTCTCACCTATACGCCTTGTTACTATTTCCAGAGGCTTCCCCATTCCCTTACTTTGCCATATCTTGATCTTTGTTGATGCTTAAGGCCATTATTCCTCCAAATATTATGATTATGATTCTAAAGTCTGGTCTCCAAATCTAGTCAGAGGATTTCAGATAAGAAAGCATTTCTGGGCAATCACAAGAAGACACTGCCACAACTGAGGTACTGGACCCAGCTGCATTTAAATACAAATGTTGTCCTTAAACCCATAACTGTTTTATTTGAGGATAAACATCATTTCTTCACAACTCATTTTAAAGATAATAAAATGATAGTGATAACAAGATTTAATATGTGTGGAAATATAACCTATCAGCAAGATCAGTTACTACTGCTAAGAAATTGTCCAGACAAAAGAAATGGATTTTTCTCTGTGGAAAGTTCTTAAGGATTCAAAGTAGTAGTGCAAACCAATATTGTATAAATTAAAAAGCCATCCACAACTTTAAATTTTTCACAAAAAAATTTAATTCCAAACTCTTCATTTCAGATATGTAAACTACAGAATAGCAGTTTATTGGTCTCATTTTTAATACTAATCTGTGAATTCATAAATACTAAGCTCATGGACTGATATCTTACTTGAAAAGTTAAGTAATGGTATGTTTCAAATGTGATGATGCTTGAACCATTTTCAACTAAGCTGTCTCTTTATGTACTTATGTGCAACCATTTTTACTTACCTGGACAAAGCAAATCACATGGCCACACTAGAAATGGGGGAAGGCCTCTTTAAACCTGGCTCAAATCTCTCCTGCCTATGCACATACACAGTACCAAGCAACTCTAGTTCTGAGCCCAGCCATGGTCCTACTTTGACTAGTAATATATCTGCAGAAGTGAAGAACTGAAAAGGCTCCCAGCACCCTGCATACCAGGTGTAGCCCTCTTAGCTCCATGAAGAACTTGCCTGAGCCAGCACAAAAGCCTTTCAGAGTGTGGCTAGATTGTCTCATCATCCCAGGCATGGCCAACTTAGGTGACCCAACAGCCCACTGGTGCCATCTGAATACTACCTCTTTTTTTTTTTTTTTGTTTTGTTTTTTTTAATTACTTTTCATCCCAGATGAGACTAATACAACCTCCTACATAATCACCAACCTATAGAGTGACTCATCAGACAAGTAAGTCTTGCTGCTTGACATCCCTGGCTGGCAGTAAAGAGGGTGACACAGCCTTAATGTAGCAGTGGAAACTGATGCAATGCACAGAAGCATGGCGAGACTCATATCCAAATGGACAACAGTCAGGTCCTATATCATGGAAGGATACTGGCCCACAAAAAATAGCGCCCAGTCCAAGCAATCATAGCATAGGAACAGAAGGCCAGGTATTGTGTAGCAGTTTCCTCCATGATAAACCTTCATTTTGGAAGGAAGCTTTTTAAGACACAGGATGTCAAACATTCCACCCTAAAGGGAAGTTGGCTAAGCTAAGGAAGTAAACAACTCAAAGGCTTCAGCAAGTCTCTGAAATTGACCATGTACACTAGGCCCTTCCCTCCCAAGCATACAGAAGCAATAAGGACTACAGAGAGAAGACCCTTAGAACAGCCAAGCCTCTGTAAACTAGCAGAGACCAGCCAAGTTACCTAGAAGACTCTCAGACAAGCTGAGATGTCTAAAAGAGGCTCAGACAAGCACCTGAGCTTCCTGAAACAGTCTCTAACCTGTTGAACTCCTGCAGAAAGTATAGTTAGCTTATCCATGAGCTGTCAACCACGCTAGGATGGGCTTTTGGTGATACAGCTGTCTGATTTCTTAGTGCTCTGTAAGCAATCCTAATAAAACTCATTAGTTCACAAGTTGGACTTTAGGGGTATCCTTTCTTTGGTTTGTTGTCAGTTCCCTATCTGAGGTGAAAAGATGTGTGTTCATGTCTCTCCAGGAAAAGTGTCACACAACACCATGATACAGTTAGTATGGTGAGCTCCTGTGCATCTTGCCCTGCTTCCCAATTAGAACCAGATAGAGAAAGTCAACTATGTCTATCTCTGTACTACAGCTGAGGCACCAAAAGACACAGAATTCATTAAAAAGTCCCAAATAAAACCCAAAGACACTGGGTGGAGTGAGCATGGGGAGCTAAAATCAGACTAGAGGATACTGAATACCTTGATCTCCTTCCTGCTCCAAAAGTCAACAACACTATCCTAAAAAGCCTCAGATCTCATACTAAAAACCTACTGGCTTTAGATCATATCACTCAATGCACATGTTCAGCTTTCAACAGGAAGATAGTGTATGCAGGAAGGCAAAAAATGCACTTTCTGAAGCAAGAAGGTAGCAACAGACAAAACCATGGCAGAGAGTCTGAAGGTAACAAAGAGGAGATTTCAACTGTGAGTGATGAGATAATGGCTAGGATGCTAGCTGTTCTCCAACGGTTATATTAAAGGCTTGGTCTTTGCTGTGGCAGTGATGACACAGGGAGAGGCTGCTGGCCACTGGAGAACAGGGTTCAGATTATGGTCAAAGTCAAAGGACCCAAAGTTAGTTCTTTTGTTACAAAAAGCCTAAGACAGGCTCTGACTCACTAAGGCTCTGGTCAAGGAACAGCCTTTTCCTCCCTCAGACACTCCTACCATTGCACAGCATTCAGTATGAGGCTCTCTCCAGAGTCAAGCTGATGCTTGCACCATGCCTATGAAACCTAAATATAAACCTGAATAATTCTTTTTTTTCTTTATAAAGTAACCTGCTCTGCCCTGGTGAAACAAGTAAGCCACCTGCAAGGGCAGATGGGAAATACGAGCACAGAGAAGGAAACAAGACAGAATCAAAAGGAAATACAAGTTGAGAACACCATAACAGAAATGAAAATTGCCTTGGATAGCCCATCAGAAGAATGAGAATGCCCAACCAGAATCTATGAGTCAAAGATTTGTCAGCAGGGCCCCTCCCACCAAAGGGCTAGTCCGTGAAGACACACCACATAACCAGTAACTAGGGAGATACAAAACCATAATTCCATCTCTTAACTAACAGGATTTTTTAAGTAGAAGCCAGACATGGTAGCTCATATCCAAATTCTACCACATAGGAGGCCAAGACAGAAATATCATGAGTTCAGAGCAAGCCTAGGGTAATAATGAAAGCCTGTCTCAATATCAAGATAAAAGTAAAAATCAACAAGTGTTAGGAGAGATGTGAAAGCATTTAAGCCTCAGACCTTGCTTGAGAGAACAAAATGTGCACCAACTGCCGTGAAAAGCAGTCTGATAGTCACATATACTGACCAAAGATTTCACATACACAAAAGTGATAAGAACAGACATGCAAACATAAGTCTGTCCACATATGATCATATAATCAATTGTGATATAAATGTATAGCACTGGTACATTCTATAACATCAAGGGACCTCAAAAATGCCACATAAAAGAAGCCAGACACTGAAGGTTATGAATTGTGTAAGTCTAAGCCTATGGATACCGAATACAAATTGGCAGCTGTTAGAGGCAGACACTGTTACATAGATGTGGGTATTATCTTTATTGTGCAGTATAGGAATGTCTTAGAACTAGAGAAAGGCAGTTATACAGCACTGTGAACATATCAATGCCACTGAACTATTCACTCTATGATGATCAATGTTGTTCTACATGGATTTTACCTCAAAGAATTTCTTTTAAAAAATTTTAAAAATAATACCAAAAAAGGTTGGGCATGATGGTACACACCTGAATTCCTTGCAATCAGGAAGGAGACAGGAGGACTGATGTCTATACAAGGCCAGCCTAGGCTACACAACAAGTTACAGGTCACCCTGGAATACATAGTGAGACCCTGTCTAAAAATGATTTTTAACAAATGAAAAGTTCAGGAAGCTGTCACCAGAAGACCTGACTTTCAAGAACTGTTCACAGAAGCCCTGAAGAAAAAAAGGAAATAATTTAGGACAGAAACTCAGAGCTAGTCTGTTTTTCCACTTTCCAGACCTATCCATTGGTTCAATGAGGAGTGAGGACTGAGTGCTCACAACAGTAAGAGGAAGGAGTAACAGGGTGTTAGAAGTCACATGATATTATTAAGAGATACATAAAGGGACTGGGAATCCTTTTTATAGGGATCTGCACTGGCCAGAACATAGTACCATGTTACCAGACTCAAAAAAATTTTTTAATATTTTGAACTAAATGAAAATAAAGCCACTAGTCTTCAAAATTTATGGGATGCAGCAAAAGCAATGTTTAAATAAAAACATGAGCCAGACATCGTGGTCCATGCATGTAGTCCCAGATACACATGCCACTGAGGCAGAAGAATAGGTTAACCTGTGTCTTAGGTCCTAAGAGATCAAAAATCACACTGGACAAAATAAGAGACCCCTCCTATAGGGGATAGAGGAGAAAACTATAGCAAAGTAATAATGACAACGTTAATTCTTCCAAATTAGTCAAAAGACTAAAGAAAAATCTTTATGACTAACTGAAGAATGGCCAACCTCTTTTAGATAGCAAAACATCATGAAATTGTAATCATTTGGATAATGTGGGGAATTTTAAAATGGGATTTTTTAAGAACTTTATAAAGTTGGAGAGAAATACCTCACAACAAAATGATTAGTAGGCACTGTCCAAAGCAATTCACATACAGTATCATGTTTTAACTTCATCACAGCCCTAAGGTGGTAACAGAATCCCTATTTTCATTGAAATTCTTCCTGCTCCAAGTAACAGGAAACCAGACTCACGACAGATGAAGCAGGTAAGAGAAAAGACCAAGAGCCTGGAGCCCTGCGCTCAAACTCCACCACCCATCTTGGACAGTGTCCAATTCCCAGTTCTGCCATTTCCTGTGTAATCCTCCTTCTAAGTTCACCTGGTGGCCCCACACCTTCAGGCTCTAGCCCCACGGTGCTAATGGAACAGATGCAGCTGCAGTTTCGTGTCTTTTCTTGTTCCTACATTCAGTAGGAAGAATTAAAGGAATTTTTCAATTGCCCCTCCCACCCAAACCCACTTGAGTTCCCCCCCTTGATGATGTAACCATCATCATGGTACCAGAGTTTCTAACTAGTTTAACTTGGCCACATGTTCACTCACAGAATAACGTCCAGGACTACTGTTGGGGATAATTCATAGATGTCCAATGACAGGATTTAGCAAGGCCTCCTTTGTAAATAAGAAACCCATAGTTTAGGAAAATAAAGTGACTTGCCAAAAAACAGACATCTAGGAAATGAGTGTAGGTTTAAACTCGGATCTAGCAAAGCTTTACCCACTTAGGCTTCAATAAAGACTGTCTTAAGACTGCAAAAAGGTGGTCTCCCTGCTTTCTAAATCCACCACTCACTGTAACATAGCTGAAATTATACTTTTCCTCAAAAATTCCTCAACTACCATGTAAAAAAACTCAGAACTTAAAACTAATTGTGAATTTGACTTTTAAAACGGTTTAATCTGCTTTTACAAGCTTCAAACAGTAAGAGCCAGTTCAGAAAGTTCATTGCCAAGAAAAAGTTGTAACTTTTAAATGGAGCTTAAAATTATGTTGTTCCAGAGATATATCATGTATACCAGATTTATATCGACTTTGGGAACTTTAGTGACAAAAGACCAGTCTTCAGGCTCAGTGACTACTGCAGACGTTACTTTGTGGAGAACCTTGCATTCTTGTGTTTTCCTTGCACTTCCAGGTGACCTGTATTCCAGCTAATGTACAACAAAACTGTCATTTGCGGCAGGAGAAAATCAATACAGACTTCCGCGTGGGACCAAGAAGAGACTTATTTTCAAAGACCCCAGGGGTTCAAGCTTGGTTCAGTGGACAGCGCGGGAGCGCAGATTTATAGGGGTAGGAGATGTTACTGAGAGCTAAGGGGTTAGGTACCCCGGGAGGCCAGCAGCCAGCAGGGATAGCTCTCTTCCGCCTTCCCCTTGGCCTTCAGAGCAACCCTGAGAGACCCTGGGGCTAGGAAGGAGTCACTAGAGGAGGGGACGAACGTGACAAGGCCAGCCCGGCGACACACAACAGGCCGGGATTAGCAGGTCAGTTACCGGGAGCCAAGGCTGGACAATGCAGCCACCGTGAGAGGAACGCGGGGAGGCCGGGAGGCGACAGCAAACCCCCTGCGGGAAGCCGCACGGGTCAGCCGCACCCTCCGGATGCACCGAGCAGCCTGACTGCAGTGCGCCGGGCGGGAAGGACGCGAAGCGAACACCAGACAGCGTCGGAGGAGTGGGAGTGACGGCGCGCGCCTCACGATGACGTAACCGGATCACGCTGACGACACGCGAGGGGCGGGGCCGTGACGCAAGCGCCGGCAACCTCAAGCCGCTCCCCGCGGGTGAGGCCAAGAGGGTGTCTGTCAGGCCCAGCCTCCGGGTCCTCGGGACTTGGCAAACCAGCGAGCGTGCGCAGTGAGTGCCAGGCGCCGGCGAGCTTGCGCACTCCGAAGCGCGGCGGCGGCTGGGTGCCATGGTAACGAGAAGCAGTTAGGAGACGGTGCGTGTGTCTGGCCCCGACGTCTGAGGCCTAGACGAGCGCCGGTGCTGAGGGCAGGCAGCGAGGCCCGGACGCCGGGTAGTGTTGGGGCGGGAGGCAGGGGTGTCGCGGGAGGTCTGGATCGCTGTGAGCGGCCCGCGGTCCTGCCTGCGCTGAGCCTGGCGTGTGGTTTGATGAGGGACCTCATGGGACGTGTCCCATGACGTCACTAGGCTCTGCAGGAGTATTTAAAACTAACGTGTTTCCTATGCGTTTTTATTGCTGGATCAGCTGCTTCTGTTCACTTAGAGCGATTGGTGACTAAATGCCATGTCACCACGTGCTGTGCTTTCCTACCTGGCACAACCTCTTAACATGTGCAGGCTGAGATTTACAGACCCGCAGTTTTCTGTTGTGGCTGTTAGTGCCTGGCAGAGGTTAAGTTTACCGCTTTCCTGTTGCCAGACTTAACGGGTCACCTCTTCTCCATTTATATTTTCTCATACAGTTGGACTAAATCTGGCACATTTTGAGTATCTTTTAAAACTATACAATTTGCTGATACTATGGGACTTTGAAGAGGCAGTTTTTTTTTTTGTTTTGTTTTGTTTTTGTTGTTGTTGTTGTTGTTTTTAACACTCTTACCTTGGTATTAATCACAACGGCATAATAAAATCTAGTGAAATTGTAGACTAAATAGCTACCTGTGGTTAACGATAGTATGAATCTTGTTGAAAATTAAACAGTTTTTGGTATGATGCATACTTGGTCTATGCTGAACTATAAGCATTTTGAACTTGGAAAATGATGGTAGTGACCTTTCAGTATTTTACATGCCTTGCTCCAGCCTAGGCCATGACAAGGAACACTGACAACAGACTTCTTTCTTAGAGCTCCCATAGGAACAAGGAGGAGGGCACAGTGAGAATTATCCGGGCTGCTGAAGGATCTGAGCAGCTACTGGTTCTTTTCTTCCTCTTAAATCAGGTGTCTCACACATTAGTTCCTCTGGAACTCACTTTCCTGTACTCTTTTAAATTGTAGTGCTGGGGTTAGAACAGAGGGCCTCCTCTGCAGGCTTGGGAGACAGCTGCTCTGCCAGCACCCCTCTAAGGGTTAGTCCCCCAAACTATCCCCTAGGTTGCTTTTTAAAAGGTGCTCTGTTTCTCTCCATTGTAGAATATTGTTGACTCTTGCCTTCATAAAAATAGCACCAGGAAATAAATAATTTATTAAATAAAAATGTATGAAATTCTCAAGATATTGATAAAAATATTGCAAAAAGAAACAATATAACACCATGGTCCCAAAACTAAAAGGGAAACATCAAACACTCCCCCAGCTTTTGAGGGAATCGGAACGACAGTAAACATGTACAGGGTATCTTACGCAGAACAGTCTCTTGTAAGCCCTTAGGTGTTTTCTTCTTTTCTATAATATTCCTGCAATGTCAGTGTTTTTGTGTTTTTTATAGATGTAAAAACTAAGCCAGATATGTAGATAGCTTACCCCAAGAAGCAGAAAGCAGGTTGGGACTCATATTCTGTCCACTTGTGTGTTGTCCATAAATGAAGGTAGCCAGCATGCTCCTTATACCCATTTCTTGATTGTTTCCTTTCTCCCTGAAAAACAAACACACCATGCTGGTTTCCTGAGCATCTTTGCACTTGCTCATGTTATCTAACATGCTCATTTTTCTCTTCATGTCTTGGCTTACATGTTGTCTTTAAGGGTTGTTCACTTACTTAGTGTCTGATTTTGGTCTGAGACTTCGCTCTAAAACGCTTGTTTTTGCTGCTAGATTGTTCTTTGTATTCACATTCTTTCCAGCACTGTGGTAAGCTATTAGAGGACAGGGATGGGTTGGGTTATGACTGTGTAAATTGGAAGGCGTAGCTCCATGCTGTCCTGTAACTGGCATTCCTGTTATCATCATCTCCATAGCCCCAGTAGATCTGAATGTTTACAAATACTCTCACTTTCTGTTCACAGCAGAAGAATGGAAGGGACTGTAATGTGATGCTAGACTTTGCTGAAGCCACAACAGTGTTTCCTTATTGAGCATGTTAAAAAATAAGGTATTCCACCCTCCTCAAAACCGACCCATGGTTTCTCCTCAAAACCAACCCATTGTTTCACTCATGGGATGTAGTCTAACTGAGCCTTCTTTGATTATAAAAATAGTTTAGAAACCTTGTGTCCGCAAGGAGCTGTGAACAGGAGTGGGCGGTGTGTGTGGTGCAGGTAACAGTAAGTCACTAAGTGCTGCCTGCAGGCCTCTCCTGGCTCAAGGACCTGGTCCTGCAAGGAATACTTTAAGTTTGCACCAAAGAGCAGAGTGTTTGCCTGGAGTCTAATTTAGTTGCAGCAAAACAACAGGGGTTTATTTAGGCATACACAGGTTTGAATGTATTGCTTTACAATTAAGGCCCCAGTAATTAAATGAAAAGGTTTCCTTTGTTTCTAACATAAATGTTGGGCCTGGGGTTTACTCTGACTTCAGTACAATGGCTCTGGCATTCCTTCCCATTGGTTTGGTAATATGCCATCAGTGGAGCATCAAGCCTCAGTTTTCTTCTAAAAGATATTACATATGTTACACACTGATCCTGTAACTAAGACAACACCCACCTTCTACTTTTTAGGATCGCTCATCTAAAAAAGCTAACTTAGCAGTCACAGCAGTTGCCTTACAGGACCACATTGTACATGATCTTCAACTTGGACATCTCTCAGTAGCAGATCCTCACAAGACAAAAGTGCAAAAGAATGAGAGCAAGTCAAAATCTCTGAAAAGAGATGCAACAGCTATAGTAGATACTGGGCTTAGAAAGACTACAGAGGGCCCCAAAGTGGAAGAGCCAGAAAAGGAATATGTTCTAGACCCCACACCACCACCGCTAACTTTAGGTAAGCTAATCTAGTCATTCATTGGTTTGGTGCTAATTAACCCAAGGTAGCCTCCTCAAACTGGATGGTACCCTATTTACAGGGCTGAAGCAATGGTGTATTGGGGATAAAAATACAACCTTAACATTTTCATTGTATCAGCAGATGCTGACAGCCAAGTGTGTTGTTAACAAGGCTTTAATGCCAACTCTTCATCTGCCAAGGTTTTGTTTTGGTTTTTTTTTTTTTCCACTTTTGAGATGAAGTATTTGTGGAAGTATCCCATAAACAAGATGGCTGTCAGCAGTTCTCTTAAGTTGCAGCAACAGGGAGGTGACTTGCTTTTGTGAGTGAATTCCTGGCTGTGTACATTGTGCCTGGCTTTATCATGTGCCCTGTGGGCACCCCACATAATGCCAGAGTTGGTCTGTACTTCTGTATTTTAAGCCCTTCAGCCTTATTTTGCATATTTTTGTTGGCTTTGGGAATCTCCTTGAATAGCCCAAGCTGGCCTACCACTCTCAATCTCCCTGCTTCACCCTCCTGAGTGCTTGGCTTATAGGCATGTGTCTGCATCTTTGTGTTTTGTGAACGTAGTTTCCCTCTGGCATCTTCTAGAAGAGCTTTGTTACAGTGAATTGAAGACTAACTTCATGTGGTGTCCTTCCTCCTTAAGCAGCTTCCTCAACTCCAGGTGAGGCATCCATGTCTCCATAGCCCCAGCAGTGATGCCTAGACTCTTCAGCCCAAACCTTTCCTTGAATCTGTGTAGTAATCCCTCACTTGAACTAGGTGCCTTGATGTTCCTCATTTCAAGGGACTCCTTCCCAAAATTTTCACAGGCTCATTGCTTTCTGGTGAAACACTTTAACATCAGTTCAAATACCATCCACAGATTTAGTGCCTTTTCCATCTTAATTGGATCCGTGTCATACACTGAGGCCATAACTTTTATTCCTTTGAGAGAGAGTCTCACTGTGTAGTCCAAGCTGCCTTAAACTCGACCTTTGCCTCTGCTCTCCCCATAGCCCTACGTGACTATTGCGAGAGTAAAACTTGTAAAATTCTCATGAATCTGTAGTGGGTGGCCCTTCCAGCTTTGACCTGGAAATACACCCCCCTTGAGGCTTCTGTAACTGACACGCCTACAAGGCGGGCCGAGAGATGACCCCTGAAGACCCGAGATCCGGATGGGGGAGCTCTCTTGGTTCCTGGATCCTGGACGCTGGCGGTAGACCGAGCAGAGTTCTCCAGAGAACACGGCCGGACTGCGCTATACCTTTGCCAGACCCTGTAACCTACCCCTTCATGTGTAAGTTACTCCACAAAATAAACCTCCCTTTTAACTACGTGGAGTGGCCTTAATAATTTCACCAATATGAATCTATTTTTTTTATATATATTTATAGTTTGGCAGATAGAAGATTTGATCTTACCTTGGCAACCTCAGCATATAATTGTTTCCCATGAAATCAAGAACTTCACTGTTTCACTTCCTCTCTTGGGCACACTGGAGTGGCCAGAATCTCTGCTGTGTTGCTCGGGAGCCCCAGCACACCCTATGGCTGTGGTACTGCCACAGTCTGTCTGACCACCAAGACAACTACAGAGGGACAAAGGGTACATCACATATACAGCCTGATACACAAGACAGGAATGGAGCACAGGACAGTGAGATTTCATTGTGCTGCTTAGACTGACAAAAAACTGAAAACTTATGAATTATTTCTGGAACTTCCCATTGAATATTTTCAGATAGTAGTTGGCTATGAAAGTGCAGCCATGGATAAGGGAGCATGACTTCAGTGGATAATTAGCTCAGCATTATTTCCCTGGTTTCCATCACAATTGTAGCATGGGAAGGCCACAGAACTCTTTATACCATTCTTACAGTCTTTTGTTAAGTCTGAGATCATTTTACACTGGGAAGCTAGAATTAAAAGGTTTCTAAATGATTAGGCGTGGAAAATAGGCTTGGTCAGGGCTGTTGTTGTGTAAGTGACAGAAACAGGAGGTAGTAGGAGACCTGCACAGCACAGAAAGGAAACTCCCTCATCAGACAGTTCATCTGCTTTGTGCCTTTTGTTCCTTTAGTTGCTGGGGTAAAGAGCAGAAAGTTTCCACGTTTGGTTACAAGTGCAGAATAGCCAGCCAAGAGTGACAGGCACCTTGAGAGAAAGCCTTATCACTGGTGTTCTCCAGGAAAGCCTGTTCTCAGTTCTGCTACTGTGAGGTGTTATTACAACAGATACAGGTTTGTGCAGTTCAGAGTCTGGCCCTTGACAGTAGGAGTCACTTCACCTACAGTAAGTCATAGGCCCACCTGTAGTCTTAAGAATAAAGGCTGAGCTCATTGCCCAGGATGGTAGGTACTAAATCAGGACAGGAGAGGCCCTGAACCTAATGGCTCTGGGCTCAACTCTGCTTTTTGTTTCTTCTCCTGATGGTTTTAGTGTTGGTATATTTTTATCAGAAGTAACTCTAGTGAAGTGAGTTAATCTCACCTATGTTATCAGGTGAGTTTGGAAAATAGGTGCTCTTAACAGAATTTTTGTTTGTGTATTTTCCACAGGTGTAGGCATGTGGAGACCTAAGGTTGGTATCAGTATCTTCCTCGGTCACTCTCTACCTTATTTGTTTAGACAGAGTCTCTCACTAACCTAGAACTCACCAGTTCACCTAGACTAGCTGGCCAGCAAGCTCTGCACTAGGGTTATAGGCACATACTACTGTAGACATCTTTTACACAGATGCTGGTGCTAGAACCTATGTTTATGTGGATGGCACTTTACTGGCTGAGCCATTTCTCCTGATTTGGGCATGCATTTTATGATTATTTCCCTTTCTTGTTCTGTATTTTCTCTTTGTGCTTTTTATTTTATCTAGATCAATTTCATTAGAAATGTCTATTTTGGATTTATACCTGCAGTTGGTTCTGGTTTCATTTTGGCTCCTGTTTCCTTGGAATTTCTGCTGTTGTCCTTGTTACTTCCAGTTTTGTTTCCTTCACTTGGTTGTAGTTCCTTTTCCTTGCATCTTAGGTAAACATCTGTTTGCAGACTGTTTCCCGGCAACTTCATGCAGATAGACACATCCTTGTGAACTGCTGTTTACCTCCCATATTGACACAAATGCTCTCATAGCTACTTAGCTCTTAGCACTCTATCTCCTCATTGCCTTTTTGGTTTTCTTTACATCCCGAATTGTTGAGTCCCATGGGCTGAGCATCTGTTCTGTGACTTCTTCTGGGAAGACATAGAAGTCTCTGTACCTAGAAAATATATCTACTTCCTGTGAGATTAGTATGTTCATACTTCTACCATGAATTTTTCTAGGACCAAGAGTGCTTTTCTGATGGCCCTCTGTGCTGGGCTGACTTTTTAAAAATGCACCTTTACTGGTATTTGGCAGTTTGCAGATAGATAGTGGTTTACATTTACAGTCCTACCAGCCCTATGCCCAGGAATGTTGCAGGTACTTTTCAAAGTGAGTCTCCCCATGGGATATAAACTCATGTGATAGGTACTTATAAACCTCTCACTTAAGGAATGTATTCTTAGTTAGCATGTGATTGATGTGCACTTTGTAAAGGTCATTGGTGAGGGCAGCAAGGCTAAGTGGAAGAAGCCAGTGCTGAGGTTGGGGATTTAGCTTAGTGGTAGAGCGCTTGCCTAGCAAGCATAAGGCCCTGGGTTCGGTCCTCAGCTCCAGAAAAAAAAAAAAAAAAAAAAAAAACAAGTCAGTGCTACAGGCTGACAGTTAAATTAGGTGAAAAACAAGAAGGAAAATGGCAAAAAATTAATGTTCAAATTCTATACAACTGAACGTCAATCCTGCCTGCTTGATAATCACTCAAAATTCAGAATGATGACAAAGTCTGCATAAATCATTATTGTGAACTCAAGTGTTACCATTGCCCTCATACCTCCATAGAAAAGCACCTTGCTATGTGTTGTGAAATGTTGCTGTAATGCGTCTCTAGAATATCTGCATGCAGATTATCTATTAAAAATTATATGTGACTGTGTATGCTAAAATACATGAGTTTACATTGTGTCTTATCTTTCCTGTAGCCCAGAAACTGGGCCTCTTGCCACCTCCTCCATTGCCACTGTCATCAGATGAATGGGAAAAAGTGAAGCAGAGATCACTCCTGCAAGGGGACTCCATGCAGCCGTGCCCAATATGTAAAGAAGAATTTGAGCTCCGTCCCCAGGTACATTACAGACGGAACTTTAGATCAGCCCGGCACTGCTTCCCCAGTATTAGCCCGTGAGCCACCCAATTCCGTGGTCCTTTGTAACTGCCAAATATTTAACATTTTCTCTACCATCCCTAAAGTATGTGTGTATAGCTGAACACCATCACTTGACAGTGTCCACTTAGTGGTGTGACACTAAGTCCAAGTATGCCATTTGCATGAAAGGATGCTTTGAATATCTTCAAAAACTTCATGAGAGAATCCTGATATAAAGTAAAATCTTTATTCATGTATCTCTTAATATAAGATGGGTGGCCATCCTGGTGTATAGAAAGTTTATGACCTGCCACACAGACCCATTGCTGTACCTGACTAACCTGCCAGCTCCAAGGAGCCAAGGTCACTCATGCTTTCAGAATCTGGGGAGAAACATGGTTTTCCCCAAGGCTTTTGCATAGTGTGTTGCCTTAGCTCCTACATGGTAGGCACTGAGACAGCAGCTGAGAAAACCCAGCATTTAGCCAAGCTTCGGTCTCAGCTAAGGACCCAAAGCTTCATGGGCTATCCTGACCTCTCAGACTTAAAAAAAAAAAAAGGTTGTTTCACTACCAGCAAGGACGTTCACAGTCACATTACATTTTTGCTCTTCAGTAATGTGAAGATGCTTGAAGTACACCTTCCTTCTAGTTCTCGAGAGGACTGAATCTTATGTAGGAGTTGGATACTGGAAAGATTTGTCAGTTCTTGAATCACAGAATTGTCATATGTAGGGAAGTTTGTAATTTAGTGCCAGAGTACAAGATCATTAAAGCTACAGGGAATCATTCAACCTCACCTCAGCAACCTCATTTATTGTGCTGTACATGTTTAACCTGGTTGTATGAAGAATGAAAACTTAAACATCTCAGTGTGTTATGTAAGCATTTCCCTAAAAACTTTGTCATTTTGTTTTATTAAAGATACTACTGTGTTAATCTTGCATTAATTATTCCCTTATTAGAGTTCTTCTTAGTTAAAAACAGTTTTTCTGGGTTAGACAGATGGCTCAATGGCTAAAAGTACTTACTGGCTGTTCTTCCAGAAGACCCAGGTTTAGTTCCCAGAACCCACATGGTGGCTCACAACTCTAGTTCTGGGAGATCCTATGCCCTCTTCTGACTTCCGTTGGCACCAGGCATACAAATCAAGACATACATGCATGCAAAATACCCACACAAAAATAAATAAATAAAAACAATTTTCCCACCATAGGGTAAGTTCAAGATACTTTCAAGTAATCTCTTATTTTTATGATACCATCTAACAGTGAGAACAGAACTCAGGAAATTCACAACAGGCCAACTCAGAAATTATGACAAAATGTAAATGGAGTTTGATCCTCACTTGTGTGTAACTATCACCATAAACTGTTTGCCTATAATGAATATATGGATATCTCAAAGATAATGTTCTAATATTATATATCAGAATTATATAAGAATTACATCATTTACAGCAGATTGATATCTGCTGATAAAAGACTTTGAAAAATTATATTTAAAAAGAATAACTGAGTCCAAAGATGATACTAATACAATAGTTAATTAAATTTAAGCGTACAGTTGGCAGGGTCCAGAAAAGGTTTTAGGGAGCTAGAGACATGGCTCACAAGTTAAGAGCACTGGCTGCTCATCCAGAGTACTGGGGTTTCAATTCCTAGTACCCATATGGTGCTTACAACCACCTCTAAGTCCAGTTTCAGGGGATCTAAGGCCCTCTTCTGGCCTTTATGGGTACCCTGTGGATGTGGTACACAGACATACATGCAAGCAAAACACCTCTTCTCCTAGAATAGAATAAATAGTTTTTAAGAAAAGGTTTTAGAAGTTTATGAGTTCTATTCTAAAATTTCTTCCTTTAATCCCACTTGAGAAAAGTACAGCGTGAGCAACGGCATAGGGGATGGTCACTGAAAACAGGAGGACATGCATCTGCCCACTCACCTTCTCCACAGCCCATTATACCTGCCCGTGGCTAATGGTCTAAAATCCTTTCTCCTTACTGGGTTTAAGTAGTTTTATTTTTTTGTTTTTCCAGGTCAAAACATCACTGTTGGGTGGGGATTTTGAGTCAGAAGGGTAAAGTTTTCTTATAAACATACTTGCGCTCCATTTAAAAAGAAAAATGTAACTTATCTCAATGATGTCTTGCTATTTAAATGTAAAACTCACAATTATGTCACAATAATTTTAATGTGATTTTAAGTTTAGGAGTGTAATTTAGCTGAGCAAAGCCATATAAAAGATGCTTGCTTATCGTGTCTCTGCTCCTTCTACCAAGTCCACACCACATGGATGGGTTTCTTCCTGCCCTACCCTATCTACCTAGCAGTGTCTACCTTGGCGCTCCTTTTACTGGCTTACTATCAAGCATGATGTGTTGTTTTATGGTATCGGGCCACTGACTTTGCTTAGATGATATGCTTATACTATATTAAACTTAAAAATGTAAGTGTGAACTGCTCAGCTGTCTGAATGTTACAAGTCTTCAGATGCTCTTCTAGAGGATACATTACTAACCTAGGACTCTGCTCTCTTTTGTGGGCAGGTGCTGCTTTCCTGCTCACATGTATTCCACAAGGCAAGTAATCCCACCCTGGGCCTGGCCTCCTCCCTGCACTCACTGAAAGAGCCATTTGTGATCCCTGAGCACCATTTGTAGTTAGAATCATGGCTTGAGAGTAGACTGCAGCTCATCCTGCTGTGAAAATCATGGATTTTGTGTGACAGAACCACAGATGTTTGTGTAGCAGATTGTTAGTACCACACATCAAGGCTGCTGATAGCTTACTTCCTGCCGGCTGTTTGCAAGGCAGTTTGACACACAGCATTTTACCTTTATGCCACTTGACTTTCAGAGGTTTTTGAAGTCTCTGCATGCATGTTCTTGTGGAAATCATTTTTGGAACAGGTTTCATGAGGAAGGTGTTAACATCTGCTGAAACTACTTCACTTCATAATCTTAATTGGACTGAGTCTCAATTATGAGAGAAAGAACACTGTAATTACATTAGAAGTAAAAAAAAATGTTGTTTATAAGTAATTACTTGTAAAGTTTTAAGTGAAATCCTTTTCTTCAGGCATGCCTTCAGGCTTTTGAAAAGTTCACAAATAAAAAAACCTGTCCCCTCTGTAGAAAGAACCAATATCAAACCAGAGTGATACATGATGGGGCCCACCTGTTCAGAGTAAAGAGTGCAACCAGGTAAGAGTGTCCTCAGTGCCTTGCAGAGGGGAGACAAATGTTTGCAGCTCAGGCTGTGATTTCTAACCCAGGAGGTCACCAGAGCAGCCCAAGCTGGGAAGAGTAGTGAAGTACTTGTTAAAAATAAGGCCATTAAGGGGCTAGAGAGATGGCTCAGTGGTCAAGAGAACTAACTGCTCTAGAAGACCCAGGTTCAATTCCCAGTACCCACATGGTGTGGCTCATAACTGTCTGTAACTCTAGTTCCAGGAATTGTATGTCCTCTCTGACCTCCATGGGTACCAGGCACACAAGTGGTATAGATATTCATGCAAACAAAACATTCATATGCATAATAAAATAATTTTTAATTTAAAAATAAGACTACTAGGCGGTCATCATTTCTACATCTCTGTGTTTTAGAATCCAAGCCTACTGGAGAGGGTACATCGTTAGAAAATGGTACAGAAACCTAAGGAAAACAATCCCTCCTACAGATGCCAAGTTAAGGAGAAAGTTCTTTGAGGAAAAGGTGGGTGTGTATTACTACCTATCCACACACACATGGTCTATGTGGGTGAATATTAGGGACTGGTAAAGCCAGTCTGACTTCACTTTTAGAGCTTTTTGCTCAACTTAGTGGCCTCCAACCTCATTGCATGAAAAAAAATGACATTTCAGACCAGCTTTCATTTGACCATTGTGTGCTGTTTGATGGTACCATCTTCTGATAAAATAAGACAAACTTGAGTTTTTCAACTCTAGGAGGCCCCAGTTATGCTTACAACATCAGTAAAAATAGAGACCTCACTAACATCTCCCGGTACCTGGCTGAACCTTGTAGGGGTTACCATAATACAGAAATAGACAATTCCTTTCTGTGCTTGCTATGCTTACTTTCCATGTTTTATATTACGTAGGGTGTCTTAGTCATGGCGTCTGTTACTGTGAAGAGACACCATGACCACGGCAACTCTTATGAAGAAAAATATTTAATTGGGGTGACTTATAGTTCAGAGGTTCAGTTTATTATCATCATGGTGGGACATGGCAGTATGCAGACAGACATGGTGCTGGAGAGGTAACTGAGAGTTCTACATCTTGTGCAGGCAATAGGAAGTAGTCTGAGACACTGGGCGTGGCTTGAGCATTGTAAGACCTCAAAGCCCACCCTCACAGTGACATACTTCCTCTAACAAAGCTATACCTACTTCAAAAAAGCCACACCTCCTAATAGTGTCACTCCCTTTGGGGGCCATTTTCTTTCAAACCACCAAATGAGAGGTGCTTTTTAACAGTTTTCCATGTCTCCGTTTGAACAGAAAGGACTGGCAGGTATTAGAAATAACCACCCCTGAGTGGAAAACCTTTCTCATGGCAGGTCTAGCCACCATTAGTGGGCGCTTTGGGGCTCTTTCCCTTACCTAGGATGTGAGTGTCACTGCTGACCTAAGAATCAATTATAAAGAAACACATAGTAGGCACTGAAATTCTATATTTGTTGAAAACATTAGTATCTTTCCAAGTTAATTTTCATGTACCTTGTTTTAGGTTTGCTAATGTTCTTTGTTTGTTTATGGTAACACTAGTATCCCAACATGCCAGACTCAGATCTCTGAGATAAACTCCTCAGCCAGACATAATGATCCATGTCTATAGTCAACACCTGGGAAACTGAGGTAGAAAGACTGCTTGAATCTGGAGTTTGAGGCCAGCCTAGGTACCACAGCAAGGCCCCATCTCAAAAAAGAAAAGGATTGGGCTGGAGAGATGGCTCAGCAGTTGAGAGCACTGATGCTCTGTAGCTAGAGTTTTTTTCTCTGGGTCCCAAGCCCCAGCAGTCCCATAGCCCACTTATAAAATAAACATACAGACGCTTATATTATTTAAACTGCTCAGCCATGAACTCAGGCCTACCATTGTCTAGCTCTTACTCTTATACTCAGCCCATTTCTGTTAATCTCTATGTCGCCACATGTTCTGTGGCTTTACCTGCTGCCTTTACATGATGCTCCCTGGACGGCAGGATGGCGTCTCCTCCTCTCCACCTTTCTGTTCTCTCAATTCTCCTCTCTGCTAGTCCCGCCTATACTTCCTGCCTGGCTACTGGCCAATCAGTGTTTTATTTATCAATCATCCACAGCAATGCTCTTCCAGAGGACCTGTGTTCAATTCCCAGCACCCATATTGGCAGCTCACAACTGTAACTTCTGTTACAAGGGATCCAGTGCCCTCATACAGACATATCTGCAGGCAAAGCACCAATGTACATCAAATAAAACAAACAAATTATATTTTTTTTAAGTGAAGAGAGCCGAGATGTTAGCTTGGGGGTGGGGGGACCATCTTCTCATAGTCACTCTGTGCTGTCATCATTCCTATAGAAGTGTCATTGACACGTTTAGTTTAGCTTTTTGTTCTTCCATCTAGGATGGTGAGTATAACAGACAACCTTTAATGATAAGCACGGTTCCTTATTTTCTAACTATTTTCCTAGTTATTGCTGCTTTAGGCACAAGACTGAGTGAGTGATCACAACCATATACTTCCTGGTCTCATGAGAAACTCATTTACCTCAGAGGAAGAAATGGGAGTGTCTGTGACTTTGTGTGTGGCTTTGCCCTTCCCTAGGTGAGCCAGCCCATTTCAGCTGTGCTAGAACTACATTGATTATAAAGCAATATAATTTTTTCTAGTATCTTTCCTAGGCACTAAAGGTATTGGTATCAGCACAAGACACCCCAAGACCAAGTTCTCGACACAAAGAAGATTTATTTGCCCCAGAAGGACAAAGAGCAGGGAATAAGAGACAAAGACAAGAGAGAGAGGAAAAGGGAGAAGGGGAAGGGAGTAAGGGAGAGGGAAGAAGGGGTATTTGTCCTGGAAGGACAAAGGACTGCCTCTGGATAGAGAGGAGACAGACATGGCCCATAGGCAAATGGTAGTTTATGAATGTAAAGGGAGAAGCACCCTTCCCACCCCATGTTAGGATGAAGTGTTTAATTTTCATTGGGCATATTGATTAGGTAAACTAGAGGGGCTTCTTTTGATTGCTGGATTTCACGTGGACCTTGGTAGTCAGCCTCAAGAGGAAGAAGTGGCCAAATAATGGACTAGACCTTGGTAGCTAGCTGTGGAATGTAATCTAATGGTTTTTAGCAAGGCAGAAGGAATGGAGAAGGGCAAGGCCTGCCAGAGCCATGTTTGCCATGTTCTGACTGGCTAGAGCCCCTTCAGGCACTAGAGTATTTATTCCAAGCAACACTGTTATGAGAATATATAAATCAGAACATTCGACATGCTGTGGTTGTCACTGTTCCTCATATTTAACTAAGAAAAACACTGAGTTTCCTTGAAGAGTAGGGTGGCATTAAATGCGATATGGATGCTAAGCTAATGGCTTTGCACACTGCATTGTCAAGTCAGAATGGAACAGTGGGTGGTGGCTAGAAGATACCTGGGTACTGGTTGGCCTGGCCTGAAAAAAGCTCATGCCTTTGGCTGTCAGAGGCAGCAGGAGACCCAAAGGCAAAAGGCACAGGGACTGCCTACCAAGTTGAATTTGACCAAGAAGAAAGCAAAAGATCTCAAAAACCTTGATCTCTCCTAGATGAATAGGGAACTCAGAATATCTGGGGTAGGGATGAATTTCTAAAAAGAATCCCTCATTCTTGCCTACTGTTGGGTGAAAAGCTTCCTGTTTTCCCACACTGCCAGGTTCTTTCTCAAACACTGCCATGTGCAGAAGAAATCAAATTGAGTAAAGTCCTGATCGTTAACTGGATGAAAGAGTGTGTCTGTCCTCACTTCCCAGGATGAGTTGTCCCTCTTTCTGACATAGAAGGCAGCATGCCAGCCTCCCTTCTAGGCCACATCTCTGTCTCTGCTCATTAGTCAACATGACCCTGAATGAAACCGGGATAGGCACTTTGGGCCAGCTTATCATATTTCAGACATCTCTCTTTAGAGCTCAGTTTCAGCTTCCATTCAGACTGATATCTTCTGCAGTTGTTCTTCTCTTTCTGTGCTCTCCTGCACTCTATAGTCTGTGGTTTGTTTGATGGTCAGTGTTGTTCTCTGAGTATTCTTAGTGATTTTTTTTCTTGAGATAGTCTTACTTTGTTGCCTAGGCTGGTCCTGAATTTGTAAGTTGAAGTGTAAGCTGTGACTACAAGCAAACACCACTGAGCCAGAAGCCCTTTATAATTTCTAATGTGTGATACTATATGGCTTATAAGCCAAAGTCATTGTTTGCTTTTGCAAAACTATGACTTGATAACTATTTACCATCTGTATGTGGATAGTTTGTTCATGTTTACATATAATGACTTTGGAAAGTCTAGGCTATACTTTGCTGTCACATAAAGCAGTCATGACAATCAACTGATGGTCCTCACTACACTAATATTTATCTATGAGGTTGTGACACAGAGATTAACTCATGTGGTCTGAGAACATGTGAAAGACCCAATGCTGGAGGTTGTTTTCAGAGTCCAGTGATGTTGTGGAAGTTCATGAGGCTGTATTCTGAAGCAAACGGAGCCCCGGTAGTGTCTGAGGCCCAGCCCTGATGGCTGTTCTATGACTCAAAATGTTTTTCAGACACTGAAAACATTTGTTGTATCTTTACTTGCTACAAATGAGCCTCACTATCATTTTTCTTAGAGCTTTTTAAAGTCTCCAAATAATTCCTTCCATGTAAGAAAACACATTTCCAGTTTCTCATAAGAGTGACAAGGAAAACTAGGACCAGCCAACAAATGAAGACAGATCTCTCTGCTCAACACCACCTTCCATCCTGCAGGGAAGAGCTGGGAACCATTGCAGGCCCACAAGAGCCCCTCTGGCTTTTATGATTCTATTACAGCATCAACACCACTTCTCTGAAAAGGAAGCACTTTTACAGTTGTGTCCACTGTAGTCTGAGGCTCTTGATTAACAATCAAGAACAAACTATTGTTGTTCATAGGGAAAAAAAAAAAACATTAAAAGTGAAAGAGGGGAGTCCATATACTAAGGAAGTAGAAGCTGGGAACAAGCAGGAGTAGCTATGCTGACAGCTGAGAAGGCAGGTTTGAAGGGTTGGAGAGATGGGTTAGTTGATAAAATGCTGCACAAGCATGAAGACCTGATGCTCAGCACCCAGACAAAAGTAGCATACACCTGTAATCCCAGGTGGGTACAGGAGAATCTTGGGAGCCCAGTGGCCAGCCAGCCTAGTTAAGTGAGAGACTCTGTTACAAAAAATTAAGGTGAAGAACAATTGAGAAAGATACCAGACATCACCCTCTGGCATACACTTGCACCGGCATGCACGCACATACCCACATATATACGCTAAACACATTCACAAGAGAAAAAAGAAGACTTCAGTCAGAAATTTGAAGCAATAAATAAGGTGATTAGAATTTTATAAAGTAAAAAGCCCACCAAGAATGTGCAGTGAATAAGCACCGGACATTGGTGTACCCTGCTTTGTAAATCATACACTCCTGGATATTAAGGGCCACATAGGTCCAAATACAATAGTATGGGAGATAATTACTCCCACTCTGAAAACAGTCCCATTCACAACAGCCTCAGAAAATAAAACACCAGGAGTAAACCTCATCAAAAGAGTTGAAAACCAGTGGAAATTTAAAACACTGAAGAAATTGATGGAGACATTAAAATATGCAAAGACTTCCCATACACATGGATTTACAGAATATTGTGAAAACTAGCCATTTGAGAAAAAGCAATTTACAGATTCTGTGTAATCTCCATCAAATTTCTGATAACATTCTTCAAAGGATTGGAAAAAAGCCTAAAATTAATATAGAAGCACTAAATAGCCAAATGATCCTGAGCAGAAAGAACAATGCTAGAGGTATAATACCTTATCTCAAAGTATATTACAGGCATAATAACGAGATCAGCATGGTGTGGACACAAAAATAGACAAGTGGACCAATGGGGTAGAATAGAGGAGCCAGAAAGAAAGCCACAATCTACAGCCACCTAATTATTGACAAAGATGTCAAAAGCACATTGAGAACAAATTTCAGTCATTGTGCTAGGGAACTGGATTTCACAAGAAGAATGACCCTAGGTCCCTCTCATCCTGTGGGAAATTCTATTCCAAATGGGGCGTGTACCTTAATGCAATACCTGAAACTACTAAAAGAAAAAAGTAAGGGTACCACTTCAAGATACAGGCATAGGGAGGACTCCAACAGCTCTGGGAATAATACTGAGAATTAACAAATGGTATTGCATGAAATTTAAAGTTTCTACACAGGCAAAGAAAGAATTGAGTGAAGGGACGGCCTCCTGAATGGGAGAAAAAGTACTTGCCAACTATTCATCTGAGAGTGTCTAGGCTATATAACAAACAAACAAACAAACAAATCCTCAAAACTCACCCAACCAATAAATGGCCAAATAAACTACACAAACAGTTCCCAAAATAAATTCAAAAGGCTAATAAACATGAAAAATCAGCCACTTTTCTTAGCCAAAATTAGGGAAATGCAAATCAAAACTATACTGATAGTCCATCTCACCCTGCTCACAATAGCTAGTGTTAAGACAACCACAACACACTAGTAAGGATATGGGGAAAGAGGAACTCTTACTCCTGCTGCTGGGAATATTTATTGGTATACCCACTATGAAAATCAGTATGGATATTTCTAAAAAAAAAAAATCTAAAAATTGAACTATCATGCACTATAGCTGTGCTGCTCTTGGGCACATACCTAAGTATCCTGAATCATAAAACAAGACAAAACTGCAGAGCTGTGTACACTGCACCACTGTTCACAACAGACAAGGAACTAGCCTGCCTGTCCACCATCAGCCGGGTAAATTAAGAAGATAGGAAATATGGTTGTCATACACAATGTAATTTTATTCTCATAAAACAATGAAATTATCTCATGTTACATGAGATAAACTATTACAAACAAATGTTTTCTCGGATACACAAGATCTAGGTTTAAATATGTGTATGATATGAAAGCATAATGGGGACAGACCACTTGGAAGGAAAGTAACTTTCAGGGTGGGGGAATAGATGGCTTGGGGGACAAACAAGGAGAGTATATATATATATATATATAATATTGAATCACATTAGTTGATATGCTAATGTGTTACAAACTAATAAAAAATTAAAATGTTTAAGAGAAAAGGAAAAGTATCAAGTATATTTAATATATGTTATGTCTGGATTTTTATTTTGGGGCTTCTGAAGATGATCCTAGAAAACGTTAGTGTGCAGAAGAAAGTGAGGACTGTTGTTGTGTACAGCAGTGGTCTGAAAGATACACAGTTTTTCTCAGCCACAATAAGGAACACATTGTTTAGAGAGACCCAGCTCATGCATACACATGACAGAAACAAAGCCTGTGTTCTTCATGTACCTGAAGGTGAACATGCAGGATGGTTCCTTACCGTGTCTGTTGTGAACAGTGGTGAAGTAACCATGGCTGTGCAGCTATGTTTGTTCTGCAATTTAGGATACTTAGCTATGTGCCCAAGCGTGGCACAGCTGTAGTGCGTGATGGTTTGATTTTTCGATTTTTTAAACTTCCATACTGACTTTCATAGGCTTTTTTCAGAAAGCCTTTCAAGAGAGTAACTTACTGTTGTCACATGCACACTAGATCATTTGCAAAGGGCAGCCATACTCCATAAGTAGTGGGAGTCACGTGGGGATGTTATGTGTAACAGCTCTTTACATATAAATAGCTGAACATTAATACAAGCAGCCTTCTTTTCCTCCAAAGACAGTCTTGCTCCATTTGAGTGATATATGGGCAGGGAGGGACACAGATGTATAATTCAAATCACCATGAGGTTGTACTCAAAATTCATGCCACAAACAAGCATTGTGTCAGTGCCTCTGATCTGGGAGTTTGATTGATTCTGGGATTCAGAAGTTCCCAGCTCTGCTGGTTTCCTGAGCCATATCTTAAATCGACTCTCTTTAGGCCTCATCACTGCCTCCTTTCCCACTGGACATTTGAAATCCATAACCTCAAGCCCATTTTAAGCAAATTAAGATTATGGTATGACACAGTGCATTGGCAGGAGGTATGTTCCCTTCTCACTGCCCTCTGTTATCTAGGCTGTGTGACAGTAATCAAATGACTAGCAACGTGATGGCTTCTCCCTGTCTAAACAAATTAGTAGAACTCTGAGCTACAGAAATACTCTAGGAAATACCAGTCTGCAATTTGTAGATGTTAGAATGTTGTGGACTCTGGAAGAGTGGTGAGGTGACTTATTACTGAATTTCACATGACCAAGGTGTCACCTTGATGGGTCTAAGGGCTGCTCAGGTTATCAGGCTGACATTATCCCTGGGTATGCTGTTGGGTGTTTCCAGGTGAGAGGTGCATTAAATTAATGAGCTCAGCAAAGTACAGCACCCTCCCCAGGGTGGCTGGGCAACATCCAGGACATATAACCCCCTTAGAAGCCCTAACAGAATAATTAAAGAGAACATGAGAACAGAAAGCACTAGAAGCTAATATTATTATCTGGGATGGGAGCCACCTTTCTGAGTGTGGTTCACCCACAGTAAGGAAATAACTGATAACTACACAAAATTGTCAAAACATCTTTATAGATAGAAAAACATACAGAGACTAATGACAAATCATGAAATGTATTTGTTATTTAAGGGACATTTAAAGGGCATTCTAGAAGCACATTTTCTTAATGCATTACCACAGGTATACTCCATATATTTAAAGCTAAAACAAGAACCTATTTGACCTATGAGATTGGCAAGAATTAGAAAGTCTGACAACATTCTCCAGTGCTAATGAAGGGGGAAATGGACTATGGCCACTAGTGGACCTGGCACTGGCTGACTGCCACTAAAATTTTATCCTATAGTCTATGCACAGTTACTGGGCTGTGCCCACAGCAAGAGTTATTTTTAAAAGGAAGAAAATATAACCAGAGCAAACTGCACAGTAGTTACAAAGCCCAAGGTAGATAAGGTGGGAAATACTTTCATGATATATAATTCAGCTAAAAACCAAGTATGGAACATTACAAACACAGAGTACAGATGAGAATGGGTGAATCCAGGTGTGCAATTGTTTAAGACAATAGAAACCTCTGTGCTTTGTAGAGAAAGATACAGGGCGAGTGGAGATGAAAGCAAAAAGAGAAATTTTGTTTGGTTAATTTTGTTTTTATGAGACAGTTTCTTCTAACCCTTTATACCCAGGTTAGCCTTCAACTCCTGATCCTCCTGCCTCAGCCTCTAGAGTGCTATGGATTAGAGGTATGCATCACCATAGAGTAAATTTTTGTATAAGAACTTGTGTTCTATAATTTTTTAAACTATTTCCATGATCAATTCTTACCCAAACTGGATCCTTTTGTTCTGTTTAAATTGTGTCTCCAATAATAGAACACCAAGGAAACTTACTAGATTGTATCTCCAATAACACAGAACACCAAGGAAACTTATGCGCAGTCAAGGCAGAAGAAATGGGAGTGATGTGTGTAAATCTGCTTGGCCTGCTGGAATTGGGAGGTTACAGATGCTGAGTAGAGGAAATGAACAAATGGGAAGGATGGTTCTTTGGGAGGCAGAGGCTTTCTGGGAATCCAGGCGCACTCTTGTATAGTTCTTTCCAGTCTTCTCATGGCAGTTGTCAACTGTCATAGACTGGTCAGTAGGAGGGTACGGTTGTTTAGTACAAGATGGGACGGTAATAAAGTTCAGGGTTGTCTCACAGCCACTCTGACAGGTCCTCCCAACTTTGCCAGCTCATCTGAAGACAGACTTCTAACCTACAGGCATCCTGTCCTCCAAGATTCAGGCAGGTAGAAATTCCGCTAGGTCAGCAAGTAGTGCAAGATTACAGAATCACACATGAATTGATTTTTATTTCACTAAAATTAAGAAGAAATTTCTTCTTCATTGACTTTTCTGCTTTTAATAAAATAATTTAAAAATATTCCTGTTAGGCTGAGGAGATGGTTCTGTGGGTAAAAGAGCCTACTGTACAAGTGTGAGGACTTGAGTTAAACCCCCAGAACCAGTGTAAAAGCCAGAGAACATAGCAGGACATTTGTAACTCTAGAGCTCTGATGAGGAGACAGGAAGTAAAGACTGGAGACTCTGCACAAGCTCTAGGGCCAGCTCCAGGGGGTGGGTGGGGTGTGGAGAAACCCTAACTCAAACAAGCTGGAAAGCAAGGACTGACACCCAAGGTTGTCCTCTGACCATCACACGGATGCCCACACAAACACTCCTACAGAAGTTAGGAAAAGGGGGAAGGCAGCAACAAGAGAGGATAATGACCAGAAAAGGTAATGAGGGATTAAAGCATAGCAAGACATCAAATATAACGGGTAAATTTACCTGTTATATAACAAACTCTTGGATTTCATTGATGTAGAACACTTAAAATGAAACAAAATGTTCAAAGTAAATTCATATTTAAAAAAAATTAGCCGGGCGGTGGTGGCACGCACACCTTTAATCCCAGCACTGGGGAGGCAGAGCCAGGTGGATCTGTGAGTTCGAGGCCAGCCTGGGCTACCAAGTAAGTTCCAGGAAAGACGCAAAGCTACACAGAGAAACCCTGTCTCGAAAAAAACAAAAAACAAAACAAAACAAAAACAAATGAGAGCAGGCATAGTGGCCTATACTGGGAGGCTAACATAAAAGCTTGTGTTCAAAGGCCAGCCCAAGCCTACATAATAGCAGCACCTTGTCTCAGAATAAATAAACAAGCAAAAAAGGAAAAAGTGGGGCTGGGAGATTGTTCAGTAGGTAAGGTGTTTGATGCCAGGCCTGAGAACTTGCATTCAGATCCCCAGTAGGTGGTCTTCCAGCCCTGTGATCCCAGCTCCAGGAGAAAGAAATTGGAGGATACTGAGTTTGAGACAAGAGCTGGTCTCTGACAGAGAGACAGACAAACAGATAGGAGAGAAATAACAAACCTAGCTACTAAAACCAGCATCTGATATGAAAAGTAATTTAAAAGTGGACATTGGAAGATAAAGTATCACCAGGCTCAAAACACTGAGGAGGAAGGCATCCACATACATGGAAATCAGGTTAAAATTTAAGAGGCTCATATATACAGACTACTGCCATTAAAGACCAAAATGTAATTGAAATTAGTTTCCACAAAACTAGCAAACATGGGAAGAAATTTAAAGTATAAAATAACAGAAACTCACATGAATATTTCAACTTCACTAAAAAGATACTCAAGTGTAAATAATCCTAAATGTATTCCTAATCCTGACCACCAGTACCAAAACTCTAGGATGGAGTTTATTACAATAAAGGCTGTTTATTGGGGGTGGGGATGGAGCTCAACATCCAGACATTCCTGAGTTCAATCTCCAACACCACATAAACCAGGTACAGCAATGCATGCCTGTAATCCCAGCACTTGAAGCAGGCAAGAAGATTCAATTTTCCAAGATCATCCTCAGCTACATCCTCGGCAAGGGTGAAGCTCTATCCTGGGCTGTAGAGGCCAGCCTGGGATGCAAGAGACCCTGTCTGTTTAGTTTGTTTTGTTTTGTTGCTTTTGAGACAGATTTCTCTGTGTAGCCATGGCTGTCCTGGAACTCACTCTGCATACCAGGCTGGCATAGAACTCAAGAGATCCACCTGCTTCTGCCTCCCGAGTGCTGAGATTAAAGGTGTGCACCACCTCCACCCGGCTGAGACCCTGTCTTTTAAAAAAGCAAAACAAAACACTACAACATATCAAACCATGACAATGTAACCCTGGATTGCTCAGCACCAGAGCACTACTCTGGCCAGTCTCTGCCTAGCAGTAGTGCAAGGAGACAGAATATAGCAGGTGTGTGGTGCAAATGTAAATATGTTTGATACTGTATATTGATAAAATGCATTAAAATCACATAAAATTACCCAAACTAGACTACTGGGTATCCATAGTCAAGGTATATATGTGGTAACTATTTATTGCAAAGCCACAATAATCAGATGTAAATGTGGGAAACTGCCCCTTCATAATAGTTCATAGCCCAATCTTAACAAGGAAGCTTCAAACCACAGAAGGGCTTCTTCTGATAAAGTCAAAGTACTGAATAAAATGACTAATATTTATGGTGCATTTAAATATAAACATCCATTTTCCACAGATAAGTTTAATGAGACTTTTAAATCTTAAAAAAATACTCATGAGCTTGCCTATGCACCTCAAACTACACAAGTCAACTCTAATACCTATCTAGCAGAGTAGGAAGAGCCATCTTCTATTTTAAAAGACAACAAACCTTTTGATATATAAAACATAAATTTGGTAGCTAAATCCCCATTAAATAATGGACAACTAGTGAACAGAAGAAAGCCTTATGTATCAGTATATAAAATCTAAATTGAGAATTTTAGTCCATTCATATGGAGAGGGCAAGAGAACATTATTTAATACTATAATCTGCCAAAACTGTATGAGTTTTCAATATCTAAACACTAAATGAAACCAGGGTTGAGGCAACTTCCTGGGCACCACACCTTGTCAGATGGAAAGGATAAACCAATGAGTAGGTCAGAAGCCACTGTATCAGAAATCACCAGGATCTGAGGCCCAGCACCTTTGGTGCCTCCCAGGACCAGCAGGAAGGAAACCTGATTGAGAACACTGGACAGCAACTTGTTCTGAGCACAGCAAAGCAGCCATCTTTATTTCTAGTAAAACTATAAGAAAAAAAGTTTAGTGAAAGAATATTAGTACACACACATATAAAAATGTTTAGGGGTTCCAACCATTTTCTTGTGCTTTTTTAAAATTTTCATCATAGAAGTGAAATTTCATAGTGGGAACAGGAAATCTGAGTAACAGGTGTTGCAGAGGTTAGTAGCATGGCCCAGCAGTGGATGTGCAAGACTCGGTCAGCCTGAGGCACTGCATACTACTGCCTTATTAGGTTCAGTATGGTATTATAATAATAAAAACAGACAGTTTTCGGTTTTTTGAGATAGTTTTCTGTGTGGCAGTTCTGGAACTCACTATGTAGACCAGTCTGGCCTCAAACTCACTCTGTAGACCAGGCTGGCCTCAAACTCACAGAGATCCTCTTGCCTCTGTCTCCCAAGAGCTGGGATTGAAGATGTGTGCCACCACTGCCTTGCCAGAACAAAACCATTACCTGGCCAGAACAGAATTTTATTTTTTAACAAGAAAAATGGTTTTAATAAAAAAGTTTGATGTTTTCCATTCAGAATGGCTGTAAAGAAAAGTGTATGTGTGTATATGTGCAGGTATGTTTGTACAAGTGTGTATACAAGTACACATGCATTTGGGCACAGCTGTGTGCAGGTGTGTGGACAGGTATGTGAACGAAGATGTTTGTGCAGAAGTGTGTGCATGCAGGTATTTGTGCAAGTGGTATGAATATGTGTGCAGGTGTGTGTGTGTGTGCCGCTGTGTGCTCAGCCAAAAGTGTGTCCTGTTTATACTGGCTTCTACCTTCTTTCTTTGAGACAGAGTCTCTCACTGCACCAGAGACTTGCTATTTCAGCTAGACTAAATGATCAGCAAGTTCCAGGAATCTACCTGTCTCTGTTGGGGTTCCAGGTATAGGCATCCACGTCTAGCTTTTTACTTTGGTGTTGGGGATTGAACTCAGGCCCTCATATGAAACTATGTGCTCTTTACCCACTGGGCCATCTCCCAGACCCAAAATATTTTAACATAAGGTTGTATATAAAGATGCTTTAAGAGTTAGACATCTTAGATTAGTATGTCTAAAATAAAAATGTAACTGCTGGCCCTGACTCCTCATTATGTGAGTAACTTTTTTTCTATCAAAGGTAATTAGTCCAACAGAGGCTCTTATTCCCTGAAGCCCCATCCCTTTCAAGTCAATTAGCCAGTCACATCAGATTATGAAGTCTAGCTCCCTCGGTGGAATGAGAGGTAGTCACTTCCTGTATGACTATTTCTGTGTTCATGAAAGATGGAGCCTGGGCCAGATGTGTTTAGTAGTATGGTTTGGGTTCCAGAAAATCCCTCCCCTCTCTTTTTCAAAAGAAAATGCTTTTCTAAACTTATTTTCACTTTCTTGATGTTAGCCCAAGCTTATTCTTTTCCCATAATTAACATTCGACCTTACTTGATACTTCTACAAGTTTTTTTAAAGTGATTCTGCCTACAGCTTGAACCTATGAAAGTCTTCAAAGATAAAAATGCTTACTAAAATTCAAGTCCAGTTTGAGGTGAACCAGTATGTCTAGAGGTTTCCTAGTAGCAACTCCATTAAGAAAAAATTCCAAAGCCACAATGACCAATGGCTCTAGCAAAGTTCCTTTGGGTGAGAGACTAGCTTTGTGATACAGTTAGCAGCATTCCAGAAATACCAAGTTGTTCTAGGGAGATGGGAGGCCCTATGTTTTTGCACATGCCTTCTGGTCACTCTTAACTGCACAAAACTTCAGATCAGTAAACTGTCAGAGACAGGTTTGAGTGTCAGAAACTGGAGATTGTACTAAACATGCTGTGGTGAATAACAATGTGGAGGTGGCAAATTCTTTATCTGTGGAAGGCAACGACTATTTTAACCTGGAAAATACCCACATATTTAAGATACAGCTCCCTTTTCACTATGATCAAAGAGTAATGTAAATTCACTTTTACATTTCTAGTCAAAAAAGAAAACGCAAGTTACTAAGGAGGAATAAATCTACTGGCTCACTGCAGTGAGATGGGTAAACACTGCTTTGGGGAGGCAGTCAAGCAGAAGTGGCAGCTGGCCCCTTCCGAGTGAGCAGCCACAGTGGAAACCAGAACTAGACTTTAAAAACAAAACACCATTTATCTTGGTATCATGTAATGGCAGTTAAAAACAACAAACAAACAAAACCCCAAAGACTTGCAGCACCAGGAGAATGACTGCTGAGCTGCAGCTTTGCTTTACAAAGCTGACCTCATCTGTGCACTGCCGCCTTAGCTTGTGTGTGGGCAGAGCCTCTGCTCTCTGGGAAGCACTGGCCTAGATCCAACATAAAGTCCCCGCGGAGAAAAAGAAGTCTAATGAATTGAAAAGAAAGAGGTAATCGCCCATTTGGGAGCTTTAAGTGTGAACAACTGGAGGTGCTAGTGTCCTTGAATGCTTCATGTACGGAGATGAATGTTTTCAGTATTCTGGATCAGGTTAGCTCAGGCTGTTCTGATTTTTAATCTATCCTGCTTATACACAAACTGTGGTTCTGCATTTCCCCCCTTCTCTTACTGGGAGAATTAATGAAGTCCTTTTCTTTGTTTTTTTTTTTATCCATCTAAATTCTACAAACAAAATGTTCCCATACACTAAGAAGTTCTCTTCTCAAGGTGGCCTGGCTTTAAAGTGGCATCGGCATGCTGCTAGCAAAACAGAAGCAGAGCAGAGTGGTGTAATGTGACAAGGCAGGTTCTATTAAGCATACTGAACTTTTGTGGTAAGAACTGCAAAGGTCAGGTGTTGGGTTTTGTATTGGTGAGTGTCAGGATTAAAATTCAGTGAGGGAGTGTTGGACCTGTCTGGCTGATACAGTAGTCCTGGTACACTTACTTGCTTGAGAACTCAGATCAAAGGACCTGGAAAGGTCGGGAAAGCTGATGTGTTAATTCCCCAGCACTGTGTACAGAAAGCCTAGTGTGGCCCAAAGTGCAGTGACCACTCCTTGGATGCCTTTGATCCTTATCTGGAAACTCTGCTAGCATCTGTCATATAATTGAGGTACAGTCTTTTATTGCTGCAATTAAAACTTTCCAAATGCACTATGTTATCTTTGCCCCAGCTAAAGTCCAGACCATTGTTTGAAAGGTGAGGCTAACAATCTGTCAGATGCTGGACTTGAGGGCCCAGCTTTCACACACCCCCAACCTGTGACTTCTCTAGCTTTTTCATTTCCATCTCACCAAACAGCATAATGGTCCTGAAGTTTGTTCATTCCTTTGACTTCCTTTATCACACAGAGATGGCAAACATTCTGTTGCTAACTTGAAGTGGCTCCAAGCTGCAAGCCTGGGAGGATATTAAACCAGTAAAAGCTTATCAACTGATGCATTGATATGCTGTAAATTCCAGGCTTTTCATTTTGCTTTTGAGAGTGGCCCTAAGTCAACACATTAGTAAGCAATTTGCTGACATGAGATGGATCACTTAAGACTCTCCTGAGCAGACAGAGTTCACCTAAATGCTTTTGTTAGTGGGTTGTTGTTTTTTTTTTAATGTTTAGCCAGTAATTGCAAATGACCAGTAACTGCTTTACATATCAATGACCTAGACTCCTGGTTATTATATTTATCAAATATCCAAAATAGGAGACTTAAAAGGAAAAGTATGTTAAAGTACTCATTTTTCCTAAATTGAATTTTTTATATATTTGATGTTTATTTGAAATTCATAGTATTAAGCATTAATGTTTAAAAACTAGAACTAAGTTGACATGTTTTCTTGTCATGCTTGCCCTTTGAATTATGAAGGCTATCAACTCACATAAGAAGTGAGGAAATAAGAATTTCTGAAAACAGGAATGTGACATTTCAGAAATATTGAGTAGTTGCTCTGAATTGATTACAATGAGCAGTCATGAAATGTGTGTTGACTTTTTCAATATTAAGCTAGAGCCTCACACATGCATGCACTATCCTACTGGCCACAGCTTTAGTCCAGAAAAGACTGCTGTTGCTGAGCTGAACACTAAGACTCTAAAGAGCAAGAGCAGTTCTATCTGCTCCTTTCAGAAGCACATCCTGGCAGGCCTTCTTGTTGACAGCCTCACATCAATGTTGGGGTTTCAGCTAAATACGGTGTTTTACTGAATTTTGCCAACAGAGGTCACTTTAAAGTCTAGATAAGCTTTCACCTTTTTGCTCCTTCAAGAAGGAATTTGTATTGTGCTGCTTCTAAATATGTACATTTAGGGCATATATTTGTTCTCATCTCTCATCTTTTGCAAACCTAAAGTCAACTTTTTTCAGTGGTAAGGACCTTACATAGATGAATCAGGTGCTTCCCTAGATCTATGGTACTCATCTGAGGAGATAAGAAATGTACACAGAATAGATAACCGGCCCTCAAGAGCCAGAAGTCCACTGGGTGAGCAGAGGAGAGGTCACTTTCAGCCCACGTCACCACAACACAAAGTGCAGGAAGAGGAAAAAGCAGCAGTTGTTCACAGAACTGAGCAAACACATGGGCCAGACCACACGATTCCTTCCAGACAGCTTTTGCTGACACAGACGTGGGAAAAGCTGGTACGGCCTCAGCTCTGGCCGCCTGAGTTCTAAAACACAGTACAGTTGCCCTCTCCTTACCTCCTAGGAGCTTGTAGGTTCCCAAGTCACCAGCACTGTCAGTGGTGTTCCCACTACCTTAGGAGCTTGTCACTGAAGAACACTGTTTGTGGTCTTTGATCCTCAGGGCAGTACACTGCCTGGTAAATACTAGTTTCCAAGTATTTTTACTCAGTTTCCAAGCTGTTTTAATAAGCAGTCCCACAGAAATGGAGTAAGGACTTTTCTACTTCATCATGTAATGCCTGTAAGTGATAAAGTGAATTTATTTAGTTTGAATAAAATGCATTTAATAGCTCTTAACTATCATTACATATGAAAGAAATTATTTTTGTTTAAAAACCATTTCTTTAAAACTAATGAAGTTTATAAAATTAGAAAGTAAGGAAGTGTAAAAGTGATATTACTCTGATTGGCAGTGAATTCCTCTTTGGGTTCCAGGCCAGCCAGAGCTACAAATTGAGATTCTGTCTCAACAAAACAAGACAAATTTCAAGGAACAGTAAGTGCTATGAGGGCAGACATGGAAAAAGGGAGGGAGCAGAGAATTATTATTATTAAGGGATGTGGGAAGATGAATGTTAATAGAAACAGCCAGTGGACCCGTTACCCCTGCTGCCCTGAACCACCTCCATGATGTCACTGGGTGGTAGTCAGCCTCATAGTGGGGTGGGCTGGGAGCTGGCCTAAGAGGCTACTGGAGGTAATAGCCATGATACATAGGCAGTGACAGACCACAGGATTTGCTCATGAATCAATGTAGGATCTTGGGAGGAAAAGTCCTACAGGTGTGGTCTTGTGACTTGGGCTCACATCTAAACTTAGCTCTATTCAGAGTTGGGGAGGACACCTTGGGTTTGCTGTTTGGGGTACCTGTGAGATCTCAAAGTGAAGTGCTTCCTGGCAGCAAATGAGCAGCCTGAACTCAGGAACAGAGAGGATTCAGTCCTGCATGCAGTAAGCTGCAGAGTGCATCGTGAAAGGACGTAGAAAGAGTGGAAGTCAGCAGCCAGCCATCAGAGGGATCTGGGAGACCCACTCACTCATGCCCAGAAGGGAGTGACCAGGTGTGGGTGTGGGAGGCCTCTTGCTCCCCAGCATGGTCTTGTCGAGAGCGCCTCCTAGAGGAGGGGCTGGAGCTATGAGTGGGAACAGCTGTGGCTGATGGCAGTTACGTGAGGGATACAAATACTGTATTCCAGGTGAGAAGACAAGCCATGAAATGAAAACACAAATATTTTAAGTACATTTTTCTCTTTGCTCTGGCCTTTTAAATTGCTGTGATTTGATATTTGGAGTAACATTCTAATTATTAGCATGAGCTAATCACTTTGCTTTAAACTGTAAGTACTGTTTAAGTACAAATGTGAGGACTGAATTCGCATGTGGAAGCCCAGAGTTACCGTGTCTCGCCTATACACATGCCCATCGCTTCTCAGCAGAGCAGCTTCACTATTACAGGAGCTGCCTGCCTGGCCTGTGGCCACACTACAATTCCAATATTCTGTTGTTTGTACCTCTAGTATTTCTCCTCACAGCACAGTATGTAGAGTGTTGTGTGACACTGCTCAGGGAAGATGGGGACAAGTGTCTCCTCATCCCAGAAAGGGAACCAACAACAGAGCAAAGTCACAGTACCACCAGAGGCCAACTTGGTGAACCTCACAGAAAGCCTACCACAGCATGGAGATGTCCTCTACACAACATGTAGGTAGTTGGACAAGTCAAGAGTCTCCTCTCCACAGTAGTCCTTACTGCTTACATAACCTTTGGGGGAGAGGCCTTGTGAGTACTCAATTTCAGGGACTTCCAGAGACACTGAGTTGTTTACTTCCTGAGTCTTTATGAGCTTCTCTCCAGGATGGAATTTCTACATAGCACTGGGGTCACTGGTGAGCACCTTCTCCCATGAGAAGGGCCCTAGCTACCCTGGCTGCCTTTTCCTTCTCCTTTCAGTGGGAGTGTCTCAGAGAAATCATAAGTGGACAGGGTGCAATAGGCTCCATCTTGTTATTAGAGCTGAGAAAGAAAAGTAAATACAGAGGACAAAGAGAACAGCTTGAAGTAGCAATGGAAAAGGATTTTCCAGATATGAAGCTAATCCAGACCAAACTTAAGTGGTCAAAGGACCCTTAATATGACTTAAAAGGGGGGTCAGTATTCCACCTTGTAATGCCATAGAAGACCTCAGGAGCAATGAAACCCAACGGGATGTTCAAAGGAACAGCACCTGCACCACACAGATATCTCAGAGGTTCAGTATAAGCTAGAAGACTGGGCATCATCGGGGAAAATTAAACAGCCTAGAATTCTAGGTGATTTAAATGAAAACTATGTGTAAGAAGAGTCCGAGAGAGATATGAGTTCACATGGACAATGCTGTTATGACTCTAAAATGTCTTCTTGGGAGGAGCACTGAAGATTGCATTCCCTAAAGAAAGAAAATTGCTCTAGATGGGAAGTCTGTGGTATAAGTAGTAAATAAGTGGAGAGAGGGCTATGTCAGAGGCATTGAATCTGCCAAACAAGAATAACTATGTCCCCAACAAGTTAAGTCAGAGAGCTCTAGTGTTTGCAAAACTGGAACAGAAGAGGATAGTGAGAGTGGAAGTGTTAAGACCCTCATGTTGGATCAGAGGATGAAGATCCCAGTCAGCTCTGGACTGTGATAATTGAAGCATGCATCTCTAGGGTGGGAGCTAAAAGAATAGGAGAGCTCTCATCTTTAAGGTGAGAGAGAAAAAAATGAAAATACAAACATTTTAGTGGAGAACAGAGGTTTATTTGTTTTGTTTTTAAGGTGGTAACAGTGAAATGGCTCAGATAAAGACACTTGCTGCAGAGCATGACAATTAGAGTTAAAAACTCAGGACTTACATGGTAGGAATGAGAATTGACTCCCAGTAACCATCCTTTGACCTCCACAGTCATGCCATGATGTACACACCCACATAGAAAATAAATGCAACAGTAATATTTAAAGTGGCAGAACAAAAAGAATACAGAATAGAATGCAGGCTGGACACATCTGGGCAGGTGTCAGTAATTACACAACTGATCAGTTGTAAGGACAGTGTGCACACACCTGTGTGCAGTCACGCTCCAGTCTTATTCACAGGTGCAGTAGGTGCTCTGGCCTGCAAGCAGCCAGCCTGTGGCTCTCCAGGCTCACAGGTGAGTGGGAAACAGTTTCTAGGGAGATACCAGCTGCTGAGGGTAGCAGATGAGCATGTGATGGTCATCTGTTACTGTAGTATGCCCCTAACTCCAGTCTCCTATAGTCTAGTAAATTTTTCGGCTCTTAAGATAGAGTTTAGTGCCTCATTTATGCTAGTGAAATGAACTGCCACCAAGCCCCTAGATTTTCAAAAAGAACTGTGGGTAGCTCGGAATGAGCTCCTTATCCTGCCTCAAATGGCACTAGTGACTGCTCTTCTTGGTCTCATCTCCTAAACTGCTTGTCTTTCTGAGGCATCAGAGGTCCTACACAGATGACCACAAGCCACTTGGCTTTGAGTTCTGGGAAAAAGACAAGTCTAATCTGAGATGGGGAACAGCATGCAAAATACCCCATTAAGTCATTCAAATGGAAGTGGGGAAATGGTATTTTGGATTTTTGGGTGGGGAAAGAAAGTAAATTTATAAGCCTTTTCAACATGATTACCAGAAATCTGAGCATTGTACATGTAGCTCCAACTACATTTCTGTCACACAATGGTATAGTGTAACTCCTGGATCTTTCAGATCCTCAGAGCACTTATATTATAGAAAAAGACTTGTAAAGGTACATCATGTGCTGCTATACAATGACTAGATACACCCATTTTTTTCCAGTCTTTTCTCATATGATTCCCTTAACAGCAAATGTTTTTCCTTTTGCTCCGAGAAACCAAATCTTTATAGGCTCATTAACAGAGAATGATTCTTTCCCAGCTCATCTGAAAGAGACTGGCTTCTGAATTCTGCAAATGCTCTGTGACTGCACTATTACTACTCAATTTATGCCAGTATAGAACTGTCCCAAAAGAACTCAAACTGGAACTAAAGCAGAGCATAGTGCTAGAAGCTGGTGATGCAAAGCCATGGTGTCCAGGATCTAGGGCCTCACACCTAAACTGGACATCCAGAGTGAAAATGTGATCTCCTCTCTATGGAACATCCTAGTGGGAATCCCTCTGTTTATCTTAACCTGGGCAGCATATGAAGACTGGGTGTCACATGTGAGTGCCTGGTCTAAAGAACCTGGTCATACTTTCTCTTCCTATCAGGAAAGGATGGGCCAAGGAAGGCAACAATGGTTGAAGAGACATATATATTCCACTTGTTAAGAACAAACAGAGCTAGGCTATCTAGTGAATTATAAAAGTATCCGTGAAATAAGAAACTCATGTTCTTCTGCCTGTCATGCCCAGCTTTCATGAATACTTGTATAATAGTAAATACTGTGAAATTTCATTTTCTAAACTTACTAATTATAATGAAATGCTGTGTGAAGTGGTACCATCCTATTAGTCATTTATATACATTTGAACTTCTGTCTAGAAAGTAATTGTGAAGAATTCCCTACAATTATGTTTTAAGTAAATAAGACCACAATTACAATGACATTTAAGCACAGGACCAATAATGTACATTTTTAATACATGTTCTAATTAAGAAAAACAAGTCATGAAAACCTACAGGAAAAAAAAAATGAGTTGGCACAGACCACTATACAACTTTGTAAGCAAAACACAAACAACAAAATCATTTTGAGACAGGGTCTCATGTAGCTCAGGCTCGCTTCAAACTTTTGATCCCTCACCCCAAGTGTTCCGAATGCTGGATTATAGGTGTGCACCACCATGCCTCCTTACTATCTTAATACAAACCTCCACTAAAGTTTAAGGCATATTACATTTCCAGTAAGTAATATAGTACTCATAAGACTTTGCTCTTTTAAAATAGGGTGTGACAGCATCTTTGGAAAGGGCAGGCACAGTGTCAAGCCTTTGTCACTGTAGAGGGTACAACTTCACAGAGGTTAAAGAATCACAGTAGACATATCCAGATGAGTCAAGAAGCAGACAGACTGAGGTCTATTTAATGGCAGTAGGTAAAGCTAGTGGGGAACTTGCCCAGGAATGCCCAATCTTCCTAAGTGTGTGTACAGTAGTTCACTCTAGTGTGTGCTTGAAGTGTTAGAGTCTTGTGGATCCAGCAGCTCCTGTTCATGCCATTAGGAGATGATTGCATGCCCTGCCATAGCCAGCCAAGCATCTAATGCCCAAGTCATTTGTCCTAAGACCAGTTGTTTCCCTAAATATGTTTTTGTATGTTTTTATAATTCTCCCTCTCTGTGTGTGTAAACTATAAAATAACTGGGTTTAGAGGAACACTAGAGACTTATTTAAGGTTAGTACTTCAAATGGCATCCATATGCTGCCTCTGTACTGACAGTACTAGTGTAGAATTTAACCTAAGTCCCAAGGGATCTGTTCTGTAGTGGGGCATCTTAATTATCCATAAACTGATTATCTGTGCTTGGAGAAGATTTTTAAACTCAAGGAGTGTTTCAAATTGTGACCTTAGAGCTTAATGAGAAAAAAAGTAAAAAGACAACCCTCCTTTGCTTGGATTTCCTCTTTTCTGCTTTATACTAAGATCACCTATAATCTGGAGCCACAGCTTCACAGGCTGATGGGCAAAGCAAAGAGCTAGCTCCAGTTCCCACATGCCTGGCAGCAGTGCCAAGAAGTTATATACTGCGCTGTGTAAGTCCTTGTAAGATTCTAATTCCTCCCTCCTTTCAGCTTTCGTCCCAGATACATGCCTTGCTAATTTGCTGCAGAGAAAAAAGGATGTCTTTTCCTTTTTGCACTTCCCTTAATCGTTGAGCTGGATCCTGTGAATTAGACCAACAAGAGACAGATTAGCAAGAGAAAAGTGCAAACACTTATCTAAAGTCTCCTGTGACATGGACACCTTCTTAGAGAAATAAAGACCTGAATCAACAGCTAAGCAGCAGTGAACTGGGCTCTGATGAAGAATGGAAAGTCCCCAAAAGGAGACAGCTGAGGACAGTGAGACAGGCAGCTTGGCCTGGTCTGTTCTAGGTTTCTCTCAGGACCCCTGTCCTGAGATGAGGGCACTCCTGTTACATTACAGTAGGGCCTCATGACAGCTTCTGGAGAGAAGGGAACCCACTAAGTTCCTCCTCCAGGAATGACTCTGCCCTGTCATTCAGATGCTCCAGCCTATGCCTCTGTTCTCAGTTCACAGAAATCAGCCACCGAATCCTGTGCTCATACAACACCAACATAGATGAACTCTTCTCAGAAATCGACCTCTGCTTGGCTGTAAATCGCAGCATTCTCCAGCAGCTAGATGATAGGTGTGGCCATGAGATCTCGGAGGAGGACTGGGAGAAAATCCAAGTGCAGGTAAGCTTCAGAGCAGCTTCCTTGCTGCCTCTGCAGAATGGACTGCAATCACAGGTCTATAAAGGGTGGAGTCTTTGTGAAGTCTGCTTTGGATGGGGACACCCAGGCCTTTGTCATATGCTCAGTGACCATCAGGGTCCTTCATTTTGAAATGTCAAAGTTCTAGTTCAATGGTGTTATGAACAATGAAAACTCAAAAGGGCAAGCCTATGCTTCCTGCTCTCCTCCATCTGTAGTAGCCTAAGGGAGGTAAACAGGGCTCTGCAGTTACTCAAAGCCAAAGGGAAGGAAAAACTTAAAATTAGTAATGTTTTAAAATTTTAATAGTATCAGCCAAATGTTTTTCTACTTTTAATTAAAAGGCACTATATATGCTACTTTATTGATGCTCAGCATTTTAATTTTTGTTTTAAAATGCTTATTATAATCTCTACACTTCACATCTTCAACATTTAAGATTTTCAACAAACTGCCCATTTTCAGAGGACCCATGTTTTGGGATACAGTTCTCACTGTAGGTCTGAGTAACTGTGACAGGACAGTCACTCCTATGACAAATCCATATCTGCTTTGTGCTGCAGGCTGCCCACCAGGAGATCTATGAGTGTTCCATCTGCCTAACCCCACTCTCCCTCCATGGTGACTGCCAGCAAGCAGCTATAGGAAGCAGCAGCCAGCATGCCCGTGAGACAGTCCTCCTGTCCTGTGCACACCTGTTCCACCTCACCTGCCTCCTGGCCTTGGAGGAGTTCTCCTTGGGAGACAATGCCCCTTTCCATGCCTGTCCTCTCTGCCGATCCTGCTACCAAAAGAAAATTCTTGAATGCTGAGTTCATGTTCATGAAGTTAAAACCAGAACAAGAAAGGGGGTAAAATGCCTACCTTGTTTATGAGTTGTGTGAATTTTGGGTTGAGTACTACACTGCTGTCTGTTCTTTGTGACTATATAGAGGAAATAAAAGAACCTATTTAACTGTAGTCTTTATTATATAAAAAGCAGTTTGTGCATTTGTGAGTTTAGTCACTTGAAACAAATGAGGAATAGTGTTACTTAAAATATTGCTAGTGTTTAACCAACATCCAGGAGGAAACTGACATATATAAGACAGACAACTGAAAATCCCTGGAGCCCACAGAATTGGTTCCAGTTGCTCCAATGCCAGACCCCACAAATGCTCTCCCTGAAATGAAATGGTACAGTATTCCCTTGTAACCAGCATACATCTCTCCACATACTTTGAAGTCACCTCTAAATTATAATGCCTAATAGTGTAAGTGCCCTATAAACAGTTGCTGCACTGTATTACTTAGGAACTAAGGACAGGAAAAAGAAAAAAAAAAATGTATGTGGTGTCAGCACAGATATAGTGATTTTTTTAAACACTTTAAACCCCAGGTTGGAGACAGAGAATGGTGCTAAGATTGGTGTAACATAGTAGTCAATGAGCAGCTCTGCTCAGATGGCCACTAGCCACTGAGACAGAAAAAGACCCACCCAACAGTACTAGCAGTATAGTAATCAATGCTGGGATGTCTATCCTACAGACCCTTCAAGCTCCTTGGCTCTTTCTATCTCAGGGATTTAAGTCTCTTTTGCCTCAGCCTCTACCAGGAAATCTGTTCTCTTTGGGGGAAGAACATACTGATAATTGTGCTAGGAGGCAGTGTCCATGTGAGACAGTATCCAGTGAAAAGACTCACTGGCTCAAGACACCAAGACCAAGTTCTCAGCACAAAGGAGATTTATTTACCCCAGAGGGACAGAGGGCAGAGACAAAGCCAGGGGATAGAGGATGAGGGAGAAGGGGAAGGGAACAAGGGAGAAGAGAGAGAGAGGAGACAGACATGGCTCATAGGCAAATGGCAGTTTATGAACATAAAAGGGGAACCCCATGTTAGGATGAGGTGTTTAATTTTAATTGGGTATGTCAATTAGGTGAACCGAAGGGGGCTTTTGATTGCTGGACTTCAATACTTTGATAGCTGGACCTTGGTAGTCAGCCTCAGGAGGAGGAAGTGGCCAAATAAGGGAATAGACCTTGGTGGCTAGCTTTAGGAATTCAATCTAGTGGTTTTCAGCAAGGCAGAGGGAATGGAGAAGAGCAAGGCCTGCCAGAGCCATGTTTGCCATGCTCAAGCTGGCTAAAGAGTCTTCACCAAGCCTGGATGGGAGCACAACAGAGAAGCAGGTAGCAAGCCAAGGTACATGCCAGTGTTCAGAACTGCCCCCTACACAATGTGAGAAGTGTTTAAAATCCATATTTATATTTTTATCCTTTTTAAATGGTTCTTTTTGGTTTATAATATATAGATATATAACTTATAAATTAATATGTATATGTTAGGCTATGCTCAAAAGGTTTTTAATGATTAGACATATTATTATATTTGAAGACACATTTGGAGAACACTTTAAACAAGTGACAGAGAAAGAAGCTGCATCTCAGAGATCCACTTTTCCATTCAGAAAACTCAGCTGCAGGTCTGACTGCTCTGTCCCTGGAGGGAGGCCATGCACAAGCTGAGATGGCACTGCTGTCCCTGAACCTGTGAATGTCCACAGTAAGCTCTTCTGCCGAAGTAGCAGAGTCCATTTCTACTGACACAGGAACAGATGCCAGTTGTTGGTAACAGGTCCTTGGGTTGAAGTAAACATCCGGCATTAACTTCATGGGGTTCTGAAGGCAGTGAGAATTCTAGTGTTGAAGGTAAGGTCTTGGGCATCTTGCAATAGGCAGTGACAACTCAGGTAAATTTCTTATGTGCAAACTTTGACCATTCCATCAGGTATTTAGTTGGCTGTCACATGGAAATTAGTGCACCGATTGGGACACTGCATGCCAGTAAGAAGGTTCAGAGGCCGCTGAGTTCAATGTGCCTAACTCTCAATGTGACTTCTTCCTCAGAGCAGTCTTTATTGTAATGAATTGACCTCTCCCTTAGCTTAGCAGAAGTCTCAGCATTCTTGCAAAGCCTTCTTCTCACCGCCCCTCCCATTTTTACTTTAATCATATGTAGGACACTGGCATGCTCCAGGCTTCAGGCAATTATAAAACCTTCCTTTCTCCCCACATGGTGGACAGATATGAATTCTTCCACACTTACGAATTTGTATGGTTGCTGTTTCATAGGACCTAACTCATCCCTAAGCACTCTCCTCACTAACTCATGAACTGAATAAGACACTGCCAAAGAAGCACATTCTCAGGTCATTTTGGTCCAGAAGTGTCCACATGAGTCAGCAACGGGTTTTCTGAGGCTTTTGCCAGGACCTCACAGAGCAGTGAGAGCTCTAGAAACCTATAACAAGCTGGGGTGGAGTCCAACCTTATTAAGCTTTATAGGACTCCTTTTCCTTTCAAAGCACAGGAAACAGCCACATCATTATAAAACTGCAATGTAGCAAGGTCCTCTATTAGCTATCCTTACCACTCAGGATAGAGGTGATGACTCGGAAATGGGTTATAGATTTTTTTTTTTTTTTTTTTTTTTTAGTACCTTTTAGTTCTCAGTGTCTGGCCCTGGGAACTCTAGGGACAAGGCTGGTACCAACTTTTCAGACTGTAGCTACTGAGTTTCCTCCTCTGCAGTGTAGCCAAGACCTACTTCAGGCTTCCTGAGTCCTAAATAAAATTATAGGTTTGAGTGGAGAGAAAAAGAAAGCAAGTGCTTCAGGCAATGTGTGACAAGGGCAGCACTCTTATTGTTATTTCCAAGCTCCAAGTTCTTACAAGTGACATCCATATCATCTTAGACATCTGCATACTGATCTGCATTAAGTGTTTGCTGCATGTAAAGATCAGAGAAGGGGGTTCACCATGTACAAGCAGGCAAGATAGGGTGGCTGCTCACACTCTCAAGCCCCATCAAAACACAGAAAGAGTAATGCCTCCAAGATTTGTCTGCTGACTGAGAACTCTCAACAAGCCAATGGAAGTCACTGGAATCAGGCTGGCCCAGACTGACCTACTTCACTCAAGAATGGGGCAACCCCAAGCACCTTTAGTTTTCTTGGGTGTGTTGCAAAGCCATGAAATAGAGGTGTGCATTTCCTATTTGACAGGGCTCAGAGCCACCCATGTGTCAGGAAGGAACACCCACTTCCTATCCTCATGCTCCTGCACACCAGTGCCACTTCACAGTCTCTGATGTGAGTTCACAAGAAATAACAACTATAAGACAATGTGACCCACCCTCTAGCCTGAGCCAATGCCAATGCCCCTGGAAAGGCCAGACTCTGCACAAGTAGAGGTCTCAACAAATGGCCATGTCTTTTCAATTTCTGGGTATACTGTTCAGTCCCTATATAATCACAGATGGCCCAACATACCACACAAACTAACAAAAACTGCTGTAGGAACTCAAGTCCTTGGTACCAAGGTGTCATATTTGCAGCACAACTTTTCACAACAGCTTTTGAGAGGAAAAAGACAACATTCAGAAAAACCTCAGAGCCAACAATTTACCCAAATATTCAAGCCAACAGTAACAACAAAAAGTGTATTAGTTATTTCAAACAAGATTCCAGTTGTGTTTTTCAAATGGAAATTTACCTCCCATTTCATACTAATAGGTTAGGAAATACCTTGGTTTGCATCTGGTATTTCAAAAAATTATAATAAACACTAGAAAATGCCAGCATGGATCATAAGAAAAAATATCACCGTTTTGTTAAATTTTTCTATGTGTTTTGGTGTGTATGTAAACTCAGTTACAGAGAACATTTATTTGTTATTGTGGACTGTAGTGTGAAGACAATGGCACTCACAGGCTATACACACTGCCAGAAAAATGAGCACTTAGATTCTGCAGAACTCTGGATGAAGTTCAGTTCCTCTATGGAAGAAATCAAAAATGAGTCTCATGTGCTTGAATCATTAAATAATGTAAAGTGATGTTTTCAACTATTAATGTTACTTTTGGGTTACAAAGAAATTTACCATAAATCTACAAATGAAAACATCTATCTCTTCCTCTAATATCCACTGGGATAATCACTATGCTCCAACACTGAACCAGAAGCAGCCTGTCAATACTCTTGAGTATTCATCATAATGAAATTGAAGAAATAAACATAAACTAAATTATTGTTTATGTGGGAACTTATAAACCAAGTGTAAAATAAATTTTTTGCAGAACTTTAATTTCTAAGAAATTTTAAGTCACACTAAAAGTACCTCATAGAAATAAGATTAACAGAAAATTTGAGAACAATCTGTAACAAAAAATTTACCAGTGTGTCTAGACACTTGAAAAGTATCATACCATTTTGCTGAAGTTTAAAATCAATGCTGTATTTATGTTCACATATTTAAAGATCCTTTAACAATTCTGCCTATATGCATTAAATGCTGTGCCAACCACAAGCAAACACATAGACTGAAACCAACAGGAATCTGTGCTGCTGCCTTCAAGAATCACCTACTGCACCTGGCCAAAGCAGAGGTGACAACAGCTGCTGCTGCCACCATGAGTAGAGGCACATAGCCCCAGAAGTTCTGAGAAGTAGACCCAACAGGCTTCATTCTGACTTACCAGCCAGTCCCACAGAGGTCTCACTGAAGGAGCTAACAGTGAGTATATAGACAACTTCACCCAGGGTCTCATATGTGTATCAAACCTTATTTTACATAGGACATATAGATGATAGATAGATAGATAGATAGATAGGTAGATAGATAGATAGATAGATAGATAGATAGATAGATAGATAGATAGATAGATAGATAGATAGATAGATAGATGAGAGAGAGAGAAATAGAGGGAGATAGGCAGGCAGACAGGTAGATAGATTGATTAAAGGTCTAAAATATGCTAGAAAATCAGTAAAAAGCAATGTTACAATCTATAAAATTTTTAACTATAACTGATTTAAATATCACAGAACCAATTAACTGTAAGAATCTATTATATTCCCTCAACACGATCTATACAGTGTCTATTGCCCTTTTTGTCTAAATTGTATTATTTATATATGTAGGAGTGTTTTTCCTACACTGCATGCCTGCAGTGCCCATGGGAGCCTGAAAAGGGTGTTGGATCCCCTAGGACTAGAGTAACTGATGACTGTGGGCCAATGATGGGAACCACATCTGAGTCCTGAAAGAACAGCCAGTGCTCTTCATAGCTGAGCTATTTCTCCAGCCACTCTGCCCTCAACCCTTGTGCTCTTTTGTTTTGTTCTGTTTGCTTTTTGTTTTTGAGACACAACTCAATATGTAGCCCTGGTTTCCTTGGAACTCACTATGTAAGCTAGGCTGGCTTCAAATTCATAGGGCTCCTCCTGCCTCTGCCTCTTGAGTATTAGGATGAAGGCATGCACCATCATGCCCAGCTTCATGACCTTTGAAAGAGGAAGGTCAAGGTGAAATAATAAAAGGGCTACATTACAGAGTCACTGGTACTGCCCCATCCAGTCAAAAATAAGAAGCACCATGACTAGTGTGAACGGGAGCACTTGTTTGCAGAGCTTTCTGCATTCTCTGTAAAACATAACTTGCAATACAAGACTCCTAAGTGTACTTGTCTTCATGAACTTAGAACGTGAAGCCTCTGCATGCTGCTGTCCATTTGTGAAGTTCTACACTAGCCAGCCTCCAGCACATGCCCAATGTAGTGACTGCACCAGATGAATCTCATGTGAGTGACCATTGACCCTGAAAGGGTGGTGACCATGCAGCAGATCACCATAGAGGGTCTGAGAGTCAAGGTGAGACAACTTGAAGCCTTGAAGCCCACTTTCCATCTCATCAGCAAATGTTTCCAGTCAGTCTTTTAAAATTCATCATATATTTGACTAAGGTTGGTCACCCAAGCCTGGCTTCCATCTTCAGATTAAGAGCTTCCAAATGAACAAGAAGTTGAGACTGGCCAGTGAGATGGCTCATTAGGTAAAGGTTCCTGAATTCAATCTCCACATGGTGAAAGGAAAGAACTGACTCCTGAAAGCTGTCCTCAGATCTTCACTCATGAATCGACACAGACATACAGACACGCATACATACACACAGTAATATTAAAAAATTCAAGTTGAGACATATTGAAAAGTTTAATATTTTAGGAAATTTTCAGACACCTTACCTTACAGATTAGCCAGGAGCTCTGTGTTTGGATGTATCAGCAAATGGTGTGCACTGAAAGGGATTGCAGTGGGAAACTGCTCTCGGATCTCTCCTTCACTTGGTCTGCCCAAAGGATGAATTTCAAGTAAAAAGCAGAGCCTGGCATTAACTAACATAGGCATAATGATCATGGGAATTTGAAAGCAGCTGACTTGCATTGTGTTAGTGCAGGACCTCACACTCAGGAATCTACTAGTACTCACTGAAGTCGTACACTGAGTCACTCAGAGCCACTGTACCAAGGCTCCTTTTTTTAAAAAACTAACCTGAGGAATCAGGCAATGCAATGATGTAAGTAAAGAAGTGTACTCAATGGCTTGTAAAAGTACAGCTAAAATTTTCATGTTTTTCTAAGTAAAAAAAAAAAAAAAATGTCAGATACAGCCTGTTTTTCATAAATTTCTCCAAAAGAAACTAAATTCAATAATTTGAGAAAAAAATGTTTTACTTTTCTGAACACAAACCATGTTTTGTCATCCACATAGTGCATATGAGCACCACTATATTTCTGTGAATTGTGTGCTACCTAGGGACAGCAACAGCATGCACTCATGTTTTTTAATCAGTAGACTCAGGAGTTGAGAAGCCATCCCAACAATTACTTACAACTAAACAACTGAATAATTATGAGCTCATATTACTCTGCACCTGGCCTTCCAGGATCTTTAAGTTCTGGGTATCACACTGGTAACTTTCCTGGGGTGGAGACTTGAGGTGGTGATATGAAGGTCACCAAAGCCTGAGAGACATAAAGAAGAAGCAGTTGCCATCTAGGGGTTTCACAGGTACAACAAGCACAGGAAGTGAAGCAGTTTTGAAAAAAGGTCTTAAAAAGTGAATGTACATATGGCCTATAAGGCAAGGTCTAAGTTACAAGTGTGTACAACACTGGCACTGTGCTGTGAGAAGTATTATCAGGTGTATACACACAAATGTCCAAATCTATGATCACATATGCTTCCTATTGCAGCTTACCACAAAAAGTCCTGGGGCTGCCCACCAAGGCTCAGGTTTGAAAAGAATCTAGTATTTTTCCATTGGCTCAAAGTCTAATGAAGATTCTGTAACATGAATCAGAAACTCTGCTTTTGGTCTTTTAAGGAAATTTAAAAAAAAAAAAAAAATGTAGTTTGCTACTAGTACAGAAGTTTTCAGGACTTTCTGAAGATGTTTTGGAGTACCAGGCAACTTTCAGGCAGGCTTCTGCCTGCAGACCCAAATGTCTCATGGCGTAAAGCAAAGCATAAGAAAGTCCAAGTCTGCCTCCTTGCACATCTTCACCTCTCATTCAGATGGCTCCCTGCTGTAGACACACAACTCTCGCTCTGTCTCTAAGACTCAGGGTTTAACCCAAAGCTCTGAGGTTGATCAGAAAATTCAAATGAGAAAGTGATCAGCAATGCCAAGTTCTCAGTGCTGATGAGAAGGTGGCACTGACAGGCGGGCCCAGACCCCAACAGAAGTTGATCAGTGTCTGTTCGAATGTCAGGAGTTGTCAGGACTTGCTGCAGAATGCTACTGAAGCAGCCAGGTCTCACAGTGCTTTCTGATGCCCGTTTGCAGAAGGCTTTGCAGTTTCCGAATCTCTTGAGGTATCTGACAAGTGAAGTTTGTGAAGTCCTGCAGAAAAAATTGGATATGGGTGAGAAAGGACTGGGTGACCAGACAAAACCTGCTTAACAGCAGGACAGCTTTCCTGTGTAGGTTGTGATATGTTATCTAAAGCCTTCTGGGAATGAAAGCTTTCTCCTCCCTGGAGGCAGCTCTGTGGAGGTCATGCCTCTTTTTCCAGGACTGCTACCTCCAATGAGTGGGTGACAAGTGGATAAGGCTCTTCTCAACACAGTGGGGTCCTACTTTTTTAACTTTGAGTATGTGTATACATGTGTGTTCATTTGTGTGTGACTACAGGGAGAAGCCAGAGAACAATCTTGAGTGTCATTTCGAGTGCCACCCACCTTGTTTTATGAAACAGGGTCTCCCACTAAACCTGGAACTCACCAAGTAGGTAAAGGCTAGCTAGCTACCAAGCCCAGGAAGCCACCTATCTCCAGTGTTGGGATTATGACTAGCTTTTTTACATGGGTTCTGGGGATCAAACTGAGACCCTCATGCTTGTGTAACATGCATATCACTGACTGAGCCATCCCCCAGCCTCTCAGTGTGGCCCTGATGGGGACTCCAAAGTATAATACCCTATAGGACCACAAGGCTTCAAAATACACTTCATCTCTGCACTGCCTCTTCTTGCTCCCCTCAAAAGCCTCTTCCCAGCAAGCAAGCTTGTTCAGATCCCAAAGTGCACTGCCTAGGAAGCTAACTTGATACAGATACATGACTTTTTTTGTTTTAAAACACATAAAATGTGGGAAGAATACCCCCAAAATTAAGCATGTAATTTGTTGTTGTTGTTGTTGTTGTTGTTGTTGTTTTTCGAGACAAGGTTTCTCTGTAGCTTTGGAGCCTGTCCTGGACTAGCTCTGTAGACCAGGCTGGCCTCACACTCAGAGATCTACCTGCCTCTGCCTCCAAGTGCTGGGATCAAGATAAGTGGCTAAGACATAAAAGCAGTGTATCCTCATCTCAGATAAAAAGAAAGGAATTAGGACAGGGACTGACTTTTTTTTTTTCTATGAGAAAAAATGGCAACATCTGGCTTAAAGAGAAATGTGACATAGTAAGGTTAGGAGGGTTTTAAAGTCACCACTATGGGAACTGGAAAAGCTGCTGACCTAGGAAAACAAAATGAACTTCAAAATGTAAATCCACGTTATATATTCAAAAGTTACCAGGTCTGATGGCCCATACCTGTAATCCCAGTACACAGGAGGTAGGAGCAGGAGGATCCGATTTTCAGCCATCTGTGGCTCATAGGGAGTTGGAGGCCAGGCTGGGCTACATGACATCCTGTACCAAAACATACACACATACACACACCCACCACCACTACCACCACCAGCAGCAGCAGCAGAAGAGGGGTTTCCAAACTTTATAATACCTAGAAAAGTGTTACAAGCTAAATATAGTGGCACGCATCTGTAACCTCAGCACTTAGGAGGCGGGGCAAGAGCATTACAAAAGGATGGCAAAAGACAGTTTGTAACTATAAATATTTAACAATATGTACTTTCCTAATACAACATATATTCAAATATATTCCAGAATTAACAAAATCATAACTTTTTTTTTTTTTTTTTTGGTTTTTTGGAGCAGATACATACACACACTTTAAATAGGCTGTAAATATAGACTACATAATAAAAAGGGAAACAGGCCAGCAACTTTCAACCATTCTTCTTAGGCTGCCTGTGAGAATATTTTACAGAGACCCATTTATTACGTAAGATAACAGCCTTTATTGTTCTGTAGCCAATGACATATTGTATAAAGTCAGACCACACTGTTTCTGAATAGAGCTCTTCCTTCTCACTTTAATTATTCGGTATTGAAATACTTTGCCTCTACTACTTGTAGCAACTAAGTTCTTCAGATTTCAAAAAAAGCTCCTCAAGTACAGTTAGCACAGTCCAAGTTACTCATTAGCACTAAGTTTTCTTTAAGAAGGAAAAGAGTCCTTTCAGGAGAATTCCACAGCTAGTTACTGAGTTCTGTAGTTCTATGCATTTACAAGTGAATGGACGCAGTCCAAATTACACAGAGCACATCCTTTCCCATTCACTCAGCATTCTGAAAACCCAGATGAACCACTCAGGGTGACAACTCACTAAAGCAAAAGAAGAGCCACCAGCACCTGAGGCTCCCTTACCTTTGTCATAGTTGTGTCATCCTTCTTGGGTGTAAAGTTTCCAAAAAATCTGAGGCTATAGAAACCAACAACAGAAGACACCATGAGATAGCTGTGAGAATGAAGGAAAAAGGCTCCAGGAGAATGCACATTTCCCAAAGTCTGAAGCCCACGGAAAACACAACACTACAAAAAGCCACCGAGGCTTGAGAAGGACTGACTTGCTTTTCCTTCTAGACAAGTGTCTTACTAAATTCCCATTGTCCCAGGAACTAGACAGAAACCTTGTTAACAGACATTCAACTGAAGAAAGGATACAAAATCAGAATGATTTCAAGTGCAGCTCCCACAAAGCCAAAAGTGGAGAGAGAGGCGCTTCCTATCCCAGGCCCCTGCAGGGAAGATAATCCTCAGAACCAGTGACACCATTACACAAGACAGTTCTAATTGGGAACATTCAACACCTTAGAATAACATGAATCTTCCAAAGGCTCACTGACTTCACAAACTCGGCAGCATGTTAATAATTTCAATAGGTTCAAAAAGAATCTGATTGACCTCAAATGTACCTTTAAGTGGCTTACCAAAACGATGCCATTATGATTACTGCTATAAAATGGAACAAACTGCTATTTGAGAAAAGCATCTTGAATGTTCTACGGAGGTTCTTTAATAGAATAATATATAATAGTTTAGAGTAGAATATAGAGCCAAACCAAGACAGAAGCAACATATAAAAATTATGCCATAAAACCTGCCCAATTTAAAATATACTTACAAATGTTTATCCAGTTTCCTTTTCCCAAATTTTCCTCAATAATTCAGTTACAAAGGTGTGACTGCTAGCACTTTTTTAAAAATTTTAAAGTAATTTTAACACAATAAAAAGCAGTGCATAAATTTTTATAAATGTTATCCTAGTCTCAAAACCTACCTTTATTTAAACAAAACAGAATAAATAATGTTCAGATACTGATAACTGACAGCAAACATCATTTCCCACTAAAACAGGAACAATGTTTTCAAAGCTTACTGCTAGAGATTAAAAGATAATCTCTGAATGCACATCACCATTTCCCTGGTCATTTTAAACTACAATAGCAGAATAAAGCAAAATGCAGTCACACCAATAAAATATAAAGCAATAGATAATATCACACATTATATATACACTCTAATTTGGACATAAAGGAATAAGAATAACCTCGGTAATTACATACATGAATAAAATGATGGCATAGGACTTACCATCTTCTGTCTGTCATTCAAGAGAACATGAACAATGCCAAGAGCAAGTGGTCAAGTTTTGGACACACTACCCCAACTTGGCACCCTAGAGAGGTCCCTTGTTGTAAGGACTGTGTTCCCTAATCCAGAGAAGAGGAGCTTCCTCCTCCCTGAAGGCAGGACCCAAAAGCAGTGGAGCATATGATTTAAGGAGCATCTCACCACACCCTCATGGTCCAGCATACCCACCACTGTCCACTCCTCAGCAAATGGAAGATAAGCTTTCATAAATTTTTATTAAATAAATTCATCCACTTTTCTCTCATGCTTTTTACTACTAAGACCTCCACCATGAACCCTGTGCTGGATAAGAAAAAGATCCTACTTTTTTCTCCTACAAAGGTATGCTGGCCAAGATGGCAAAATGCTCTGGAATATTCATTCTCCCAAGACAGACTAAGGGAAAATTAAAAAGGGCCCATACATTTACACAAGCATGCAGGGAGCCCTGGAGATACAAGTCACTACATTGTGCACTAAGGAGAAGATACAAAGTACACCCTGTTCTTCTGTACATTAAAGTGGGTGGGGTAAGAGTCACCAGAAGTCACAGGCACAAAGCCCAGCTGCAGAAAGAGGCATGTCCTTGGCAGAAGGCACTCCAGTGGGGACTGCTGGGTGAAACAAGGGAGATAAAAGGTGGCAGCAGGACCCAGACACACGGATGGTTGGGAAAGTCAAGAAAGTGGCTAAAGACATTAAAAGCAGTGTATCCTCATCTCAGATAAAAAGAAAGGAATTAGGACAGGGACTGACTTTTTTTTTTTTCTATGAGAAAAAATGGCAACATCTGGCTTAAAGAGAAATGTGACATAGTAAGGTTAGGAGGGTTTTAAAGTCACCACTATGGGAACTGGAAAAGCTGCTGACCTAGGAAAACAAAATGAACTTCAAAATGTAAATCCACGTTATATATTCAAAAGTTACCAGGTCTGATGGCCCATACCTGTAATCCCAGTACACAGGAGGTAGGAGCAGGAGGATCCGATTTTCAGCCATCTGTGGCTCATAGGGAGTTGGAGGCCAGGCTGGGCTACATGACATCCTGTACCAAAACATACACACATACACACACCCACCACCACTACCACCACCAGCAGCAGCAGCAGAAGAGGGGTGTTTCCAAACTTTATAGATACCTAGAAAAGTGTTACAAGCTAAATATAGTGGCACGCATCTGTAACCTCAGCACTTAGGAGGCGGGGCAAGAGCATTACAAAAGGATGGCAAAAGACAGTTTGTCAACTATAAATATTTAACAATATGTACTTTCCTAATACAACATATATTCAAATATATTCCAGAATCTAACAAAATCATCAACTTTTTTTTTTTTTTTTTTTGGTTTTTTGGAGACAGGGTTTCTCTGTGTAGCTTTGGGCCTTTCCTGGAACTCACTTGGTAGACCAGGCTGGCCTCGAACTCACAGAGATCCACCTGGCTCTGCCTCCCCAGTGCTGGGATTAAAGGCGTGCGCCACCACTGCCTGGCCAATCATCAATTTTTTTATTTGGGATTATTTTTGAGACAGGGTCTTAATGTGTAGCCCAGGCTGGCCTTGAACTCAAACTCGCAACATTCTGTCTCTTAGGTGCTAGGATTGCATTCATGTGCCACCATGATTAGTGGAATCATCAATCTTTCAACCAAATAAAAGTTAACTCATGAAAAAAGTCCATCTGGACTCTCCAATAACCCACATTTAAAGCAAGTTTCCTAAATTTTGTGATACTTCTGACACACAATTCCCTCCACTTTTCCCAATATATAACAAATTTGTTAAATCTAGATAATCTGCTCTTTATACATCACTATTTTTGAACATGCATTTTCTTTAAAGAATTACAAATAAAAATTTCAGTAAAAATCAACATCAAGTCTGACATTGAAGTCTATAACCTTGATACTTGAAAAAAAAATACCCTAGAAACCAAAGTGTGTGTGTGTGTGTGTGTGTGTGTGTGTGTGTGTGTGTGTGTGTTTATTGTGAACAGAGTTTGGGAAGTTTACATCCAGAAAGGTGTTCCCAGGAACTTGGACAAAATATTCAGACACACACACATCTAGAGACTTTTGAGTGCATTTTACTTTACCCTTGTTCCCTTTGGCATGGCTGTCTCGTCAACCAGCAGACAAAGAATGTTACACGCCACCAAGAGGACTGAAATGGACTGCAACAGAGAGGGAGCTGTCAGGTCTGTTTCCAACATTGTTTGTGACAGTACGCATCACATGTGTCTTTCAGAATGGGGGACAGTACAGTACATACAAAACTCCAAGACAAATGCCAAACATCCTGTAAATTATCATTTCAAGGTTTATGACAGAAGATAACAATATGGATGGATTCACTATGTAGACTTCTCAGTGAGAGGCCCACAGCTCCACAGACTCTACTGGGGTAAGCTTTACCACAGCTCACCTTAGGAAGGAATCTCACTCCTACAGCTTTTGGAGCAGCGCCATGCTTTATGTTTTCTTAATTCTCCTCAAGCAAAACCTGCAGTTCCTACTGCATGAGGAAGTGCAACCTTAAGGATCTACCTGACTGTCATTCACTTCTACTTTTGCTCTGCTGAATTTTTACAATTGATACAGACAGATTTTGATTCTGTTGATTGAAACCCAGTTTACTGGGAACAGCTCAGCTAAGGGAAACACTAAACAAAAGACAATGCACTTGATTGAAGGCAGCAAGTAATTTCTTACTGTTTCAAAAAGAAGTAGAACCATCACAGCAGGATACACCAAATTTCTCTCCCATGCTGAAGCCTTTTTTCGCCTCTCTATCAGAAAGAAAAACAAAATAAAATAAAAATTTCAGCAATTTCCAAAAATTCTCTCCAGGTTCATATTTTCACCACACCTCATTATATTGTAACCAGTATACATTATATTTTTGTTTTCAGAAAAACATAAAATTTTCAGATATACTGCTTTTTATTGTCCTCTATAAACTATAAAAATCCATCTAAAATCAGCATACTACATTAAAAGTTCAACCCCATGAATCTTAAATTTCAGCTTGGTAAAGACAATTTTTCTTTTAAGGAACTATATTGTTAATAAATGGTTCACTTTTAGGATGAAGAATATGTGTACTTGATACACATGCATATACTGATACAGGCAGACATTTGAGTGAATAAAGGAGTGTGAATGACAATTCCCTCTAGTCTTGGGTCCCAAGGCTGAACATCTGTTTTCTAAAGACTATAAGGGAACTTTCCCTTCTGGTTGAAACAAACTACTTTATACCACAGCCATCCCATGCTATGAACACTAGGGAAGAAGAATTGAACATGAAAACCATCTCTAGATGTATTAGAGCAACAAGAAAAGGAAAGCAAGAGGCTGATATTGTGTGATGTAGAGGTGAGCCCTCCCTGTGGGCATCCATTCCCAGCAAGGCATTTTTCAATATGGACTTGGCATGAGCCCAAGAATCTGAGAACCCAAGGGAAGTCAAGAGACAATGAATTGCCTGAGTGGCTCAGCAGTTCAGAGCACCTGCTCCTCATCCAGAGCACCTAGGTTGGGTTACAAGACTCACATTGTATGGATCACAACTACCTGTGGTCTGTGTTGATGTCTGTGGCTCCTGTCATCACCAAAGGCCCTAAGGATGCCTGGGGTCTGGGCTGCTATATGTGCCATGTTGGTGCCCAAAGACCATGCCATCACAGGAGCTACCCCAAGCTGAATGGCCTGCACTGCCACCTGGGACAATGGAAGCATGAGGGCCTGAGCTGCAGCCCAGGGCCATGTCTGTGTCCATGACCTTATTATAGCCAGAGTCTGTGTTGACATCCATGTCATCTGTTGCAATCAAGGGCCATGCAGATGTCTAGGAACTGGTCTGGCACCTGGGGCCATGTTGATGTCCAAGGGCTACCCTGTAGCTGGGGCAATGCTGATCTGAGTGGTCTGTGCTACCACCAAGGGCCATGGTAACATCCAGGCCCCAGCTGCTGCTAGGGACCATGTCTGGGTCCATAGTCCCTCCATAGTCAGGTCTCTGTGTTAATGTCTGTGGCCCATGTTGCCACCAAAAACAACAAGGATGTCAGAGGTCTGTGCTGACACCTGGGGCCATGTTGGAGTCTGGGGACCATGCTACTGCTGGGCCCATTCCAATCTGAGAGGCCTATGCTGCGTGCTGAGCCATGGTGACAACCAAGCCCAGGCTGTTGCTGATCGCCATATCTAGGTCTGAGGCCTTGATGCAGCTGGAGTCTGTGTTGATGTCTGTTGCCCATGTTACTACAGGGGGCCATAGGAACCATGTGTTGAAGTACAAGGACTGAGCTGGCCCCACCTCTCACTGGTCCAGGAAAAGCCGCCCCCTACCACCCCCTACCACCTCTCCCACCCACTACCACTGGAGAGCTGACCCTGCCCTCTCCTCATCCCACCCCTCATAAGAGGCCCCCCTGTGTACTTGGGAAAGCTGGTCCCACTCCTCATCATGGGCATGGGAGAGCTGGCTCTGCCCCTCACCTGATGTGGGATGTTCCCAGCAGCCCAGATTGACCAACTCAGCAACCACCCAGGTATACATCCAGTGCTTTGAGTTGGCACTCCCCAACATCTACCCCATCATGACCTGCTGGAGTGCATAAGGGACTGGCCCTGCTCCATAGCCACATGATCTCCATAACTCAGGGCAACAGCAGGATATCTGAGAGGAGTTCAGTGAGGGTAAAGCACTAATAGTGTACCAGATGTCATAGGCCTTGAACCAGACTAATAACTCACTACACAATGAACATTTACAAGTAAAGCTGATTAGACAAAAGAGCATACTGCATGATAGGTAGACTGCAGCTCCCAATGCCACTAAGATGAATGAAGAGGCAATAGAGAGGCAGGGAAAATGGAGGAGGGAAATGTTTTTGTTTGGTTGTGTGTTTAATTAACATTCTTACTTGTATTTTTTATTTTTATTATTACTTCTAGGTTTTCCTTGCAGGGAGGAACTACAAGGGTGAAAGGCAGATACAGAGACTGGGATGAGTGCTGTGGGATGTTCTGTATGTCAAATGTGTTGCTCTGATTGGTTAAAATAAATAAAGTGCTGATTGGCCAGTAGCCAGGCAGGAAGGATAGGGTAGGCAGGACAAGGAGAAGGAGAATGCTGGGATGGAAGGCTGGAGGGACAGATATGGCCAGCCGCTGCCATGACAAGATGTAAGGTACTGGTAAGCCACAAGCCACGTGGCAAACTATAGATTTATAGAAATGGGTTAATGTAAGATAGAAGAAGTAGATAACAAGAAGCCTGCCATGGCCATACAGTTTGTAAACAATATAAGTCTCTGTGTGCTTTCTTGGTTGGGTCTGAGTGACTGTGGGACTGGTGGGTAAGAGAGATTTGTCCTGACTGTGGGCCAGGCAGGAAAACTCTAACTACAGATGAGTGGAACTAGGGTTCATGATGCAGAATTCCAAAAGAATCAATAAAAAAATAATGTTTTTAAAAAATGATAAGATAATGACCAGCAATTTTTCAAATAATGAAATCATCAAGCCACAGCCACAGAAGAAAGAAGAGAGAGAAAGGCAGGCAAGCAGGCATATATACATGTGCGTGGGTGTGCGCGCACGCACGCACGCACGCACACACACACACACACACACACACACACAAAAATGTTCAGGACTTCAAACTTCTGATCATGGGAAGTACAATGGCTTTGAGGGACAGTGAACAATACAAACCTAAATGACCTCGCTTGCCATCTTGAAAGTTTGTAGAATAAGATGCTAGGCAAAGGAACCTAGAAAAGCTCATCTCATCCCCGCCCTGGATAAAACGTGAGTCTGAGAAGACCAACTACCTGAAGTCTTAAGAGACAAGACTGCAGGACAAAGTAAGAACACCAAAAGTCTGCAAAGGGTCACCTCAGACATGACTTTAGTCCATGGCTAAAGACAAACATGAGGGACTAGTGCTTGACAGTTGCATGGGTCACAAGGAGAAATGCCCTGGAGCAGTATTGCTCTGGCCCAGCCTAATGAGATTTCAAAGCCAGTAACTGAGTCAGTTATCTACATTTTAAACCCAAGCTCCTTCCTTACAGGGCTGCAAAAAAAAACTTAAATTAAAAAATTTTTTAAAAATGCCAGGATCCCCAAATGTCTATTTTCCCATAAAAATTGCCAAGCATACAAAGAAGCATGAAATAAAAACAATGAAACAAAACCAAACATTTTTAACTTATCAAGAGCTAACAAAGACGTCACAATTCACGGGTAAAGAGATTGGAAATGCTTTTATATTAGTTAGGGTTCCCACTGTTATGATATACAACACCATGATCAAAAGAAACCTGGGGAGAGGGGTTTACTTCAGCTTACAGTTGTAGTCCATCATCTAAGAGAATCAGGACAGTAACTCAAGGTAGGAGTGTGGAAGCAGAACTGATGCAGAGTCCACAGAGGAATGCTGCTCACTAACTTGCTTCTCATGGCATGTTCAGCCATGTTCTTACACAACTCAGGACCACCTCCCCAAGGGTGGTACCATCCACAATGGCCTGAGCCCTACCACTTCAATCATTAATTAAAAAAAAAAAAAAAAAGGCCAGAGGCCAATTTTAGTAGAGCATTTTCTCAGTTGAGGTTCTCTTTTTCCAAATGACTCTAGCTCTAGCTCAGCAGTTCTTAACCTGTGGGTCTCAACCCCTTTGAGGGTCGCAAAGACCATCAGAAAATACAGATATTTACATTCCAATTCATAACAGTAGCAAAATTGCAGTTACAAAGTAGAGACAAAAATAATTTTACAGTTGGGGGTCCCCACAACATAAGGAACTGTATTAAAGGGTCCCATCATTAGGAAGGTTGAAAATACTGCTCTAGATTGACAAAATAACAGACAACCATCACAGCTCTCCCAGGGGCTACCAGATTGCTGAGTTGGCAAACTACCTGCTACACAAGCAGGAAAACCTGAGTTTGAACACCAGAATCTACATGAGAAAGCCTAATATAATGCACATGCTTGTAATCCCAGAGCTGGGGAGACAGAAACAGGGAGATTTCTGCGACTTCTGGCCAGGCAGTGTAGCCAAATCAGTGAGCTACAGATTCAATAAAAAATAAGATTAATTATTAAAAGTCTCAAGAAACAAAGTAGAAAGCAAACAAGGAAGAAATCTGATATCAACCTCTGGCACACAAAGGCACCCACAGGTGAGCGCGCGCACGCACACACACACACACACACACACACACACACACACACACACACTTAGCGTGCTCTCATAACTATATTCCTTTTTTTCCAGCAGAGTTAGAGGAAACAGCAATTAGCAGCATGAAGATAACAGGCCCAAGCAAGAATGAAAACCAGTGTCTGAGAACAAAATAAAGCAGTAGGAGTGAAAAACAGACTAGACCCGCAAAGAAAGGTTGAGATGAGTATAACAGCAACCGAAACCATCCAAAATACAGAGAGAGTCAGCCTTGAGCTACAGCCAATCTGCAAATGACTGAAGGAAGTCCCTGAAAAGGGTAACAACATAAAGAAGAAAAGAAAAATATTTGAAATTAACAGCCAAAATTTCTCTAAGTTATATGAAAAGTAAATTCTCACATCCAAGAAACTTGATGAACCAAAGATCAAGAAAACCATATTAAGGTACATCATAATCAATCTACCTTACATCAGTTGTTAAAAAAAAAAAAAAAAAAAAAGACATCTTAAAAGCACATTTTTTTAAATCACATTGACAGAGAGGTTTTTACATATTATTTCTCAAAAATAATGCAAGTGGGGCTAACAAGATGACTCAGTGACCAAGGGTTCTGCCACCAGCCTGACAACTCAAGTTCAATCCCTGAAGCCCATGTGATGGAAAGAAAGAGCCCTAGTCCTGCAAGTTGTTTGCAAACCTCCATACTCACTCTGGCGGGTGCAGCCACACATAGGAAAAATCAACTCAAGTGAAGAGACAAAACCCCACATCTTTGAATATTAACATATTTGAAAAGTAACTTTAGGGGCTGGAGAGATGGTTCAGTGGTTTAGAGCATTTGTTGTTCTTGAAGAAGACCCCAGCTCCCACAGGGTGGCTCACAGTCGCTGGTAACTCCAGTTCTAGGGGATACACAAATAGACATGCAGGCAAAACATGCATACATAAAAAAATAAATACGCCTAAAAAAGTAATTTCAGAGAATATATACTTACCCTCTCCCGTAAGAAAGACCAGTCAATGACTCTGAACACAGAAAGTTTTTAACACAAACTAAACTTTCATACATTTTCATATAAGACTATTTTATAGTCTTTTAATAATTAACCAAGCCCAACAAATAAATCCAAAAAAAGTACAATACCTAATTTTGTCTTAAGGGTCTTTACATTCTCAAGTTCTTGCTCCAATTCCATTATGTTGTATTCAACTGATGAAGACAGCCCTAAAAAAGCAAAAGTATTTCTAAGTGTAGCAGTGGAAGCCTTACACTGGACAGCAGGTAGACCACTAGTTAAAACACTAAACATTTGGTAATCACTGACAGCTGGGAAGAACAAATACGGCTGTGAGTCACATAAAAGCTCACTAGTTAGAGCAGCGGTTCTCAACCTATGGGTTGCAACCCCTCTAGAGATCGAACAACCCTTTCACAGGGGTCACCTAAGACCATCAGAAAAAAACAGATATTTACATATGATTCATAACAGTAGAAAATTACAGTTGTGAGTAGCAGCAAAAATAATTTTTTTGGTTGGGGGTCACCACAACATGAGGACCTATATTAAAGGTCCATGGCATTAGGAAGGTTGAGAACCACTGATTTAGAGCATTCAAGCTCTTGATGGCTGAAAACCACATTTCTTGGAAAAATGTCTTTCCTTGCTTGATCTATTATATTATCTGTTTTTTTTTTTTTCATGTGCTTACTATAGCAAGAACAAGGAGTCAAGACCTTCCACTCTCTAGTTTGCTTTCCTAAGATGGCAATTATCACCAGTGTGGCTGGTGCTTCCACAACTTTCTTCACATTCATATTTAACTTCTGTCTTACACATGGGTTTTCTCACTCATCCAGTTTCTTAGACAAATGTCAAACCAGGCACATGAGTTGACTGTTTGCTGTTACCTGTCAATAAACATTCCCAGCAGCTGAGTATGCAGACCACAATCTAGATGTGCTGCAACTTCACTCAGCATTACTTCATTTGTCAGGATCTGGTGAACATTCACATGTCCAGTTCATTTGCTTCTATTGTCTTTGTGAGACAGATTTCCAAACTTCAGAATGGTGGGCCATTTACAGTTTTAAAAGCTTTTTCAAGTTTATAGCTCTTAAATGTTTTTATGTACTATAATAATTCAAATTATTTAGCTTTTGAAAATTCCTATTTTCAAAATGCCTATATCCTCACTAGCACTGGATGTGGCCAACTGTTGGACTTTTGCACATCTTCTTAAAGGCATCAGACCCATCTCATGTTTCTCGAGTGGATTTGCCCCACTCCTACTTTCTACTTGTCTCTCCAATGGTCTACGTACAGTGTCTTTCTGTTCTTTCTGCTTGATCTCTTAAATCCTGAAACAGATAGATTTCAAATGTGTCAGGTTAGGTTTCCTCCACTGTTAAGGGATTGTTTTTATTATGAATGTGCATTTAGTTGCTGAGAGTCTGTCTCCCTTATTATATCTCTAAGACTGTTACATTTTTCTTATAAAACATATTTTATCATTTCATAGTGATCATTTTCTTAAATGTTCTGCAACCTAAATTCTTTTTTCAGAACTTTTTTGTTGGTGCTGGTGTTTCGAGACAGGGTTTCTCTGTGTAGTTTTGGTGCCTGTCCTGGATCTCGCTCTGTAGACCAGGCTGGCCTCGAACTCACAGAGATCCACCTGGCTCTGCCTCCCGAGTGCTAGGATTAAAGGTGTGCACTACCATTGCCCAGCCTTTTCTGAGAACTTTCAAGTTTACTTCTTTTTTGAATTTTACTTGCCTCGCATTTGTGTGTGTGTGTGTGTGTGTGTGTGTGTGTGTGTGTGTGTGTGTGTGTTTCCCTATAGTCATTATCTAGCTAAATTTTATTTGAAGTTTAATCTCTATCAGTTTAGAATTCATTAGTAGCTGGTAGGTGGTGGTACGTACATGCCTTTAATCCCAGCACTTGGGAGACAGAAGCAGGCAGATCTCTGTGAGTTCAAGGCCAGCCTGGTCTACAAAATGAGTTCTAGGACAGCCAGAGCTGTTACACAGAGAAACCCTGTCTGGGAAAAAAAGTGTCATTTGTTATAAGCAAATGAACTTGACTCCCTACTTAATATAGCAAAGCAGTTCACAGGATAGGCCAATAAGAAATTTTCCAGTAAAGGTTAGCTCTGGATAATACATATATATATACAAGGAAAACTAAATGGACTCAGAAGATTATATATGCATTTTGCATAAGTGTATGTATTTACATGTAATAATTAAAGAAGACATCTTAAATTTGGGAGGGTGGAGGAGTTGGAGGGGGAGATAGAAAGGACCAGTGATATAGATGCAATGGTCATGTATGAAATTCTCAAAAGTAAATAAAACAATTAATTTTTTTTTTAAAAAAAGCATATACAAGCAAGCAGAGAAACCAAGCAACTGGAAGCCCTAGTGTCAGGAATCCTGTTACAGCAGTGTGAGGGAAAGAAAGCCCTGAGTGAATGAATGAAGTCTTGAATGAATGAAGTCTTGAGTGACTGTGTGTTGTTGATACAGGTACAGCCATGTCAAGGACCACAAAGCCTCAGAGCCATGGGAAAATGAATGGCAAGGCCTTCCTTCCTGGCCCAAGTGCAGATGTTGATTTTGAATGCAGAAAAATGTCCACCATAGTTTTCCTCCCTTAGGATTATTTATGGCCTGCAGACTGCTATCCTACAGAGACATTCCTACTCAGATGAACTAAACCTGCCTCCTTGTTCAGCTATATGCAATAACCCTGCCTCCCTATTCAACTCAATATAATAAACACACTAAGTTCTTGGCTTGCTTTGGTTTCCCCATCAGAGAGCCCAGTTCAATAGAATCCAACTTCTTTCTGTGTCTGTCTTTTCTTCATTGAAACTTAGAAATAAGAAAACAGGCCAGAGTGTCAACAATAAGTAAAGTATAAGAGGTAAGAAATGTCAGAGACCCCTTCAGTCAGATCTGTCTCTGGAGCATACCAGGGAAAAGCCAACCTAATCAGTCACTAGACTCCAGAATGAAAGCTTAGGAGTGCTTCCTTCCTCAGCTAGGAAAAGTGAGAGGGAAAAGGGAAACTGCAAAGCTTTAGCTTTGTCAGAGAAAAGGCAAGCAGGACCTGCTCTTCCATAGCCAACTGACCTATTCCATTCAGTCAAATACAGTACCTGCATTCAGAATAACTCAGAACATCAGCTTGCCACACATTTGTCTTATTCTTCAGTGAATTTTAAACATTTTATCCTTATCATAATGAAGTGTGCACAAAGCTCAGTGTCAAGCATTTACTTGAACTTGTTTCAATGCCTGTTTCTTCATAATGCCACCTAACTAAGGGGTGTTTTGCTGATTCTTCACACCTCATGGTGGCCAGGAAGCAGAGAGAGAGGAAGGAACCACAGACAGAATAACCTTTCAAGGACATGCCTTCAGCTTCTTGAAGCTAAGAGCTACCTTTTAATGCAGTTGTTTCTCAACCTGTGGGTCACGACCCTTTTGCAGGGGTCACCTAAGTCCATCTGAAAACACAGATATTTACATTATGATTCTTAACAGTAGCAAAATTACAGTTATGAAGTAACAAGAAAAATAATGTTATGGTAGGGTTCACCACAACACAAGGAACTGTATTAAAGGGTCACAGCATTAGGAAGGTTGAGAACACTGCTCTAATGTTTGCAGCATCTTGCAAACTAGCACCACCAGCTGGAGCCTTTAGTCACGTGTCTACAGCTTCAGCACAGGTTTTGAGAAGTCTGCAGTAGTCCTCAGTCTTACTCCATGAATGTCTCCTTGTCAATGACACTACAGTAAACTGTGCAGGATCTTTGTTCCCAGTGTTCTTGCTGTGAATACATGTCTGTGCAGTGTTTGGAAACATGGTGAGCACTTTCAATCCCAAAATTCACATGTCAGATCAGAAAATTTCTTAATCCTGTCATAGATTTTGTATAGTTTTTCTCTTAGCCCTATCTAGAAGAATGTCTTCTTAACTAGAGGCTGGCTCTACTTGAAGGAGTCTCTAAAATTCTTACTTCTTATACTTTACTTTTTTCTGTCATTCTGGCTTTTTTTTAATTTCTAAGTTTCAAGAACACCTGTCCCAGGTGATAGAGCCTTGGCCTTTCTCATGAAAATGGCCTTCTTGTCCATCTCAGGGTATGAGGAGTGGTTCATTCTTCCTCCATGCACCCCATATCCACATGCCCATGCCTGCTTGTGTTCACATGAGAGGCTTTCCTCAGTCACCAGTCTTGGTTGTTTGTGTTTTAAGAATGAAGCTATGAGAAATAAATGCTGGTTTTGAACTTCAGAAAAGATGAGTTTCATTCATCCAGTGATTCCCTATTGCTAGAGCTGCAGAGCTTTCCTCCTGGGCAGGTTCCTGAGAAGAACCCTCCTGACCTTCTTGTCAAATACAGTTCAGCTGTACAAGCAGAGAAGGATGGAGCCTATGTATTTTGTCTGTAAGCACTCCCACCCTTCTGAGATGGACAAGAGGCACGTGCCTGGTACCTTGGATGGAAGCAAAGGATGTGGAGATTGAGTCACTTCATGGTAGTTTTTCAACAAGATCTCCCTTTCTTAGTTCATACTTCCTCACCTGGTGGTGCCACTTTGTGACTTTGGGAGATTCTAAGGTATAAATCAAGGATAGGTGACTTAGGAATGGGCTTCTTTTGTTATGTTAAACTGATTAATTCCAACATTTTCCTGCCTGCTAAATACCAAATTTTTATTGTGGTTTTTCTCCTTGGGATTTTCTGTCCTCTTAGGTTTATGATTCTCTAAAACTCACTGTTCTCATCTATGGATTTGCATGTACTTATCAGGATGCTTTCCACTAGGTCACAAAATTCAAAGTAGCTTAAAGGAAGCAGTTTCACTTAATCAGAATTTAGGAGACAGCAGGCCTCCATGTGGTTTTCCAGTAGCTCAACAGTGACATCAAGGGACTAAACTGAGCCTCTCACAAGCTAGACTGACGTGTGAGGAGTGGGGCTTTTCCCTCTAGGCAGGACAAACGAATGTGTGGACTATTTATTCTATCTGGCCTTTATTTCTTCTTTTCCTTCTTTCCCCAGCTACAAGAACTTCTGTTGATTCTTTCCTCAAGTTCACGAGTACTTCAGTGCTTACCTTCTCTTTTGTAGTTCTCCTCATGGGATAGATTTTTTCATTATAATATCAGTATAAACAGCCTTAGCCTATAGTCTGCTTTTATGTATAGAGCACTGTGTCAAGGTAAAAACTCTCAAAATCATGTTAGCTAATCATTTCCTTACTGCTTCTCACCCTTTCCTCCAAATCCTCGTCTTGCTGACATATTATTTCAAGACTAATGCTACACTTTTCCTTCAGTGTAGAAGTTAGTATTCTGTCTGGCATAAATGCAGTTCTCAATGTAGAGATATGAAATGAGTACATAAATACTGCTTTTTTTGCCCTAATCAATAGGTAACATCTTGGGGAAGGTATGTGTAATCCTTTACAACTGCATACGTTATTTAGTGGCCTGTAGCAAGTTGCATGTGCTAAGTTTGATGTTGAACTATTTTAAAAGTATTTTTATTAAAATAATTATTCGTGTAATATATTCTGATAATAATTTCCACTGCCCCAACTCCTCCCGGCTCCTCCCCACCTCGTTCACCCTCCTAATTATTTTTTCTCTCCTTTTGTTTTCTTTCTCTTTAGAAAACAAACAGGCAAACAAAAAACAAATCAGAATTTTGTTGTTGTTTATTCAAGACAGGGTTTCTCTTCGTAGCCCTGGCTGTCCTGGAACTCACTCTGTAGACCAAGCTGGCCTCAAACTCAGATATCCACCTGCCTCTGCCTCTCATGTGCTGGGACTAAAGATGTGAAACACCACTGCCTGGCCAGAATATGTTTTAAAGAAAGAAAAAAACACAAGAAACATATACACACAAACAAAACCCATAAAAACAAAAAAATAAGAAACCATTATATATAAGCAAATGAGCAGTGAGAGAAAAAAAAAAAAAAAGCCCAAACAAAGCAATATGAGACAAAAGTCTACAAAAATACCATTGAGTTTATTTTTGGTTTGGTTTGGTTTGGTTTGGTGTTTGGTTTGGTTTGGTTTGGTTATTTGATTTGGTTTGGTTTGATGGCCATTTACCTGGGCCTGGGGCCTTTCTAGCCTTAAGTGTGGTTAATATACCCAATAAGACTCTGTTGGATAAAACCAATTTTTCTTTGTAAGTGGTTTGTCAATTGGAGATAGTTCCTTGGTTAGGAATGGGACTTTGTTCTACTTTCTCCTCTCAGTGATGGGACCCTGGCTGGCTTGAACTTGTGCAGGCCCTGGGTATACTGCTACAGTCTCTGTGGGTTCATATGTGTGTCAGTCCTGTTGTGTTTAGAAGACACTGTTTCCTTGGAGTCAGCCACCATCTCTGGCACTTAAAATCTTTCCACTTCCTCTTTTAGTTTCCTAGGCCCTGAGGGGAGGAGGAGTTTAATGAAGACATCCCATTTAGAACTAAGTATTCCAAAATCCCTTACTCTGCACATTGTTTAGTTGTGGGTTACTGTGGTAGAACCCATCTAACTTTCGATGGTGGCTGAGCAAGACACTAATGTATGAGTATAGCAGAATGTATACCTAGGAGTCATTTTATTGCTGTTCCTTTAGCAGGACAATAGTATTGGGTTTTCCCCTAAGCCCATGGCCTATCTAGTCTCATGTTCTTGGCTACCCGAGCAGTGTCATGCATGGGTCTCACTCCTGGAGTGGGCCTTAAATTCAACTAGAGTGGTTGGTTACTCCCACAATGTTTGTGCCGCTATTGCACTAACATATTATGCAGGTAGGTCACTGTTGTAGACTGCAGAGTTCACAGCTGGACTGGTGGTTACTATTTTCCTCTAGTAGCATGGAAAGTACCTTCTAGTACCATATACACTAGGGTGAAGGCTCTAGTTAGGCACCAGCTCAACTTCTCTGTTGCACTCTCTTCTGTAAATAAATTTTCACATCATTTCTGGAAGTCAAATTCTTACAGAATAAATCATCTTTTAAATTCCTGTTCAGGGTCAGAAGCATAGAGCACTGACATAACAGGTATGGATGTCCATGTGGCAGTCTCTCCTATGACCCTCTCTGGCTTTGAATCTGCATTCAAGTCTCAGCTTGATAAATTTTTCGTGCTATTTACCATCTTTTCCCAGTTGTTATTTTCTCTCCATCTAGATATGTGCATGCATTATACCTCACCTGTAGTCAGTATTTATTATGTCATGACTGATTTCCTTCTCCTATATTCTGATCTGTGATCCACAAGAGCCTTTCCACTACACTTGTGTTCCATTGTCTTTTCCACTCTTTGGCCATCCCCTTTAGTCTTACACTGAGTTGACCAGGCACCCTGTATGCCTGTGTAATATCAAGACCAACATATTCACAAGTGCTAGGGATTAGGACTGGGCATCTTTGGGTAAGCATTATTCCATCTATCTCAAGGGATATTTTTTATTTGTTTTTAATTTCTTTAAGCCCTGGGCAGTTTTGTTTTCTAATACATCTCCTTGGCCCATCTTGTTACTTTTGGAAGTTAGGAACAAATTCTGTCTTGACTCTCCAATTAAGTATTAAGTAGGTCTCACTCGTCAGGTGATCTTCTTCTTCACTGGCCCTATACAAGTGCCCCTGCTTCTGTTTCCTGTCTTCACTGTGGCTTCCTTTACACCTAATTAAGTCTGGTGGTCCTTCATAAAGCTGGAAAGTCACCAGCTCTTGGTCTTGGGGATTAAAGTGCAAGCAGCCAGAAGAAGAAGGCTAACCTGAGTAGTAGCAAACAGTGACCATTCTCAAGCAAAGGTCCAAAGGAGTGCTGAGCCACACAGGTTACCACTGTGGAGATTGAAAGGCCCTCTTTTGTAAGCCCCTAGGAAAGCCACAGATCCTCAGTCCCCAGTTGTCCCCCTCTCATTTCTGCCCATCTCTAGAGACAGAGATCTGGTGCCACATGTTAGTGAAAAGTTCCATGTTGTTTCCAGAGTGCCTTGGCATGATTATTTTATTCATTGATAGCCAACTTATATTTTTACAAGAGTAGGGCTAAATATAGCACAGAGATGCTCAGGTATTGTGACCTAGAGCTACTACAGCTTGACTATGAATTTAGTTTTGAGGTTCTGGCAACTAAAGCAAAAAGGAAGCACTTAGGTTACAAAATTAGTGGGCATCTCCACAGGAAAGACGACTTGCAGAGGATAGCACAGCACTCTAAGATTGTCAAGTATCTTTAAATAAAAGTGTAAAATATCTAACAGTGACATTTTACTTCTAGTAGTCAGTTTGAGGCTTGGAGAATAACTGATGAACATTCTGAACTTTGAAAGAGAATAGCTACCAGAACAATATTCCTGGGGTCTATTTGAAATTAAGTGAAGAGACTAGTAGCACACCTTGTGGTATGTCTGCAGACTCAATACAAACGTCTACAACACTGAATGCATGCTTCTTCAAAGAAAAATAGCTGAAGTGATATTTTTTTATATTCTATTCTGTGTGTAGGGGTGTTTCCCCTGCATGGATGTCTGTGCACCACATGCATACAGTGCCCTCAGAGGTCAGAAGAGGGTGCCAGACTCCCTGTAACTGGAGTTATGGATGGTTATAAGCTGTTGTGTGGGTGCTGGGAATTAAACCCAGATCCTCTGGCAGAGCAATCAATGAGTCATCCCTCCAACTCCTGGAAGTCACATTTCTGATATGTGCTATTATTTTAGGTGGCCCAACTACAAACACACAAGAGGCAATTGGTAAGCAGTATCTTTCACATAAAAATCAAGAAAACATTCCTACTATCCTCAGATAAGTCACCTGAAATAATCGTTTTCCAGGACATTCCCTTCCTTCATTACATGGCAATATATTAATAGCCAAGCAAAAAGTAAGCTTTGTGGGACAGAGTCCTTCACTATAAATGGCAACACTAACTAGTATGAGGACTTACATCATATTGTAAACAAACACTCGACTATTATGTAAATTTAAGTTGCATCAAAAATGAAAATATCCTAAAAACTATATTATCATTATTTTATTTCAAAACAAACCTAAAATGTTCAGTGTCAGCATTGTCTAGTCAATAAGTCAAATTGTAGACAAAAACCTGTTTGGACAAGTCCTGAAAAATAAAAAGGGATTCTCCAAGAAAACCACAAAGCAGCTCATTTAAGGTCAATTTCACGGTATTATTCTGTTTTTCTTCCAGTCCCGACATAAGATTTCACTACCTCAAAGGAAATTGTAAGAGTATCTATTTGCATTCCCCCCAGGTGATTGGCAGTTCAACACCAATTAGTTCAAAATTACACTGTTACTAGCATGCAATAAAAACAACACCTTTCATCTTCCTTACACAGGTAAGAATACCTTCAGAGCCAATAACTTTGATCAAATGAGTATTTTTGATCCTGCCCCACCCATGTCTTTGGATTCAGGAAAACTAATAGCTGAAGGCATTCTTCCCAGCTTTATTCTTAAGCTGAAGAATTGGTGTGGTACTGAAAATATTTTGCTCCCAAGATAACAGAATTTCCCAAACTTCAGCATTTCTTCAGTAACTGAGCTGCCCTTATACTTTTTCCAATGCATAAAACAGTCTCAATATATAAGATAACTTCAGAGGGCAGATATTATTTAAAATATACAGTGTATTTTAAAAGAAATACACATTTCAATGTAGGCATGTATATAATTCAAATAGCTTGATGAAATAAAATTATTTCCACAAATAATTCTGTACCTTAAATAGTTCAGGGTACTAAACTTGGTCTCCTGTGAATATTATTTAGAAGTAGCAATCTCGAGCATAAACATATTTTCTTCTTTATTTTTTAATTTAGCAAAAAAGAGGTAGATTAGAAAATATGATCTAAGTAACCACAAAATTTTAATTGCTTACAACTTTACATTTGACCAGCAATCCCATCTCCAAGAATGGGAGATTTTTCAAGTTCTGATATTATTTCAAGTAACAGAAAAGCAACTGTTCAAGCCCACGCTCCTAATGGGTCACCGAGTAAAAGGACTGTCCCCAGAGACACCACAAACCCAATGAATGAGGCACCTGGAAGCTGAAGCCTCATGTCCAAGTCTCCAATCCATCTGTTTTTGTGTACTAACCCTGAGGCTGTCTATTGAGGAAACACAGGGACACACATACAAGCTCCATATCTACATCCACTCTATTTGCCACATTCATATTTATTAACATTATAATTTCTATTGGCTTCTGACATCACCTGACTATGACTATGAACCTGGTGTTCTAAGACTTCTGATAACCAATACAACTATGGACATGCAAACATACTTTCACTATTAGTAACTATAATCAAAGGCAAAAATATTAAAACAACCAGTTTTAGGAATATTATAGAATGTCAGGTATAATCAAAATAATGGCTTGGTCCTTTTCTATTTCAGATACAAGCACTATAGATCTTGAACTAGACAAGATGTTAAAACCACCCTTTACCCTTCATATTTGATGCTATCATTAGTAACACTATCATTCACACAGACTGTGGTTGAAAGGGAGCTGACATATACTAAATCCACATTCCATGTTTTAAAATGTGAATTTTTTTTTTTTTTTTGGTTTTTCGAGACAGAAGCTTTGCACCTTTCCTGGAACTCACTTGGTAGCCCAGGCTGGCCTTGAACTCACAGAGATCCACCTGGCTCTGCCTCCCGAGTGCTGGGATTAAAGGTGTGCGCCACCACCACCCGGCTAAAATGTGAATTTTTATAATACAACTTTTCTTATAAATTCCCTAGACTACGACACATGGTCCACACTTTTCTGATTTGTTTTCCAAAGCTGTCCTCCTTACTAGCATTTTAGTTTATATTTCCCATAGTCACTTGTTTCATCTTGTAGCAAATAATTTGTTTGGACTACACTGTATTATCATTAAAGTGACTTAACAGGCCCAAGAAGCCAAATAAATTATGGTATCTGTCACTGTTTCATCCCTATGTATACAAATGCTTTTTGCAGATATAAAATCAGGTCTAGGCTGTCTGACCGTGTCCAGACACTTTGCATAGGAGCCAAGAGTTGAAGTCCAAGATATTTTCCCTATAGTGGCATATGTGTGTATGTGTCTATGTGCATGCAGAGGCAAACAGATACAGTAATCTATACACATAGTCTACTATAGTACTCTACTTATGGTGTGTATATCCCTATTCAAAGAAGGTATTCTTTACTCAGTGATTTTGTGTGGTGTGTGTGTGTGTGTGTGTGACTCTACATGAATCACAAGTATTCTTAGTGTGTGGAATGGTTCTGATTGTTCAGATTCTATGGCCACAACAACTGGGAGACCACCTCACTCCCAGCACACACAATTCTTCAAATGATCACCACGAAAGCCTCAAAGAACTCCCTAGGACAAAGCCAGGAGGCTTTGGTGCTTGCCTATGGGTGACGTTAGCTAAGCCACAGCACGACTGACTACAGCCCTGCTAGTAACTAGGGAAGCCTAACCGAAGGCTTCATGGAAGGGCAGCCACAGACACATCCCAACTCATGTCTTCACAAAACCCTGAAACTAACTTCTAAACAGCAAGAATCAAATACTGACAATGACACAGAGAAGAGGCGACACAGATATGTGTTGTGATTTTCAGTCCCTTTATTTTTCCCGGAAAAACCTGCTACCTCTTCTGTGCCCTAAGAATAAAGAGCTAATGTAAGTTTCAATGAGAAAGGCTTTTTTAAAAAGATAGAATCAAGAGGCTGGAGACAGCTCAGTGGTAGAGTGCTTGCCTAGCATTTACAAGGAAGGCCCAGTGTTCAATCTCCAGCACTGAAAAAAAGTAGAATCAAGCAAGCAAGAAATTGCTACCAAAAAATTACATACAAATTTTTATCATGAAGATGAAAATAGTACCTAACAGAATTGAATTATAGTTCAAAGACTATAATACTTTAAAATAAATTACCTTAAAAGAACTGTGAAGGTTTTGAACTCAAACAACAAAAATAATTTCATTTCATTATGGAACTTCTAAAGTTACCCAGTACACCCATGGGCTATAGACATACAAAAGCTAATTATTTCAATTAATGCTGCTGCATTACTTAAACATTTAAGTATGTTAATGATATATGTATCTTCTTAACACTAGGGAAAAATTATAAAAGATTTTCTACCTGATTACTGTAATGGACTTTCTGTCAGGCTGCTCTGCAGGAGTCCTGGAAGAAAACAGTTCTGGCTGCTCAGATTTTGTAGATGCAACAGCAGGGAAACCACCTCCTTTCCACCTGCCCAAACTCAGCCATTTTGCTGTGGCCCAGTGTCACCCTTCCTAAACCTGTTCACTGGAATTCGGTTTTCTGTCCTCTCACTGAATTCCCCTTCCCTTGCCTGCCTTCTTAAAGCTCTGCCTTGTTCTTTGGTTTTGTTTTGTTTTTATCTACCCAGTGATGCAAGGAACACCCATGGGATATATATGTTCTACACACCCAGCCTGTGCCTTTGTACAGCAGAGACAAACACTTACAAAGCTCCCTGCCCTGAGAGGCTCTGTCCAATGTGGAAAGACAGGCATGCCAGAGAGTGAAAGGACTGTAGAGAAATAAAGAAGGTGAGAGGAAGCAGTATGCAGTGGAGGTGGACTTGAGGGTATATGGCTGATACTTGCTGCATTCAGGAAAAACATGGCAAGTCCTGCAAGAGGAGATTTGAGATCAAGACCTAGGACACAGAAGGAAAGTCACTTCTGTGTCACAGTTGCATGTCCTGTCAGACCAGTTGTTACTGTAGCTCCCAGGGTTCACAGCTGGGTAAGACCGATGATTACTTTTCTCTCCAGCAGCTTGCATAGCACCTCCCTGCACTACAAAAGCCTAGAATGGTCTGAACCAGCTTGGTCTCTGGATGTCTGTAGTATCTTCAGCCATTGGGCCTTACTGTGACATTCAGGAGGGTAACCGAGAGACTTGACAACAGACTGTAATGTTTAGGGGTCTATGGGACTTCACCAGCCAACAACTCACAAAGAGATAACCCAACCTGGCACTGGGTCTTTTGCTATCCTATAGTATTTAGTAGGAGAATTATTGCCCATTACATGATAGCCCCATTTAAACTTTTTATATATGGGTATGTATGTATCACATATTTTCTCTTATTTGCAGATGTTAGCTTTGAATCTTTAACATCCATAAATGAGAGAAAATGTGATATTTGTCTTTCTGAGTCTGGGTTACCTCATTTAGAATGACTGTTTCCAGCTCCACCTATTTATCTGTGAATGTCATAATTTCATTTTTCTTAACAACTCAACAGCATTCCATTGTGTAAATAAATCACATTTTCATTAGCCATTCATCAGCTGATGGATATCTGGGTAGTTTCTATTTCCTGGTTATTGTGAATAGAGCAGCAGTGAACATTGATGAGTAAGTATCTCTATAGTAGGATAGAATCCTTTGGATATGTGTTCAAGGGTGATATAGCTGGGTCATGTGGCAGATCTATTTCCATCTTTTTGAGGAATGTCCACACTTATTTATATAGTGGCTGCACCAGTTTGTATTCCCCCAGTAGTGAATCAGTGTTTCTCTCTCCCTGCATCTTTGCCAGCACTTGTCCTGATAATCAACCATGGTCTTTATACAGTACACTAACTAGCAATACTTCTCTACGACTTTGTACCTCTGAGCATCATCAATTCTTTCCCACTCCTCTTTTCCAGCCTCTGATAGCCCCACTGAAACATCAGCATCCAGCCTACAAGCTGGGTCTTATGCTATGTCAGTCGGAGTGGAAGACCTATAGTTTCTAGGAGCACCAAAGGCCTGAGAGAGAGTATTCTGTCAGGTCAGTGGAGGCAGAACTCAAAGAGATATGATCTGTGTCCCAGGGCATTCACCATGCATAGTGTTCCCTCAGGGAGCCAGACACGGGACTGGGGAAGGGTTGGTTGGTATCACAGATCCTGATACACATGATCTTGGTCATTACTACACTGGGCTTTTCAGAGGTGGTCCTGTCCTCCCACAGAACTTTTATATAGATAATGTAAAAAAATTTTTTTAATGTACAGGTGACTTCATGCAGATGGAAAAGAGCCACCTTGGAGGAGAGAACAGAATGGTAGCAGCTAAGTCTCTGGGTCAGTAAATAAAGACAAGTGCTGACATCTGAGCAAGGTAAACCTGAGCCAGAACACAGCCACAGGGCCAAGAGAAGAGGCTGCACAGTGAGGGTATAGGCAGTGACAAGTTTGGAGGGAAGAAGCAGCAGGTAAAATTTATCCATGTTTGCTTCTGGTTCCTCAAGAAACAGGAAACAAGGTCAGCAGCTGAGGTAGTAAGAAATATCTGAGAAAAGAAATGTTATCCAGCTATTATGAATAGGGAAGCAATGAACATGACTGAGCAAGTATCTGTGGAGTAAGAGGTCAAGTCCTTTGGGCATATGTCAATAAGTGGAGGAGCTGGGTCATACGATTTAGTAGTTTAAATGTAATTGGCCCCCATAAACTCATAGGTAGTGGCACTATTAGGAGATGTGGCTTTGTTGGAGTAGGTATGGCCTTGTTGGAGGAAGTGTGTCATGTGGAGGTGGGCTTTGAGGTCTCATATATGCTTAAGCCGTGCCCCATGTCTCAGTTCACTTCCTGCTGCCTTGGGATCAAGATGTAGAATTCTCCAGCACCATGTCTGCCTGCACACCACCATACTCCCAGGCACCATGCTCCCACCATGATGATAAGGGACTCAGAAACTGCAAGCTACTACCTCAATTAAATGTTTTCCTTTATAAGAGCTGCTATGTCATGATATCTCTTCACAGCAATAGAAACCCTAACTAAGACATACAGTAAATGTATTTTTAGCTTTTTGAGAATTCTCTACATTGATTTTTATAACAACTGCACCGGTCTGCAATCTCACCAACAGAAAATGAAGGCTCCCTTTCCACCACACTGCATCCAGCATCTGTTGTCAATTGTTTTGTTGATCTTTGCTATTCTGACTGGGGTAAGATAAAATCTCAGTTGTTTTGATTTTCATTTCCCTAATTGTTAGGGACTATGAATATTTTTTGAGTATTTCTTAATCTATTTTTTTATTCTTTTGAGAACTCTCTGTTCATGTACCAGGCCCATTTTTTGAATGGGTAATTCATTCTTTGGTTTTGTTTTTTGAGTTTTTTTATATATTCTGAATATTAATCCTTTGTCAGATGTATAGCTGGCAAAGTTTCTCTCCAGCTCTATGTTCTTCCTCTTTCACCTGGATGATAGTTTCTTTAGGTATGCAGCAGCTTTTTAGTTTTATGAAGTCCTACTTGTCAACTGTTAGCCTTAATTATTCAGCAACTGGAGTCCTATTCAGGAAGTCGTTTTCTTCACCTATATCATGTAGGGTGCTGCTTATGTTTTCTTCTAGCAGTTTCAGTGTTTCAGCTTTCACCTTTAGTCCTTCACTCCATTTGGTGTTAGGTTTTGTGCAAGGTGACAGATACAGGTCTTCTTGCAGGTACACATCCAGTTTTCCTGGCACCATTTATTGAAGATGCTTCCTTTTTCTCCAGCTTATCTTTTTGACATCTTTGTCGAATATTAAATGGCTGAAGTTATGTGTACTCATGTTTGGGTCTTGGACTTGTTGCATAGGTCAATGTCTATTTCGGTGCCAATACCATGCTGTTTGTATTACTATGGCTCTGTAATTGATCTTAAGATTTGGAATGGTGATCCTTCAAACATTGTCCTTTTTTCAGGATTGTTTTGACTATTCTGGGTCTTTCATGGTTCCATATGAATTTTAAGATAATTATTTCTATTTCTGAGAAAAATGAGATAGTGATATTTAATGGGATTGCATTAAGTCTGTAAATAGCTTTTGGTAAAAATAGTCATTTTCACAATATTAATTCTACCAGTTAAGGAGCTGGAGAGATGGCTCAGAGGTTAAGAACACTGGCTGCTCTTCCAGAGGACCTGAGTTCAATTTCCAGCAACCACATGGTGGCTCACAACCATCTATAATGAGATCTGGTGCCCTCTTCTGGCCTGCAGCTATACTTGCAGACAGAATACTGTATAATAAATAAATAAATCTAATTCTACCAATTCATGAGCATGAGATGTTATTCCATTCCCATTTATCTCTTCAGAGATTTAAATTTTTCAGTGTAGAGGTCCTTTACTTCCTTGGTTAGGTTTATTCATAGCTATTTTTATCTTCTTTGACGCTATTGTGAATAGAAGTGTGGTGGTTTGAATAAGAATGGCCCCCAGGGGCTTATATACTTGGATGCTTAGTCACCAGGGAGTAGAACTGTTTGAAAGGATTAGAAGGATTAGGAAGTGTGGCCTTGTTGGAGAAAGTGTGTCACTGGGGGTGGGTTTTGAGGTTTCAAAAGTCCACATCAGGCCCAGGCACCCATATGCACTTGTTCTTTCTCTTTTCTTCTTCTTCTTCTTCTCCTCCTCCTCCTCTTCCTCCCCCTCCCCCTCTTCTCTCTCTCTCTCTCCCTCTCTCTCCCCTTCTCTCCCCCACCCCTCTCTGTCTCTGCCTACAGATTTGTAGCTCTCAGCTACTGCTCTAGCTACTGCTCCAGCACCTGCCTGCATGCCACCATGCTCCACATCATGATGACACATATCAAATCTCTCAAACCACAAGCAAACCCCCAATTAACTGTTATAAGAACTTATAAGAGCTACCTTGGCCTTGGTGTCTCTTCACAGCAACAGAACAATGACTAAGACAGACAGTGTGTCTCTGTATGTTTGCTGGTGGTATATAGAAAAGCTATTGATTTATGCAAGCTGATTCTGTATCTTGCCACACTGCTGAATTTGTTTATTGTTTCTAGAAGTTTTCTTATACAATTTTTGGGATCTCTAATGTGTAGTAAATGTGTAGTATCACATCATCTGCAAACAGAAATAGTTTGACTTCTTCTTTCCACATTTGTAATCCTTTACTTTCCTTTCTTTCCTTATTGCTCCATAGGCCTCAACCCTACACAAAGAACTAAAGGCAACTAAGTAATGCTGAGTGTGGGAGAAATAGTCTTGTCCAAGGAAGAGCACACCAAATGGTTAGCCCTGAAAACATACATACAAGTAACATTATACAGACTGAGTAAGTTGTATTTATGAATATATGCACACACACATATATATATACATATATACATGTATGTAACACCAATTAATGGGAAAAATAGACATGAATTTAAAAGAGAGCAAGAAGGGGTATATGGGAGGGTTTGTGTGAGGAAAGAGAAGGGGGAAATGATATAATAATATTACAATCTCAAAAAATAAAAGAATTTAAAAGAAAAGTCATCCAAAGATTCTAAAGTAAACTTAAGAAATGGTCACATATTGGAAGGAAGAGCAAGCAGCATAATCAGGAGGAAGCACAAAAACTAGAAAGAGCAGGAGGTAACAAGGCTTGAGTTTCACCCAACAGAGCACAGCCCTGGAATACAGGCAAGGGCCTGATAAAGCACATAAGCAGGATCCACTTCTAACCCTGGCTAGGCAGTATAGCCTGTGCAAGGAAGCTTGGGTATGGTGGAGATAGGCTACTGAGAGAACAGCATGCTGGGTCTCTATTGAAGGACTGTAGGAAATGGAGGTTGACAGAAAAAGAGCTAGAAGAAATAGAGGAGGATGGGCTTGGAGTGGAGATGCCTAATATGAGATGTGCAGACATTGGATCACTGTGGAGGGCAATGCCAAGGTGTTATAGGCAGATAGAGCACCTGAACAGAGGGCCAAGAAGCTTCCCAAAAGACTAGAAAAGCCAAAACAAGCATGGAAAATCACAGATCAGAAAGTGCCATCGAAAAGAGAGTTCTGAGGAACAAGGAGCTACTAGAACAGGAGAAGCAGGAATGGCCTAGTAGCAGAGATGGCAGGACCACAAGAGATCAAAGTGTTGAAAAGGAGGAAAGAGTAGGATGTCTAGCAAAGCCCAGAGGAAAAGGATAGCATGTGGGGAGCACACAACAGAACTGCACAATGCACCACCCACCCCCAGTGAAGGCAAGCTGTGAGAAGACAGTCCCCACACAAGGGTGATGGGGAAACAACAGTGCTAGAGAGAGCAGAAAGAGAAGGGATGAGGGCGTTGGAGTCACAAGTGGATTAATCTTCAGATATAAGCAGCACATACAAAAGTTACAGGAGCTAGGGAACATGGAAACTCAGTCAGAAATAAGACACTTAGAGATATAGAGTCAGGAGTTCAGACACTGTGGACTCATCTACTGTGACCTGTTACAGAGAGTGAGGGCTGAGTACACCCTTTGCTTTAAGTCTCCAGGCAACATGCAAGGGAGACTACGTGAGGAACAGGATAGAGTTCTGTCAGGATCCCAGGGAATTCAGAGGCTGTACCTCTACTCCTGCCAACTAAGAGGGAACATTAGACAGTGGCTGCCTTGGCCACATATGTAGAACTCTGTGGATCCCTCCTACTCTCTGTGTGTTTGGGCACTAAAGCCGTATTCATTTTAATTCGTTATTTATTTATTCTCCATCAGTCAACTAGTCTACTATCTTGAGACAGTCTTAATTCATCCACACATCTGATGCAAAACCAGGAAGAGAAAGGGAGCAGGCTGAGGACAGGACGACTTCCTTAGGGCACTGACACTGTAAACAGGCACAGCTTCGCTATTTCATTAACATGGCTTGTGAAAAAGAACAAAACCACTCAACAGTTTATACAATAGCACTATCAAGTGTCACAGAACACTGGAGAAGCCAGTCAGGCATTCCATGTTTCAGCTATACTACTACATTTAAAGGGACATGGGAACTCCATGCCACTACAGAGTGATGGCCACAACGTGTCATGCTGTCTTCAAGGTAAAACAAGTGTTAGCCTTACAGCAAAGTCCTTTCTTACCACCAGCCAAGTGTAGAGTCTCTCCAGAGCACTATAAGAATGCACTGGAAAGAACACATATCCCAAAGCTGCCTGCTATAACACCCTACAGCCCACACACTAAGGCACCATTAGTAAAAGCCACCATCAGTTCCTCAAATTAGCATCATGAGTGCATTTTTAGAGTCTGATACTCTTGCTGCTCTATAATTCTTCCCAGAGCAAGGGTAGAACATACTTTTGCTTTATAATTTAAAATATAAAGTAACTGCTACAACAAAATACATTTAACATTTTACCATATTTAATAAAATCCATGAGGATGACTTACCTTACTAAGGGCCTACTTCTACTCTTTCCTAAAAGTAGCAAATCACTGGGGCTGGAGAGATAGTTCAGTGGTTAAGAGCGCTGCTTGCTCTCCCAGAGGACCCAGGTTTGATTCTCAGCACCCAAATGACAGCTCACACCATCTGTAACTCTAGTTCCAAGGGATCCAGTGCTGCCTTCTGTCATCCATGGGCACTGCATGCACATGGTACACAGACATACATGCAGGCAAAATATCCATATGTAAAAAATAATTTTTTAATTTTAAAACAGCAAATCATGAAATGTTCTTTTCTTCTTGCTTTTTCTCCTCTGCAGATGTTAACCAATAAACCACAGAAGCTTACAATTCTTACTACAGTCAAATATCAACTTGGCCCTAGAGTCATATAATAAATAATTCAGCCTATTAGTTTCCACCTGAACAGCCCACAGTAGCCAATCACAGCAACACATTATTAAGGAGTTTCCCTAAAATCATTTTAAAGGCAGCTTACCAGCTAGAACAGTTTCAGCAGTGCAGGAGTAACCCAAGGCTGGTATAAAAACCACCTGAGCTAACAGTACTCCTAAGTATCTCCTAAGAAAGGCTACTCTTCCCTGCAACTCTCAACAGAAGGGAAAAAGCAGGCCTGAGTCAGAGGCAGTGTGCAGTCCTGCAGCACCTTTCAAGTGTAGATGTCCAAGGAGCTGCTATGGCCACTGCCTCCAGGGGAGCCAGCCATGTGGCCCTGGCCCTTCTCTCCCAAATTCTCACACACGGCCTTTGTCGTCACTTGGAAGCCTCTGAGAGGGGCATATTTCCACTTGTCAACTGTCTGTCTCTGGTGGATGGACTTTCCACCTGGTCTAACTATGTAACATACATACCATGTAGCCTTCTCTGGAGTGCTTCTTCTTCTAGGGTAATAATATAAATTTGTTCATCCAAGTCTTCAAGAATCTAAATGGAAAGATAAACCACTCAATAATGCAGTGTGACACACTCAAGTATATGACACCCCAGGTTCTTCAGCTTATTGTTTTAAGATCAAGTTATAATTGACGCAAATAACTAAGACCCCAAAATTAAATGCCCAAACTATTTAATTTGTGAAAATTTAAGCATATTTTACATATTTTATTTAATACATTTATGTTTTTCCATTTTAATACTAATCAAACACTTCAAAACTTGCTATAACAAAATCTACATGCATCTAAATTGGATATTTTAAGGCTTAAAGGATTACATCTTGTAGTATTCTCAAGGGCTAACAAGGGCATGAATTTTAAACAGACAGTGAGGCACAGCAAATACATCTTTATGAGAAAGCTGTTATTTTAGAGCTAAAAGGAAGAGATGATCTAGTACAATATTTGTCTCCCATGTGTTTTTTACCTACTCTCTAAATTAAAAATCTATAAGCTGGGGGCTGGAGAGATGGCTCAGTGGTTATGAGCACTGACTGCTCATCCAGAGGGCCTAAGTTGGATTCCCACCAGCCACAAGCCAGCTCACAACCATATATAGACTAGCTTCGTCTACATAGCAAGTTCTAGGCTAGCCAGAATTACACAATGAGACACTGTCTCAATATTAACAAAAAATAAAAATAAAACAAAACAAAAACTCTTTAAACTTTATAGGAGACACACAGGACATCCCATTTTTTAACTTGATACAGTACTTCCCTGTGTACTGGAAGCTGAGATCATAAAATCCATCCAAGACAAAGCCTTAGAGAAGTACTATTTACATATACACACTCAACAGCATGCCATACAACATTGGTGGGGGGACGACACTCAACAATCACCAACTGTATTGGATAGTGTCTTTACAGTCTTCAAAACTAGGAAAACCTAAAACTTCAATTCCGGCTTGTTAACAGGGCTGTCCTATGAGAAGGTTCTGTCTTCCTGGCTCTGGAGGAAGTGTGAAAGCAGCAGAGCTGGTGGCAGTGCATTCTATCACTCAAGCCCAAGCTCCTGACTCCAGCAAAGCAATAAAAAGGGAAGTTGCTGGAGTAAAGTAAGGATAGGGATAACTCTTTCTGTGCACCTGCCAACCTGAAAGTTGCTCTAAAATCAAGTGGTCCCCATCCAAAAACATTCATAAAGCAACCCACTGCTTTACAGTCCTTTCACAAGTATCTATGGTCCCCTTCAGCCTGGGACTAAGCTATCACTGAACAGATGTACCACCAGATCCACCACGGGAGCAATAAAACAATAAAAACAAAATAAGTAAGGAAAAGTAGACTTGGGTCTGCAGGACTGGTACTTTCACATGCTCCAGCAGATCACATTTGGGGTGGATACTGGGGTAGGCCAACCCATAGCCTTGGCTCTGGGCCTGAGTAGTTGCAGGGTTGGTCAGCTCACTAGCTCTCTCACCTACCAAGAGGGTGAGCTCTCATGCATTGCCTTGACGAGTTCACACTTTGCAGAGATGAACAAGGAGTGGGGCTAGACTCTGCAATGAACACTTGCAAGTAAAGATATATGGACAGAGGGGTTTACTGTGTGACTATGTCACACTACAGCTTTCCACAACGAGATTTTTTCCTTTTCTTTTCTTTCTCGTTCTCTTAAAATTTTATTGGGGGGGGGGTGCTGCAAGGTCAGAGGGCAGACACACAGGAACAGGAAATGAATGGGACTGAGATGCATGGTGTGAATGACATAAAGAATAAATAAAAAGAAAGTTTTTAAAGAAAAGAAAGAAAAAGTAGATAATAGATAATGACACAGAATAACCATCACACGAGAGGAGGAAGCAGAAGGAAACCTCTCCAGAGACCTTACCAAGGCTGAAAAGCAGCACATGCTAGAAAGCATGGGGTCCTAAGCAGGTCAACTAGATAACTAATGGGAGAGTAGGCCAAGACTGAGAGGGCAGAGAGAACTCTCTTCTCAATCATTGTTTCCCATTACTTTCAGCTGTCTGAATTTAAATTGATCACGCTGATCTGTCCTAAGTCCTAATATTTTGAGGAATTTACAATAGTATAAACTATTGGTAATCAGAACACAGCTGAATGGCAGCAGAAGAAGCAGAAATGTACATCATGTGCATGCCTCTGAGCATCCCAGAATCTTCACTACTTCACACTCAAAAAAGGCTTTACAGGGAAACTCCAAGTGTCTTCAGGGCCTTGGCTCATCACTACTGTGAACTAACAGGAACTCAGACATGAGCACCCACATGGAGACAGCAACCAAGATAAGAATTTCAAACAGTAACTTTGAGATTAAAACAAACATCAAACTAAGGCTTAAAAAAAATGTCACAGGGAAAAAGTACTTACAGCTGAAGAGAAAGAGCACTCAGCCAGTGTTTCTGATGGCTAGAACACCTGACCTGACTGACAGCCTAAACTCCAAGATGTGAACGGGCACTTCAGGTAGAGAAAGCCATGTGTAAACACAAAGGTAAAGGAGGCAAGTTCATGAGGAGGAAATCCCTACTCTTGAGCTCTTAGAGGACCCTGGGCTCTGGGTTCAAATTTGCCCTTCACAGCTCTGTGACTAACTACTCGGCCTGCTGGGATTCCTGGCCACTCCTCCACTTACATGACTGCACATGCACAGTTCCGTAGCCAAGCAAGGGGCCTTATGTCCTACATAAACCACGTGCTGTGTGATCACGTAATTTGCACACAGCATGATCACACAATCTGCACATGAGTGGAGGTGTAGCTCTGTATGCATGTGCAGACTCCTCCCCACCTTTTCTCTGTGCACGTGTCTTCCACAGGCCTGGTTACACTTTCTTTGGTCCCTCTCTTCTGCTCTCTCCTCCTCCCCCATCTTTCCCTCCTCCTCATATGGCCTGACCACAGTCTGTCCTCTCCCCTCTCTCCTCCTAATAAAACTCTGACAGTGAGTTTTGTCGTGCCTCATGGCTTTTCTCACACAGTAACAGTGCCGCTTAATGAATAACATTGTGCCACAGCATCACTGCATGAAAACCAACATTGATGCCATGGCGAAGCAGACTCTCTCGGCACTCTGTGTCCAGGACCCTGTGCCAAGGTTTTGCTCCATCTACAACTGCCCTCTTTTTTCATTTGCCCAGTTGCAGGGACTGCTCCGCCGCACAAGACTGGTTAATTTTCCCTTTCCAATTCCTCGCCATTTCCCACAACTGTAGCCTGAAATACATTTCTCTCTGTCGGACCTCCAGGGGGTTCTCAGACCACGTACACCACGACTCATTCACTCTTAATGAAGCACTGAATGGTGTCGGACCCCTAGGGAGTCCTCTGGGTGTGTACGCCCCCCCCCCAGCCCTTACCCCTCTCTTGATGAAGGGTGGGGGAACTTGTGCCAGTAACATGTGTCGGTCTACAGATCTTTCCCTACTCTTGGGGTCACCTGAGTTGGGGGAGTCTTGGATCCCATTTGTTATTTTATTTTTTTTATTTTTTTCTCTCAGCTGCAGTCATGGGACATAAAGGCTTCCTGTTCTTGGTCCCACTCCTCTTCTGAGAAATACCTTAAATATCCCTAGGTACCAGTAAATATGGCCTTGTAACAGTTGCTTGGACTCCAATATTTCTTGGGAATTATCTAACTTCTGCGAGTGAACGGGCAAATGAAAAGAGTTACCTTATCCCCACGCTTTTACCTAAGCTCTGAGCCCTCCCTTTCTGAGTCTTTCTCTCCTGCCCACTTGCATCCCTGAACCTGGGGAATCTCTGACTCCAAAGACCCTCTGCCTGTCTGGCCTCCACCCTCCTTCTCCGGTGTCGGGAGGGCCACTGCTGCCCAGCTCTGGCCCCACCCCCACTCTTACTGTTATCACCCGTTCTCAAGCTGCCTGAGTAGCACTGGAGGTCTGGACGCAGGCTAGGATGCATGCGAATGAGTTTACGATCAGGACCAACATTGGGATTATAATAATTTAGAAGGCTTTCTAGCCAGAGACCAGTTTACAACCTGCCTCCTGAAGGGCCTCCATAAGGCTGCCCTAAAGCCAGCAAACTACCAAAAGAAAAAAAATTTTAATTCAAGATACAGAATAAAATCTGTCTCATGTCTCCCAGAGTTTCTCAACATCAGGGCTAAGCATCTGGAGAGAGGACCCCCTGAACCCACAGGCAGAAGTCTCAGCTGTGGCATTTAAGGTACCATAGGAGAGATGAGAAAGCCCATGAACAGAATTGCCAAATGCTGGCACATGCTATCCAAGCAGCTGCATAAAGGCTTCCAGGTCCCTGTTTTAAATGTGTGGTAGAAAAGACCACAGGGGCTAATGTGTGCCCTGCCCCACTTGGGTCATCAATTGAGCCTTGTCCAAAGTGCCACCGAGAAGTGTACTGGTCAGCTGACTGCCCTCGTGCACCTTGTAGCATGGGGACATCAGACAAAGACCTCCAGCAGACCTCCTAGACTTGGCCACGGGCTGGCAGGGAACCTAGGATGTAGCATGGGGTGATCAGTTTCCTTCCTGTTGGACACCGAGCCACTTATTCAATCCTAAGGGAGTTTTGGGGTCCCACCTCTCCTTCTTGCTTCCCTATTGATGGGGTAGGGGGAGAGCCTTACCCACCTCACCAGACCCCACCACTTAATTGTACTTTCAGGGGTACCTAATGGGAAGAGATTTTCCAGCTAAGGTAGGAGCTTTCATTTCACTGCTCCGTCCATGGGCCTCACTCCAGACCGGGTCAGCAGTGCCTCTTCTCCTCTTCATGCACAGTGACACAGACAGGGCCCTGATCATCCAAGTTCCAGAGGACACTAGGATCCACTGCCTTGTCACCAATTCCAAAAGAATGAGGTCTCACCCCACAAGCTTTTCTCTTCCTGGTTCCCTCTCCTAATTACTCAGCTAATTGTCACAGGATCACCATAGAGCTGGAGTCCAAGGACCATCAAGTATATACCCAGGAGTAAGGAACAGTAACAGTCCAAAGGTATTGACACCCCCAGACCCAAAAGGGTATGGGCTCTGCAAAAAACAGACTTTAATATAACAATATATTACTGTTAGCCCTCAGCAATTGATCACTTGTGTCTCCTGGATGCTAAACTAATAAAGGAAACAGGTGCCTTAAAGTCTGTGTCAGATAAGGCTTATCCCAGGTAAAAATTAAAAGCATGAATACAGTAGAGTACTAAAACATTATAATATCATGGTCACCAGCTCAAGATTTTAAATTTCCCATGGCTGCTTCTTAATATGTTTAAAATTCTTTCTAAGCTCCAGAACCAGCTTGAATCCATCTGGACAGGTTGGCTCTGCTTCAGAGAAGTACAGCCCAAACTTTCCTGATCCCAAGACCCTCTCCCTCACCCTGGGACACTCCCCAAGAAAATTATTATTATTATTATTATTATTATTATTATTATTATTATTATTTTCTAAGCTTTTCTCTGTATCACCAGCACCCTCTGAGACACAGGCGGCCAGAGTCCCAGGCCAAGAGGGGTGATGCACAGCTCCAAGGCAACAAACAACAGCCCACCATCCCAGGATTCCTAGCTACCTCAGAAGTCCCCTTCCCTACCCCCCCCCAAGAGGTAACTGACACCCACCAAGTCAGCTGGAAGCAGTTTTGGGAGACACAGCACCCCTCTTCCTGTTCACCTGCCTTTTTTATAATAAGCAAAAAGTCTGGAAATGTTTGGGATTCCTGGCCACTCCTCTATTTACATGATCACACATACGCAGTTCAGTAGTCAAGAAAGGGGTCTTACATCCTAAGTAATCCGTGCGCTTCATGATCATGTAATTTGCACGCAGTGTGATCATGCAATCTGCGCATGCTTGGTGTAGCTCCAAAAGACCATATGGGCATGTGCAGGAGATTCCATAAGAAGCGGAACACAGACCCCTCCCCCCTCTTCTTCTCCTTCTCCTCTCTGCCTTCTCTCTCTGTACATGTCTTCCACAGGCCTGGTAATGCTCTCTTCTAATAAAGCTCTGATAGTGGGTTTTGTCGTGCCTCGTGGCCTTTGTTGCACAGTAACAGAGCTGCTTAATAAATAACACAGCACCACTGCATTAAAACCAACACAGTCTCCTGGACTGAAACCAATTTACCTACAAAATGAGACCACCAACACCCAAGCTATGGCCTGACATCAAACTGTGTGTCACATACAGTACTTAGCACCAGCATGGTGCAGTAACTAGCATGGTCACTGGATATTAGGAACAAGGAAGAAAATAAAAACAACTAAGGCTGTGACACAGGGAGAGGTGACACAGAACTACTTTGGTTTCATAAACAAGGAGGTGGAGCTGGCAGCTCTGCATTAGTCAACAGTGCTTAGCAGACTATCAGTGGCTTCCTTGTCTTCTCATTACCATCTGTAGATAAGGTTCAAATAACAGAGAAGGTCCAAGCACAGGGTAAAACAGTAACAAAACTTTAGACCAAGAGTGGGAATTGAACATGTCTACAGAAAGTAGAAAAAAAACAAAAAAGTAGAAGACACTAAATGAATTTGATATCACAAAACTTCTTTTAGAGGGAACTGAATGAGAGAATGTGACTTTCAAAATCAAGTAAGAGTTTACTGACTGATCATCTACCATAATATTGCCTCAGTGTGTTTCCTTAATGAAATACCACAAGGGGAGGACAGACCCATGGCCAAAATGGCTCAGCAGATATTCCTGGTTAGATACATGCCACAGACACCGGTAAATGTGGAGGAGGTGGTACAACAGAGAGACTGCGGGGCTGTGGCAGTTGGGCAGCACTGCAGAGACTGAGCAAGCCTGGAACCAACAGCACAGAGCCCTGTGGCCCTCAGCAAGGCAGCTTCAAACTGCTATGAGAGTCTGTGGAGGAGCAGAAGGTGGGGTGCAACACAGAACGCTGGGAAAACCCTAAATGTGTAGATATATGAGACTTAAGTTTGCAGGCAATGAGGATCCAGGGAAGGAGTTTAAATAACAGATTTTTCTAGGACTAGCTAAGAAGTTATTGTCTGTAAAACTAGTTCAAAGATCAGAAAACTAAGAACAAATCATTAGATTGCTACCCACAAAAAGTCATTTTAAAATAAATATGTAGCATTTCGAAGAGTAAAAGTATAATTCAAGATATAATGTGTATATTTTCAGAAACTGGTTTATAAATCAAGTCATGAATACAGTGAATTTTCTTTTTGTTACTGTTTTGTATTCGTTTGGGGACTTTGGTTGATTTATTTGTTTTATCTGCAGACAGCTCTCACTCTTGGCCCAATTAGTCTTGAGCTCACAATCCCCAATCCTTTCATACCTAGAACCAGGGACATTAGCACCATGGTCACTGTGTGAACAATTTTGAAACAGATAAAATTACTGTTGGATTCAGGGTAATGAACACAAAAAATACTTACAGGCACCTGCAAAGTTTGTCTTGAAATTTTCTATACAAACTTTTATTTAAATGTATATAGTTTGTATTTTGAAAAGCAAAAACAGATTTTGTTTCCAAATATTTAAAAAGTGATTTAAAAAATTAAAAACATGAATGATAAACCTAAAAAAAATTGTCCTTATTTTTTTAAATCTTTGTTACATAATTGAATATATAAACACAAGTATTTAGCAAACCCAAATAAAATAAAATACTTACCGCTGGCTTCACTAGTAACTGACCCATCACTGTGAACATACGGGAAAGGCCAACTGGGGTACACACTGCAGAAATGAAATCACTAGTGAGAAAATAGGAAATCAGGCTAAAGAGAATTTTAGGTATATCCTCCTCTCCAACCTAGTTTCTCCCAGTATTTTGTCGAAAGGCCTTTGACTCCACCAATGAAGAACTAGGGCACTGTGACGAGGCCACACATATCACATGAAATGTAATCAAGATTATAAAAGATCAACACTTTTGCTTAAAAAAAATTAAACAGACCCAGGAAAAACATACAACGTTTCACCTGCTAGAACTGAGAGGCAGAAAAGAGTATCTAAGAGTGACAACTACAGTCACAGTCCTTTGAATTATGTCTGACTACTTATACTACCCCTGAGATAGAGTACGTCTTCAGTAAAACCAAACAAATTTTGAAATGAAGACTATAAGGTCATCAGATAGAATTTTACTCTTTCAATTTAAAGTAACTCCAGTGTTATACTTGGGCTAGAAGTGGATGAAAACAATATGTACATGGGGTACATGTTAGTACTGTGATGCATGCCTGCATGCATACATGTGTGCATGTGTCCAACACAGTGGAAAAGGCTTTCCTTAGTGAGCAAAATCACCCATTTTATTTCAAGGTTCTGCTTAGTAAAATTTATCTGGAATAATAAAAAAAGTTCGGGACAACTCAAAAAAACAGTGTCCATTGTTAAGCAATCGAGTCAGGAAAAGAGCCACAATTTTCCAGGGTACAAGACAATTTCACTTTCCTGCCAGTGTGCCAGTGAAGAGTTCTTACCGAGAAGTAGCAAGCATCCCATCAGTGAAATGCAGGAATATAAATAGGGCAAGTAGAACTCCCAGAGATCTGTGAAAATATCAACTCATTTTAATATTGAATTAAAATAATCTATATCTTAATAAATAGTAATATGTAATAAACATTTTAGCTGCCTGAGTATAAACCATCTAATTTCTAAATTAAGAATAAAAAGACCTAAAGTAAGAGAATAAGAAATAATCCTTTTGAGCCAGTGGTGATGGCGCACACCTTTAATCCCAGCACTCGGGAGGCAGAGGCAGATGGATCTCTGTGAGTTCAAGGCCAGCCTGATCTACAGAGTGAGTTTCAAGACAGCCAGGGATACACAGGGAAACCCTGTCTTGAAAAGAAAGAGAGACAGACAGACAGAACTCTTTTCAAAAAATCTGTTTCAAAGGGAGAAAACACTCCATGGAATTTTAAAAACAGAAATCAATTAATCAAAAATATATGGAAAATTGCTTAGTCTTCTAAAACAATGAATATTCACTGCTTTGCTTAAATACCTCTAAAGACATCTAAATTCTGTAAATTAACAGAGTTAACCACACAAAGAATTATTTAAAAGTTTTTAAATCCTATATAATTATATCCAAAACTTAGCTGTCCATCATAGGAACTACCTAAAACAGTAATCAGGTACCATATAAAGACTCCATGCTGGCAGCATCGCTGTCAATCAGGGCAGAAGCCACCCACACCATCCCAAGAATCAGCAATGCAAGAAGCAGCAGCATAACCAGAGTTTCCAAAACTCGGGCTCGGATTCCCTGAAAATACAAAAGCAACAGCATTTCAATACTTTATATCACCTCATGAACAACCAGGCTTCTATTTGAAAGCATAAAACCGTCCTTTGAGAGGGGAGGAAATGTGTGTTTATATTTAATACACTTATATTATGTTTTTCATACAAATCTATATTTATTAGAAAGCACTAAGTGTTTAAGGTTTATATTTAGAGTGACTTTTAAAAATTATATTTTAAAAAATAATAAACTTAGAATAAAGCACACAAAAAAAATCAATCATACCAGCATTTTGTAGAAGCATTTTTAACTATTACTTTCCTAGCACTTCCCAGCAGAAAGGATATTTGTGGATTTCCATGTGTGGTTCTAATCAAGAAATGCCAGACTTTGACACACTGGAGACACCAGGCTCGGACACCAACATCCCCAGCAGATCAGGAAGGGCCCCCGGCAGCACCTTGCAGCCTCTGGCGTCCTCTAGCGACCAGCTGGAGAACTGCTTGCTGGACAGCAATGCCAAAAACTACACTATATTCCATTCATTTTTCATATCCAATGGGAGATATACTAGTTTATGAGGCTTGATTATAATAAGGAATCATCATGCACATTTTTAAAGTAAGACAAACAGATTCTGACCTCAAAAAGTCAGACTGAAAGACCAGACTTGTCAACTTGGAAACTGCTAGACAAAACTAAGTTGAAATTTTTTTACCCCTAAAGTCACCAAATGATTGTTCCTGTAAATAAGTTCAAATATTTACATCCCTGTTTTATGTCTCTAACTTCTAACAACACACTTGTAAGTGTACCTGTTTTCTCAATATCTCGAATCCCTCCATTTCATACTGAAAATGGTTTGAAGATACAAGTTACAAAAACCAGACACATCTCAATTTGGCTGATCTTTGTTAATACTGGAACTGCAGGACCAGTAACAAAGAACACTGACATCACATCTCCACAGTCCTGAACAAAGGACACAGGGAAGAAATGCCCCAGCCCAGTGTGTTGATATCAGGGGTAAAGTGGCTTTTTCCTACCTATCCTTCAACAGTGTCATGGTCCTGTGCAGCCTTTAAATACTTGCTCAAATGTGTCAACTCACCTAAAGTGTGTACAGCAAGGAAGGCCACTGAACCAGAAAGAATCAGGCTCATATCTTATAGCTCTAGTGAGAAGCAGCTATTTCAAGAAAGGAGAAATCAAAGGACAAGGTGAGCATGGCTGCCCAAGCCTGCTATCCCAGTACTCAGAAGCCTGAAATAAGAGGATTCAGATTCCCTAAACACATACTGCAAGGCTAGTCTGGAATACACGGTAAGTTCAAGACCAGCCTGGGTTACAAAGTAAGATTATGTATGAAGAAAATTGATTTTAACTTTGGCTCCACCCATAACCAAGAAACTACCTGCAATTGATACCCTGGCAAAGGGAAATCAGTTTTCTCCAATGAAGTCTCAATGGAAATATCAACCACACTTCAGGGAAGGCCCCATGCTTAGGAGTAGCTGCCTAACACAAAAGAGAATCAATAGCATTTTTATGGACTTTTAGTTTCATTTTGCTTTGTTTGGGCATTTTTTTTTCTTATTTATCTTTTGCTTTTTTGTTTTGATTTTCATTTTTGTGTTTTTGTGGGGAGTTTTTGTTTCTTGGTTGTTTTGGTTTTTGTTTTGTTTCTTGTGGAATTTTTGTTGCTGTTCTTTTTTTGTTTTGTTTCAAGTACAGAGAGAACAAACATAAAGTTGGGTAGGTAGGAGGTAGAAAGGATCTGGAAGGACTGGTGGAAGGGGGAAACATCAAAATATACTGCGTAATTTTTCCATAAAAAAGAAATAACGTTGTTTTTAATTTGTAATTATTTACTTATTACAGTTCAACTAATAACTGAGGGCCTTATGCTCAACTCAAGGCCTCACACATACTGGGCAATCACTCACCACTGAGCCAAGGTGAGTATTTTTAAACTTCCAAATAAACAGACATTCCATGCTAACTTTATTTCAGAAATAATAAAATATGAAGAACCTTATAAACAAATGTCTGAAATCCTAACAGATAACCTCCATTCCCTGTCCCTTCCAATCATTTCAGGATGCCACTCTTACCTAGACTCTGAGGAGACCCAGTGTATGGTAACCCTGTATCAGTACTATGGGATGCCCTTGCTCTTGACTTCCACTAGACTGACTTAAATACTCCCCACTGATGGGAGAGCTTTGCCTGCTCATCCTAAAGATTGTTATATATTCGAATGTTTATGCCAACACCTGGGATATCCCCGTCACAACCTTTCCTGCCACTCCTCCAGCCCGATACACACCCTGAGCCTTGGCACCAGTCTTCTGTGGACACTACGTGACTACAAATCACAATGGCCTTCCCTTGCCCTCTCCATGTCTCCAGCCATCAGGAAAAATCCACACATGTCCAAGAGCACACCTTTTCTATTACAGATATACAAATACATCAAGAAAGAAAATGTCTAAGTTACAGAGACACACAAGCAAACATCAGGCCTGAGAACACAAGAATGTTACAGAACCTCAAGAGCCCAGACAATGGGGCATATCACCCAGGTGGCACTGGGCCAATGTAATTCTTCACAAAAATTGAAAACCCAACCTTAAAACTCATACAGAAGCACAAGATATCCTGGATAGCAAACACAACCTTGAACAAGAAAAGCAGGGCTGGCAGTAAGCCCCAATCTCCAGTTATACCGCAGAGCCACCATAGTAAAAACTGCATGGCACTACCACAAAAGAAGAAAAACAGACCAATGAAATAGAACTGAGAATCCTGATATAAGTCCATGTACCTACAGGCACCTGATTTTTGACAAAGATACTAAAAATAAACAGTGAAGAAAAAACTACATCTTTTACAAATGATGTTGGACAAACTATTATCTACACACAAAAAGAATGAAATAAGATCCTTCTTTCTCAGCCAGCACACAAATCAACTCCCAATGGATCAAATGTTAGATCTGAAGCTTCTATAAGAGTAAGGAGTACACATCAAGATACAGGTTCATATAAGGACTTTGTAAATAGTACTCCAGTCACCCAAGAAGTAAGAACAATTAACAAAGGGAGTTAGTGAAATTAAAAGGCTTCTGTACTGCAAAAGAAACTGAATTAGTTGAAGAGGTAGCCTATAAAATAAGAAAAACCGGGCTGGAGAGATGGCTCAGTGGTTAAGAGCACCGACTGCTCTCCCAGAGGTCCTGAGTTCAATTCCCAGCAACCACATGGTGGCTCACAACCACTTGTAATGAGATCTGGTGCCCTCTTCTGTCCTGTAGGGACATATACAGGAAGAATACTGTGTACATAATAAATAAATAAATCTTAAAAGAAAAAAAGAAAGAAAGAAAAGAAAAAAGAAAAACCCTTTGCCATCTATATATCTGACAGAGGACTGCTGCCTAGAATGTATAGGAACTAAAATAAATAAATAAACAAACAAACAAATAAATAAATAAACCATAAGCACCAAGAAAACAAGCAACTCAATTAAAAAGAGAACAGACAGTTTCAAAAGAAAAACATGGAGCTAAGAAATATTTTTTAAAAATATTCACCATCCTTATCCATCAGGGAAATGCAAATTAAAACTGCTTTGAGATTTTATCCCAGTCAGAATGACTAAGATCAAGAAAATGAAAGTCAGCCAGGCAGTGGTGGCGCACACCTTTAATCCCAGCACTCAGGAGGCAGAGCCAGGCGGATCTCTGTGAGTTCGAGGCCAGCCTGGACTACAAAGAGAGATCCAGGACAGGCACCAAAACTATACAGAGAAACCCTGTCTTGAAAAGAAAAAAAGAAAAGAAAAGAAAAGAAAAGAAAAGAAAGAAAGAAAGAAAGAAAGAAAGAAAGAAAGAAAGAAAGAAAAGAAAAGAAAAGAAAAGAAAAGAAAAGAAAAGAAAAGAAAAGAAAAGGAAAGGAAAGGAAAGGAAAGGAAAGGAAAGGAAAGGAAAGAAAAGAAAAGAAAAGAAAAGAAAAGAAAAGGAAAATCTAACCTGGCAGGTGCATGCCTTTAATCCCAGTACTTGGGAGGCAGCGGCCGGTGGATCTCTGTGAGTTTGAGGCCAGCCTGGTCTACAGAGCAAGTTCTAGGACAGTCAGGATTGTTACACAGAGAAACCCTGTCTCAAAACAAAAACAAAAACAAAAACAAAAAAGGAAGGAGGGAGGGAGGGAGGAAGAGGAAGGAAAAGAAAGAAGGATCTCTCCCTTCTAGTTGTTGGTCAGAGATCCTGGAGACCTCCAAAACAATATAGGTTATTGTCATTGCTCTTGGTTATCCCCCAAAACTTGATAAGCCCTATTACTGATGTTAGGCACTGTTTTGTTGTTGTTGTTTTGGTTTGGTTTCGGGTTTTTTGTTGTTGTTTTTGGTTTGTGTGTGTGTGTGTGTGTGTGTGTGTGTGTGTGTGTGTGTGTGTGTGTTGTTTTGTTTTGTTTTGTTTTTTGCCAGAGATGAGGAGCGAACCTAGGGCCTTTCTAGCAAGCGCTCTACCACTGAGCTAAATCCCCAACTCCAAGCCCTATTACTGAAAGCACCACACACATTGGTTACATGAGAGAGAAATCAAGTTGGTACTAACTAGAGCTTTCTCCCTGCTGGCTAGCTTTCATAGTCTTAGAAGGTGCTATGATGGCTGCTAGGAGGCAAAAGTCAACAACAGTCTTACCTTGCTGTTACCCTGTGAACTATAATAAAGATTAGCATGGCAAGATATGCCCATTAGTAAAACAATGGCATGAAAGTTATGGGGGTAACCAACAGTTTACTGACTGAATTTAAATCCCCCTCCATAGGAGGAAACACATGTCTAATACTTCAGATATTACCAACAACCCGTGGTTTGGGAGCTCACAGATCCCAGAAGTGAATCTATTATATTATTTTGATAAGTGGACAAAGTATCAAATTGCTGTCTAAATTCATAGCTCTATACTCACAGATTAGTACAGCACTCAGACCTCATCAGATATTTCTTTGTGCAGTAGACAGAAACTCATGACTGGTCAAAGTAAAGAAAATTAGTATCTGGAGAGTACTCAGCCACAAATAGGACGTTTGTAACACTGTCCTCCCCTTGACCACAAGGCTCAAGGACCATCACAAAAGAGGAGGCAGATTATAAGAGCCAGAGGTGGTAGAAGACCTGAGTGAAACAGTGTCTTCTGGACATGACAGAACTACTGCACTTCAAGAACTCACAGTAGCTCAGGTCTCTTGCACAAGATCAAGCAAGTCAACATTTCAGCATAAAGGGAAGAAAGGTTCATAAGCCCCCACCCCTAGCTGAAGGGCTAACTGACAACTGATGACTTCTGAGTAAGGAAGAGTCAGTTTTCTTTAAGGGTATGGCTCCTGGTAGGTTAACCATGCTCTAGTAGATGCCCCCATGCCCAGGAATATATGGGAAGGAGATCCACCCATGGGATATTAAAAGAAAAAAGGACACAAAGTCAGGAGGGTGGGGGAGGTAGGGGTAGATTTCAGAGGAGTTAGGTAAAGGAATGGAGTAAATATGATCAGAATATTTTCAGTGAAATTTTCAAAGAATTAATACTTGAAAGGTAACTAAGAAGTTAACATGTAAATAGAAGTACTGAATTACAAAAGTTCAATATAATTCAAATGTGTGAGATGCATCTCAGTATACTACATCACATCAAGACACTTTATTGGTTACTCAGAAAGGCCCTTTTCTTCTATTCCTATGCTAATAAATCTTTAGTTATAAATTTCATATAGAAAAATGATTGGTATCCCCAAATTCCCAGGCCTAATTCTAGTCACCCATCTCCCATACTGGCTTTCCCTGGTGAGTTCCTGATGAACCAAGCCTGCTTGCACTCTACATTCTTGAGCCTAGATCCAGACATGTGGCTCATGAAAAGGCCTTGCCTAATTAATGGTTTTCTCTCAAACACCACATGCCTGCCCAATCTCCACACTCCAAGGTCAAGCTCCAAATGTACTGTTCACAAACCAGCCTGGTATATTCCTCCAAACCCTACCCTACCTGTGCTCTCCCCATACTTCCAACCCTAGCTCCTGTTGGGCAGTCATCATAGCAATAGTAACCCTACCTAGGACTTCTACAGCAGTCTGGAATCTCACTCCAGACATACAACCAATGAAAGAAGTCCACAGACCCAGGTCACATCACAAAAACACAAACAATATGAAAGCCCAAGCCAGTATGTCCCCATCAAACTTGCTAAGTCCTATAGAAATGTTCTCCAATGAGAATTACCTAGAGGAACCCCAAGATAGAATTTTAAAGAATAATCATAAAGTATGAGGACTTCCATCAATAGAGTACTAGGACTAGACATCCTTATTAGGTCCTTATCTCATAGATCATCTCAAATGCTAAATAAAATATTAAGTCTCTCTACGATCTCCTCTTTGTCTACTAACTCTGAGTAACCAACTGGTACCTCTCAGTGTCAGTGTCCTAGTTAGGGTTACTATTGCTATGATAAAACACCATGACCAAAAGCAAGTTGAGGAGGAAAGGGTTTATTTGGCTTACACTTCCACACCATAGTCACCAAGGAAGTCAGAACAGGAACTCAAACAGGGCCAGACCTGGAGGCAGGAACTGATGAAGAGACAATGGAGGGGTACTGCTTAGTGACTTGATCAACATGGCTTGTTCGGCCTTTCTTATAGAACCCAGGAGCACCAGCCCAGGGATGCCACCTTCATCAATCACTAATTAAGAAAATGCCCTATAGCCAAATCTTATAGAGGCATTTTCTCAATTGAGATTCCCTCCTTATGGATAACACAGTTGTTCTCACCCTTCCTAATGCTGTGACCCTTTAATACAATTTCTAATGTTGTGGTGACACCCAACCATAAAATTATTTTTGTTGCTACTTAATAACTGTAATTTTGCTGTTATGAATTGTAATGTAAATATTTGTGTTTTCTGATGGTCTTAGGCAACCCCTATGAAAATTCGACCCCAAAGGTTGCAGCCCACAGGTTGAGAACTGCTGTTTTAACATAAGTTAAGGTGACATAAAACTAGCCAGCACAGTCTGTTTCTTTCAAATGTTTATTTTTATTCATTTGTCTTCATATTTATGAACTCTTATCCTGCTTGTTTTCATTTTTCTTGGTGTATATTCATTTTATGTAGTTATGGATTTCACAAAGACAGTTTCATTTAAAGATTCAAGTATCATGTACCCCATACCTTGCCCTTTCTCCCCCACTCCTTCCCACTAATCTTCCTGATCCCAGATAGACAGCATCCAGAAAGCTCCTGCTTTCACATCATTCATAGATATGGATGGATGGATGGATGGATGGATGGATGGATAGATAGATAGATGATAGATAGACAGACAGGTTGATTGAATGAAAGAATGAATCTAGGGTGTTCATGAAAGAGGAAAATATGGTATTTGTCTTGAATCTGCCTGACCTCAATGTGATGATTCTCCAATTCCATCCATTTCATGTCAACACCATTTCATTCTTCTTTGTGACTGAATAAAACTGCACTCTGTGTGTGTGTGTGTGTGTGTGTGTGTGTGTGTGTGTGTGTGTGTGTCTGTGTGTGTGTGTGTGTGTGTGTGTGTGTGCATGTGTGTATATGTGTCTGTGTGTGTTCAGTCATTGACTGACAGATACCTGGGCTGATTCCATGAATCAACATTGTGAACATTGACACAATAAACACAGACCTGTAGGTATCTCTGTGATGTGCTGACTATATGAGTTATTTTTTATTGCTGTAACCAAATACCTGAAGAAGCAGCAACTTAAAGGAGAAAAGGTTTATTTTGGCTTACACTTCAAGATGATACAGCAATCATAGTGCAGAAGGTAAGGCAGTAGGAGCATGTAGAAGCTGTCACATTATGTCTGAAGCCAGGAAGCTAATAGAGAGGAACATTGCTGCTCAGCTCATTTTCTCCATTTTATTCAGCCCATGAGATGATGCCATCCACACTCAAGGTAGGTCTTCCCTTTTCAGTTAAACCTTTCTGCAAACATCCTCAAAGGCACACATACCTAGAGGTGGGTCTCCATGGCGATTCGAAATCCAGTCAACTTTACAATTAAAATTAAATGTCATAGTAACCTAGAGCCTTTGGGTTCCCAATTATAGTTTGACAGTTCATTTTTAGTTGTTTTAGGAAATTCCATACTAATTTTCAGAGTGGCTAGACTGACCACATTCTTACCAGTAGTGTATAAGCGTTCCCCTTTCCTCTCATTCTCAATAGCATTTGTTATATTTTTTTTTCTCTTAATGATATCTGTTCTGCTGTGAAATAATCCTTCTATACACTGTGAAAATTTGTCACTCTAATTGGTTTAATAAAAAGCTGACTGGCTGGTAACCAGGCAGGAATTACAGGCAGGACAACCAAACTAGGAGAAAGAGGGGAAGAAGGACAGAGTCAGGAGAAATGGCAGAAAGCCACATGTACATGTAGAGCAGGACGTGTAGAAAATGAGGTAACAAGCCATGAGCCACATGGCAAAGCACAGATATGGAAATACGGTTTAATTAAAATGTAAGAGTTAGGTAGTAACAAGCCTGAGCTACTGGTTGATCATTTATATTAAGTCTCTGAGTCGGTTATTAGGGAAGTGGCTGCTGTTCCTTTGGGAACGGTGTTTGGGATTGGAAAAATTCCACCTACAGTGTTTTGATCAGGGTAAGATAAAATCTCAATGAAGTTCTGATTTTCAAGTTTACTCTTTTTATTATCTCCTATCTCTGGTGGTGGTGGATTTGCTGAGCAGCATTTGGTTCTGTGTACAGGCTATCTTACCATATTCTCACAACAGTAGGACCTATATCCCCTTCTGTATTTCTTGGTGGATGTTACTGGCCAACACTCCCCCACTGACCATTCCAGTCCTCATATCCTTCAGCCACATAGCCATTTGAGTTTAATTTTCACTAAAACAAGGTCAAAGGAAAATTTGAAGCAGTTATACACAGACATTCATCAGAAATCTACAGACAATGTACTAACAGAAACTGGGGGGAAAAAAATCCCAGAGGACAACAAAATGAAATGTTTAGGATTGTGCATCATACAGGGAAGCCATGTGCACTATTCTCAGTTAACTCTTCTCACCCATGTCCTTGTTCAATCTCACTTGCTCATTTCCAAGTCTTGAGCCATTTTTCATCTGGCACCAGAAAATTTGTGTAGACGTTAAATGATTAAAGTGGGCATCTCAGTCACTGTTCTATTACTGTGAAGAGACACCATGACCAAGGCAACTCTTGCAAAAGAAAGCATTTAATAGTTTTGGAGGTTTAATCCATTATCATCATGGCAGAGAACATAGTGCTGGAGAAGTAGCTGAGAGTTCTATAAAGGAAAACTCAGGCAGTAAGAAAAGAAGGATACCAGACCTGGCTTGGGCTTTTGAAACCTCAAAGCCCATACCCAGTGACACACTTCCTCCAACAAGGCCACACCTCCTAGTCCTTCTCAAGTAGTGCCACTCCCTGATTACTAAGCATTCAAATATATGATCCTATGGGGACCATTCTTATTCAAACTACCATAGTGGGGAAGATTAATAATATAATCTCACACTAATTACCAATGTACAGTTATACAAATACAATGAATGACAGAAACATAATTTAGAGTTAGCTGGCTTTCAATAAAACATTTAAATTAAACATTGTCAGGTGTGATGGCTCAAGCTTGTAATTCTAGCACTGGGAAGGCTGAAGCAGGAGAATTATAAATTTGAGAAAGGCCAAGTCTATATAGCAAGATTCTGTCTGAAAAAAAATAAAAGAAATACTAATGAAATCAGACAGTTGTCAATACACACAGGATAATTGGCCAAAACCATCTGCCTCGTGAGAATGTCCAAGCAAGCCAAACACAAGGAAAGTAACCAAGAAGATTCTGAAGCCCAAGTGTACTCAGGAAGGACTTGTACTATAGTGCCGTCCCTTGAGTGGATTTAAAACGACCGTTTTTAGAGAGAGCAGTAAGGACATGAGAGACCAAAGCAGTAAAAAAGGTAAAGAGAAGGAATGTCCTAGATAAAGGCCAATAGCATTCCAAGCAAGAACTAAAAAGGAATCAGATGCAGGTTCAGGATGACAAGACACACACACACACTGAAAGGGAAGAAACACAGAACATATAACCAATCCGTCTGCCTTTCTCAGCTCTGACCACAGCATCTGTGTGAGCAGTCAGAAGTATGAACTGCATCTCACTATGTCTGAAAACAAATGCCTGCTACCAACAGCCTGGAGAGCCCCGAAAAGACAAAGAGTAGATGGAAACAAATTTGTGGAGAAATACCAGGAAACCACAGACTAAAATAAAAAAAGAAAACAAGAGTTAGTGATGATTCCTGATGCTCTAAGTTCATGATCAAAAAATCCCAAAATATGTCTAATCATGAACAAGAATTTAACATTAAGAAATTATAGGCCGGGTGGTGGTGGCACACACCTTTTAATCCCAGCACTTGAGAGGCAGGCAGATCTCTGTGAGTTCAAGGCCAGCCTGGTCTCCAAAGCAAGTTCCAGGAAAGGTGCAAAGCTACACAGAGAAACCCTGTCTCGAAAAACCAAAAAAACAAACAAACAAGAAATAACAGGTAGGAGTGATACTGTTGTGTAAATTTTTCTAGGATAACTACATAGCAATATAGATAAAACTTTTAAATTCCTTTTTTAATCACTGTACAAAATTATTTAAAATAAATATAAACATTAGAACCTTACAAAAACTCACGGAAAAAGTGAGTACATGAAATAGAATACACAACTGCTTTGAAAGGATGACAGCACTGTAAGAGCCAGATCAACTGTAAAATTACCAAGAAAGAAGCTAAAAATAAAGACAGAGAATATTCTGTTTGGGCTGATTATGTGCTGCTTATTGTCAAGTCCTGAGTTTTCTCACACAATTAATTTAAGGGACAGCAAACAGCACATGTCATTAAGCAGGACCAAGTTAAATGCATTGTGTAGTATGAATTTTAAATTATATCAAGTAAACTTTCTAAAACCTGCCTTAAAATATATATTATATAAACCACTGTTGGTCAGCACACACTGTGTCTATTTCAGTTAGTATTATACATTAGATTAAAGAATAAAGTAATATCTAATACTTTTCAGTACCTTTTATTCCAGTTTCTTGATTTAGGGTTTTCTAATAACACAGATATAATACTGAACCCCAAATTCTTGGGAGATCAAAGTGGATGGATAAGCCCCCAGGAAAGATAACCTTCTGTCAGTGGTGGGGCATACACTAATCAGTTTGCCCTGTGGCTGAGAACTTTTCACAAGAAGGCATTCTGCCCCTTCCTCCTTGCACAGTGGACTCACATCAGAGCTGACAGCCCCTATCATCTCCCTCCCCTGACCAGGAGGCAGTGGGATCGCATGCTCATTTACTCTCTGGGTTTTGTTCTTCCTTTTTTTTCATTCCAACAAATGAGTTCTTTTTTGTTTATTTATTTTGGTTTTCTTTGTTTTGGTTTTTTGCTTTCTTGAGAACTATACACTTAATAATACACAATACTTATTACAGAATTAAATTGTTTTACTTAGTCATATTTTATTATGGCATCAGCTAGTTAACCTCCTTTAAATCAACCATGAAAGACACTCCACACATGGGGATATATGGAACACTTTTGGGCCTTCTCATAAATCCCGGGGACAAGACAGTACTCGGCTTTCATGCCCAATTTTCCTGCACAAGAACTCTGTCCACAGTGCCTCAAGTACTTGTGTCAAAAGCACATCAACAAACAACCACAATATAACCCTTCTGTGGAAGAACCTAATAGTTACAAGTACAGAAAGCCACTGCAGAACATTAGGAAAACCTAAAAGAATCAGTCAAGGGGTTGGGGGGTTTAGCTCAGTGGTAGAGCGCTTGCCTAGCAAGCGCAAGGCCCTGGGTTCGATCCTCAGCTCTGGCAAAAAAAAAAAAAAAAGAATCAGTCAAGAACAGGATGTTGTAAGGTAAGGCAGAAAGGGACAATTTACAGACAGAGGCAACAACATGGTAGGGCAGAGAGGGACAACTTACAGACAAAAGCAACAACATAGACCTAAGACTTACAATACACTTGGACTCCAAGCTGGAAAACGGAACAGAGGAAAGGTTCCAGGCAGGGGCAAGTTCAACAAGAACAGCACAGGATGAGCAGGTACGTCTAATGGAAACAGTGGCTTAAAAGACAGATGAAGGACTGGAAAGATGACTCAGCAGTTAAAAGCACTTGCTGCCCTTGCTGAGGACCTGGGTTTGGTTCCTAGTTTCTATATAGCAGCTTACAATTTCTTTTAACTCTAGTTCAAAAGGACCCAATACCCTCTTCTGTCCTCTGTGGGCATCAAGCGCGTGCACACACACACACACACACACACACACACACACACACACACACACACAACACACGCACTTAATATAAATAAATCTAATAAAAATTTTAAAAAAATAGAGTCAGGTTTTCAGAGTACTCTGTATGTAATGCATGCAATGTAAGTTTTGACAAGTGTGTTAGCTATTAGAGGCCCTCAAAAATTGTATGTAAATTAATTATATAAGCAACTATATCATTAAGGAAACAAAATTGGAAGGCATTTTGTATGGGAAGGGAGACTAGATCCAGAAAAAGACAGATGGTAGTTGGACTCTCCAAGTGAGCAATCAGGAAGGTGAACCAACATAGCAGCAGAAGGAAAATTCCTCTTTGGAATCAAAGTATCATAAGTCATCTAATGCAAGACATTCTCACCACAATATAATAGTCTTTTATTAAACTTTTTCCTAACAAAAATAAATAAATAAATTTATGTCTGGTATGGTGGCACATGCCATTAATCCTAGCACTCAGGAGGTAGTGGCAGGCAGATCTCTGTGAGTTTGAGGCCAGTCTGGACTACACAGCTAGTTCTAGGACAGCCAGGACTACATAGAGAGGCCCTATGTCCCCATCCCACTCCCCCCAAAAAAAACTTACACAAGAAATATAACACAAATTACATATGTTTTAAAAAGAATAAAAAAATTATTCAGTCAATAATTCTGATACCTCAAAAAAGTTTTTAAAATGTAAGCCTTGGATCTGGAGAGATGCTCAACCGTTAGGAGCAATTGCAGTTCTTCCAGAGGACCCTGGTTTGCTTCCCAGCATATATATGATTGCTCACAACCACCCATAACATCATTTTCAGGGAATCTGACACCCTTTTCTGGCTTCCTTCGGCACTGGGCACACATGTGGTACATACACATACACACATAAGCAAAACATTCATATACATAAAACAGAATAAATCTTTTTTAAATGCAAGCCTTTCATAAATCTATGATAAAATCAACTGCTTACAGAATTTAAGACTCGTTATTATATAATGAAAACATTAGTAGACGATCCCAGTTAGAATAAAAAAGTATAAATATTTAAACCTACTGTTACAAAATAATTTGAAATTTCTTCTTTCACTGTATTCCAAGAAAAAAATGGGAACTGTTTCCACAAAAGTGATCATTTTAATAAATTTATTATAATGTTTTGGTTATAAATGTACCCATCCTTTTTTCAGTCTTTTTCCTGTTGATATCATTTTTACCCACTAAAAGATACATTTACATGTGTAGTTTAATATGTCTGCTGTTTAAAATTCATCACCCCTGTTATCTAAGACTCAAATTTTCTTTAATTGAAGGTGTGCACAGCAGTCTGTCTGAAGTAGTGTCCCTGTCAATGACTAAAGTAGTTGCCCACAACTTGAAAATGCCATTTCAACTAAGCTGTCACACAAGTCTCACTGTCCCTTCTATTCCTAGTATACAAACTACACATGCAGGCTGTCAGTTAATACACTGCACCACGCTTCAGCCAGACAGTCTCAGCTGTGTAGATTCAGAGAGATGTTGCCAAACATTTCACAGACATTGCAAATTGTTACCAGAGCAACATGCTGAAAAATTATTTTATAGGCAAGTAAATATGAGCTTAAATGCCAAACAGACACAGATCTACAACTTTAGCTGCACAACGCATGGTGAGCACTATCTGGTAGGCCTGGAATCCTATAACTAAGAAGTCTCCAGAGGCATAAAATCTGACATCTAACTTCACTCTCAAATAAAATGCATTTAAACCCAAAAGCAGAGAGTTTTCACACACACACACCCAAACTGGGGAGAAAGTTTCTAATTAGCAATGATGATTTCTATAAAATTGTTTTCTGAATGTAAGGATTGGGACCATAGTAATTAAAAACATATTACTTTCAAATATGAAGCTGGTAGCTTTTTATTTCTTCCCTAACAAAGCTGTTCTCCTCATTTAATAGAGGGTTGAACTATGAGACATTCTGAGACATTGTTAATTTAATCATCCTATAAAATAAAATGTGAGGTTTGGTTTCCAATGAAAGCAGCAGAGCCCATCTTTTACAACCTGCACTTTTCTAAATAAAACACATCTTATATAACTCAAGAGATAGAGAAACAAAAATGCCCCATGACAATACAATGTAAGTTTTTTTTAAACCTGGCCTCATATCTTATATGCCAAGCTAGCCCACTACTTGCAATTCTCCTGCTTCGGCTGCCCAAGTACTGCAATTACAGGTGTGTGCCTCTCCCTGACTCAATACAATGCAACCTCGTATTGTGCTATGATATAAAAAGTAAACCCCATACATGATGTCTCATTAGCAACTCCACATACTAGACACATGTGAGCACTGAGTATAACTGTGCTCCCAGCCCATCTTGGGCATGTTACCAACACAGGTGAGAGCAGCAAGCTTCACAGAAAGACTAAGAAATACATCTCAGGCTAGTAGGTAAGGAGAGTCTGGACTTGAGTCCGGAACGCATTATTATGCAAATAAAGAGAATCTACCCTTAAATGTAGAAATTACTCATTTTTTATAGATGCAGAAAAAAATTAAAGTAATACTTAGCAGATCAAATCAAATCACTATAATGCCTGAGAGCTGAGTGGTGTTAAGAAAATAATATCATCAACAAAACCAGACACGTAACTAAAGATGTAATTACCTCCGTCACACAAGCCAGGGTACTAAGAAGGGTGGAAATGCAAATGTTAGGAGCTAAATGAATTTTAAGTCAAAGTCTTTATAAATTTGAACAATTGTTAAATTAAATTAAATTAAATTAAATTAAATATTATTTTCCTCACAATTACTTCCTCTGAGTTCCTGCATGTACCTTCAGATATGGAAAGCTCAAGAGACCCACCACACTGCCACCTTTCACAGAACAGTGCTCCTCTGTTTTGAAAACAGTCGATCCTATCCTTACTATTTCAGGGGGAAAAAAAAAAAGTGCTCCCAAGTGGGGGAGGGCAAAGAGTTCTGACTAATACATGACTACATCTTTTTCTTGCAGGTGTTGGGAGAATCAAATTAACACATAGCAACAGTTAGTGAGATATGACTTCATTTTCTGTAATAAACGCCAAGATCAAAACATGCCCAAGTCAAATTTCCTTGCAAGGTTCCCAGCAGGAGCCTTCCTCTTGTCTGTGATTTCCTCTCACCCAGCAGAACCAGGCTGAGTATGCGCATTTGCCACTAACACTAAGCAGCACTTCCTTAATCGCTCATTTCCAACAATTTATGGATCATCAGTGGCAAAAAACGAGCAAAAATAATGAAAGAATGCAATGAAAGCTCATGGAGTCCCAGGCTGGACTTCCTACTCACTTCTCTTTAAGATGGAGGCCTGAGACAAATTAGCCACTGAGGGGAAAAGTCATCTGGTCATAAAATACAGTACAAGGTCACTTTTATGTAAGTTTGCCAAAAGCGACATAAACCAGGGCAACCTCAAACTGTGACACAGGATAGAAACATATTAAAACGATCTTTGTTCCTCCTCTATTGTGCTGTCATGTTGCTTGGCTTTATGGACAGCCTGAGCCCAGCACAGAGCGCTTCGCCTCCACCTGGCCAGTGCAACTAATTAAGAGAGGAAGTGACCTCAGATTTTGTGCATTTTACTTTTATTATGAAAGCACTTTGTTTGAAGTTACAGGAGCTAACCTCTTAATCCTACAGATCATGTGCGAGGTTCTGGACACTCTAGGATGGCTGGATGGTTTGGATAATTGGTCAGGATGTTGCTGTCGTTACGTTAAGTTTTATGCCAGGACTTCAAATCAAAGATAGGCATTAAAGTAAAGGGCAATATAAATCTGCTACCAGAAAAGCCCTAGGCTTATGAATTAATCTGTCATTATATTTACATTATACTTACAAAACAACCATATGGTGAGATCTTTTCCCCACTTAAAGTTAATTTTGTCTGTATAAGGTTTTAATTCAAAATATGATGGTAACATACAAAATGAATCAGATATAGTCCTCTCATTTAAACACTAGTCAGTGAGTTAACCTCTGAAGTTCATTATGAAATCAGAAAACATCACTTGGAGTTACTGCCAATAACCAAGAGGTCTTTTCTGAACAAGAGAGGAAGAAAACACTGACCAAAGGTGATAGTCACAACAGTGTGATCTGCACTAGATGATTCTAATCCCTAAGACCCACTGACTCTCTCACACCAACTGGATGTCTGAAGTCAAAACAAATTCAATATGGGCATTTCCTATCAGAGTTGAATTAAGATCCAAGCACAGAATCAGTTCAAACACACATGACCCAATGCCTAAGATAGTGCAAGTGAGTGACTGCAAAATAGTCTACACCTAAGGAATCTCACTGCAAAAGGAAGTTAAAATCGCTAAGATAAATGCCAGGCTTCTTACAAAAAAGAAAAAGAAAAAAGAAAGAAAGAAAAAAATCACTTTTCAAAACTATGTTCTCTTAGAGTTGAGAATTCATAAAAGAAACAGTAAGGAGATGGCCCTAATAAAATAGCAACTCACCCCAGTGTAAGAAGACAGAAGAAAGGCTACTTACAGCCCTTGGAGGATATGGCCAGCTCCCCAGACCTAAAATGTCCTGTTTGAATTAACATAGCTATTTAATTAAAAACTAAGTAAAGAATTCTGCTTCACAGGATTTTCAACTCAAGCTCTGCATCCATCCTGTAGCCAGTGGCCAATTTCCGCATCTCTGCACAATATGCAAGAAGCTGTTTTAAAATCGATTGCCCAGGGGAATCCATGGATGCATGGGGGGCCATGTGCCACTTAGAGAATATACCAGATGTAGACTCAGTAAAACAGCCCAGGAGGGTGGCCACAAGGGAAAGGGAAAGGGAACTAGCAAGACTGTAAGTTTGTCATTACTCAAATCACTGGGTACATTCACACTAAGAAAACGTCTACCCTCTGTCCAGTACCAGTCAGAAACAGATATGCCCAATGAAGTCAATCAGCAAACAGTTGTGCAGTAGCATACATAACTACACGTACTCATCAGCCAGCTTTGTGAACACTTTGATGACTCTGGTCAATGACAGCATGAATAGCAGCCTTACAGTGAAGTTCACTGTTATGATGAAGCCTCATAAGCTATGTAGATGGCTGCTGCTTGAGAAACACTGAGGACCTGTGCAGATAACCCCAGTAGTCAAATGTCACACTAGATTTTAAGCCATTACAGGGACATTTATTGCACAATGCCAACAGCCTTTGTAGCTTTTCTGTAACTGATTTTAACACTGAAAAAAAAAAATACATAAGCACTTTAAAATAACATTACTCACTTAACCTGAAAACTTTCTAAAACACTTCTACTAGGCTCTGTAGTATACCTTATCTTCTGGTAGCTTTTTGTCAAAGGATGCTACTCTTAATGCTTTGCCTCCACCCTCTCTACTTCAAAGTGTAGAAAATAATTTGGACTGTTAGACCACCTGATAATGTGTCATTACTCAGGGCTGGCTGCTGCTTTCGATAAGCACACTCATTAGCTGAGTGCATTTACAGACTACATACTTCTTAATTAAATCACTGTGCTAAGTAAACAGCCCATTGAAGGTCTAGAGGGCTGCTGTGTCCTTTGAGGACCTTTCATCTCTCTTTTATTTTTAATTGAATTTATCTATTTGCTTGTCAGGGGGCACCTGTGCCCCAGTGCACATGTAGGGGTCAAAGGACAACTTGCAGAAGTCAGTTCTCTCCTTCTACCGTATGGCCCTGGGGACTGAACTCAGGTCACTGGTCTTGGCAGCAGGCACCTTTACTCGCTGAATCACCTTGCCAGCTCCCCTCTATCTTCTTACTATGGTGTAAGTTGCTATTTTCTTAGGGCCATCTCCTCAATATCCCCTTATAAATATTCAGGTCTAAGAAAATACAAATGGTTTTGAGAAAGTAAAAAAGTAATAAGTCCTAGTGTGTGTGCTTTTACATAAATTACCTCATTTAGTCATCAAAATGATACAGTAGAGAGCCAGATGTGGTGAACATGCCTTTAATCACAACACTCAGAAGGTAGAGGCAGGTAGATCTCTCTGAGCTCCAGGCCAACCAAGGTTACATAAAGAGACCTTGTTTCAAAAAACAAACAAACAAAATACTACAGTAGAGTAAATATTACTGCTGTGCCACATACACAGAAAGAGAATATACAGTTCAGAGGAAGTAACTCGGCCAGCAGTCTGCCATTAACCCTAACACACCCTCAAATCCCCCTTCTCCTTAGTGTCAGTTTAGCCAGGCCTCCCAGACACCATTAACTCTCCCCACTCCACCTCAAGCCACAGAACCTCTTGCCATCCTTAGCATTAAGAAACAAATTCTTTATATTGGGTTCTACAATACCCTAACTTCCCAAGTCAGGTGGACGATAGTCACTCTGGCCTCTACCTGTTGGCCTCTACCTCCTGGCCTCTACCTCCTGGCCTCTACCTGTTGGCCTCTACCTCCTGGCCTCTACCTCCTGGCCTCTACCTACTGGCCTCTACCTCCTGTCCTCTACCTGCTGGCCTCTACCTCCTGTCCTCTACCTCCTGTCCTCTACCTGTTGGCCTCTACCTCCTGGCCTCTACCTGCTGGCCTCTACCTCCTGGCCTCTACCTGCTGGCCTCTACCTGCTGGCCTCCACCTGCTGGCCTCTACCTGCAGGCCTCTACCTGCTGGCCTCTACCTACTGGCCTCTACCTCCTGGCCTCTACCTGCAGTGATATTTTTATCTGTGTCCCCCAATAAAATTTATCTGAGGATCAGAGGAAAAAGCCAGCTACTACATTAAACACAGAAGTCAGGCAATGGTAGCACACGCCTTTAATCCTATCACTCAGGAGGCAGGGATCTGTCTGGATCTCTGTGAGTTCAAGGCCACACTGGGAACAGAGCCAGGTGTGGTGGCACATGCCTTAAATTCCAACACTAGTTAACCATGGAGGTCTGGAGGTCTGCACGGACAGGAAGTGACAGAGCTGGGCAGGAATAGGAAGTGATTTAGCTGGACAGAGAGCAATGAAATAGCACTGGAAAACAACAGTGCTTGGCACTGTGTGGCACATGTGCTTCAGGGTACTCCTTTCCTTGATGACAAATTAGAAACACTGAAATGCAGGCCAATCACTACACTTAAATGAAATGGTAGGTGCAAAAACCCTCCACTCTTTTCAGCTCCCTATTGTCTACAGCATAAAACCTAAACTACTGGCCATAGCTGAAACCTCCAGGACCTTACCCTGACGCTCCCCGTGCCCCTAACTATTCCTCATCTTCTAGCACTCATCAATTCAATCAGAACTCAAGACCACAGGACAAGCCTTGAAAGTCACTCTTACAAGCCCTGCTCATCCTCAAGGCTCAGCTCCATCCCAGCTGGCCACCTCCTCTGTGCTTGCCCCAAGATCAAGACACCAATTCTGTTAGTGTTTCCCACAGTTCCTCAGCACATGTCAAGCTATGGCTTATTTGGATGCATTGCTGATTACCCCCCACTGTCTGTCCCTTGAGTGCAGAGTCTAAGCTCTACCTGAGCGACCCCAGCAAGCTCTTTTAAGGGCGTAATTCAGACTTAGAGCTGCCCTGTGGCCCTGGTTTCAGGAGATGCCTCCCCTTTCTTCACATGCTCTAACAGCGCAGCTCCTCTGCTGTCAGCATTTCTTGGCCCCTTTGTCTTCCCTTCCCATGGTCTGTTCTTGGCCATCTCCTCTTTCCTGCTAGCTTCCTTGTGCTTTCCAGGGTGGGACTACAGAGGGAAAAGTGCCCTTGGGAACATCAGGTATCATGCCACTGCTATTTTATACATAGGGCCTTTGGAAAATTTAATAGTATTCAATACCTTTCGGCCTCAGTTTTAGCCATATACAAGGAGAATTTGAACTAAATCAGTGATAAGACCTTGTATAATTCCCTCAAGAAACTATAAATAGTAAAGCAGCTTTCTTTTTTGTTTGTTTGTTTGTTTGGTTGGTTGGTTGGTTGGTTGGTTGGCTGGCTGGCTGGTTTGTTGGTTTTTTTAAGACAGGGTTTTTCTTTGTAGCCCTGACTATCCTGGAACTTGCTCTGTAAACAAGGCTGGCCTGGTGTTCAGAGATCCACCTGCCTCTTGCCTCCCAAGTGATGGAACTAAAGGTGTGTGCCACCAAACCCAGCTATAGTAACTTTTTTAATTAAAACAAAGTAATTCTTTCCATTACATAATTTTAACTGTCAATCTTAACACATAAGGATAGAAAATAATTCCAACATTAAAAAAGCCAGTTTTCACCAGACAGTGATAGTGCACACCTTTAATCCCAGCACTTGGGAGGCAGAGCCAGGCGGATCTCTGTGAGTTCGAAGGCAGCCTGGTCTACAGAGTAAGATCCAGGATAGGCACCAAAACTACACAGAGAAACCCTGTCTCAAAATACCAAAAAATAAAAGGCCAGTTTTCTCAATTTGGAGCTTGATAGCAAAACACAATCCATGCTCATCTCAGTACATTTACTAAATAAGAAGTCAGCTGCAGTGTTCACATCTGAAGTAACTACAAAAGCTCCTGACATCTCAGTGGCCCTTCTCCTGTGTCGCTCAGACTATCAAGTGTTAAACAATCTCATTCCCAAGACCCCATATAAACAGTGCTCCTTTGACAGCATAACTAAAACTGAAACAGCACAGTTAACAGCAGATCCTTAGGCAACGATGACACACAAATTCATGAGGCATTCTATACTTTGTAAAGTTATGTGAGGGGGCTGGGGATGGGGTTCAGTTAGTAAAGAATTTGCTATATAAGCATGAGGACTTAGTTCAAATCCCGAGCACTCATGTAAAACCTGGTACAGTGGTGTGTATTTGTATGTGTAGAGAGACAGAGATAGGCAGATCCTTGGAGCTCACTGGTCAACCAGCTGAGCTAAGTTGATGAGTTCTAGAGTCTCAAAAATATACCATGAAAGGAAACTGAGAAAGACACCCAATTTTGATCTCTGTCCTCTACACATAGACGCACCTGTACAAACACACTGCAAACACACACATACACACACACGCGCACATGCACACACAAATGAACATATGTCACATACCAAAAAGAGGAGAAACAAGTTATGTGAAATAAAAAGCAATAATCCACATAGTTTATAACTTCCCATATCAAATTCATAAGATGGATAAGCACAATTCACTCCATATATTGCAACAGGAATAGAAATAAAAATCAGAAAGGTGTAAGGTACCTCAACTCTAACACTAGCTCACTCTTTCAAGTATTTACATTATATTCCAAAGTTTATGGTTGGACAGTCTGTACTCAAAGTCAGATCAGCCATCCCCTCCTATAAAGTCAAAGTATGTTTTCGGATGTTCTCAAAAAGCTTCCCAGTATGTTCACTTCCAGGTCTTCCATATTCATGTAAGATGAGCCATTCTCAGTACTTCAGGCATCTACCTACTGCAGAGCACTTGATTTTATGATGTGTTACTATCCTGACAATACGAGATGTGGAATAGCTTTCACATAAAGATGTATTTTAGGGGCCAGAGAGATGACTCAGTGGTTAAGAGTAATGACTGCTCTTCCAGAGGACCTGGCTTCAAGTCCCAGGACCCACATGGCAGCTAACAATTGTTCATAACTACAAGATCTGACACCCTCACACAGACATACATGCAGGCAAAACACCAATGCACATAAAATACAAATAAATAAATAATTTTTTTAAAAAGATATTCTTTAAGTGAGGCCTCCTAGAAAGGCCTAATAGCTGTGATGTCAGGCTATCAGTTTCACAGGAAACACTCCTCCAGGAGGATGTGTACAATAAATGTACTTGCTGCTGTGTACACAGGTAATTCACCCTGCAATCTTATTAATATTATTAATAACAACAATGTGTTAATATTATTATATAGTAATTCAACTGCTTGTTTAAATCAAGTTCTAGTAATATGAGTTATATTTAATTTGTCATTTAACAAATTTAATCCAAATTCAATTTACTTACCTTTTTCAGGCCCGCAAAACCTTCTGATTCCAGAAAGAAAAATGCAAAGGGCATCAACACAAATAAACAAAGGTTGGAAAATAAAGAAGCAAGATTCCACAAGCCTATAAAAATGACAATAAGAAAATCAGATTAGCTGTTGACACATCATTTCAAAGTTCACTAAATTGTGATGCTCATCAAGATCTATATTTTTTAATAGTAAAAAACAATACCTGTTTGAAATGACTAAACTTGGCAATTAGAAATAATTATATATTTATTTTAAACATTTTTATCTGTGATTTGTACCTACTGGCGAAAGCCCATATAGAAACTAGCTACTTTTCCTTAATCCCCCAAGTAAATTAACCAAAGATCTCATACATACAGAGATCCAAAACCACAAATGTTTAGGCGTATCAGCACTGAAATATTTAAATTAGAGCCCCTGGCATCTGCTTATCATTCAGTAGATACGAGGTCCACACCAAGCGTTTCATACAGGCAACCCATTTTGGCCAAACAAGACAGCCTAGAGGAAAGCAGCACCTCCTGAACCCCAGGAGCCCAGCACTGCTCTAAGTGTCCTGCAGACCTTCTACAAACTCAGTTCTAGGCACAGGAGTCCCTGAGCAGGAGCACTGCTGACCCACAGTACTTCAGTGGAGACTGTGACCTGCCAAGCTGCAGAGCATCTAAGTATCAAGACAGACTACCTGAAATCCTGAAAACCACATCACAGAAGTTCTAACAAACTATTCCAAGTGGGAAAGAAAATGTGACCCAGGTGGGCAAGCTCACAGAGTCATTTCCCTTTTGGTCATGTTATGCCACAAAAAATGGCAATAAAAATAAGAATACATTCAGAAAGTGACACTTTCAGGTATATCATTGGCAGAGTGTTTGGCCCAACATCTATTTTTTTATAGGAAAAATATTAAAATTCAAAATTAAGCTTCAAAATGATGGCTGTAATCTTTAAAATGGAGTCAAAGTGAAAAGTTATACAAATTCATTCAGAACACTGCATCAATTAAAAGTACCAACTCAAACTCCCCACTGCCATGGCATAAGTTAACCTGTGTGCACAGTCATCCTGTTCCTAGGACAGTGTGGAAGACAAGAAGTTAAACTCCTGAACACTTGTATCACTTATCTAGAGACATTCATTTATTTTAGTAGATAAAATAATTAATAACATCAATTCATAGTTTCTTATCCAGAAATCTAGATTTAATGTACATATAATACACATTTAATCTTTTCAAGACCAAAAAATAGTTAGAAATCAATGTCTTAATATCTTATTCTTTTATTTTTTGAGACCACATCACATATATCCCAAGCTGGCCTTGAACTCTCTATATAGCTCAAGATGATTCTTAATCCTCCTGCCTCCACATCCTGAGGGATTAAAGGCATGCACCACAACACCTGGTTAAGGGTGCTAGGACTGGAACCCAGGTTCTCATGCATATCAAACAAGCACTCTACTAACTGAGCAACATCCTCAGCTCCTGTCTTAACATCTTTTAATGGAAAAACTAATTTGAACTTCTTAAAGTAAAAATTGAATTTTAATACTTTTATATGATCTGAGAGACCCTTAAAAAGAAAAAGAAAAAAGTTAAGGCCAAACAAACACACCTCTAACCCATATACTAGGAAGGCCAACCAGGAAAGCCACTAGGGATCACAAGCTCAGAGTCAACCTGGAAAACTTAGGGGAAACTGCCTCAAAAAAATAAAAAAATTAAAAAAAAGTTTTGTTCTTTTCTTTATTGATGAGCTCTAATGACAGTCCCCAGGAAAGGTATGTAGAATGAGGAAGAATGAAATGCACACACCTAAAGCAGACTTGGCTGGGGCAACCTTGCTAGGTTCCAAGTTCCTCACCTAAGGCTTTAATGACATATGTATGGCCATCATTAGCATGAAATGAAATAAGGCATGGCTGACAACTGGTCCAATGCCTCCAAGAACAAGTACTCCATGCTTTTCTGCTTTTATTAACCATCACTTCCCCAGAGGCAACTAATTTGCAGGACTGGTAGCTCCTAGCATGCTAGGCTCACCACTTTCTTGTTGGGAAATATTATTTTAAGGTATGTTACTTTTGTTTATGTTGCATTTGTTTAACTTTGTGAAGTTGTGTTACTTTGCCTGCCTAAAACACCTGATGGTATAATAAAGAGCTGAACTGCCAATAGCGAGGCAGGAGAAAGGACAGGTGAGGCTGGCAGAGAGAAATATAGAAAAGAAATTGGGGAGGAAGGAAAGGAGTAGCCAGAGAATGAGGAGGACTCCAGGGACTAGCCACCCAGCTACACAGCAAGCCAAGGAGTAAGAGTAAGATTTGTAGAAGAGAACAGGAAAAACCCAGAGGCAAAAGACAGACAGAATAATTTAAGTTAAGGAAAGCTGGCAAGAAACAAGCCAAGCTAAGGCCGGGCATTTATAAGTAAAAATACACCTCCATGTGTAATTTATTTGGGAGCTGGGTGGCAGGCCCACAAAAGGGCAAAAACAACAACACTTTCTGCCTTTTCCTTTCCTGTTTCTTTTCCCCTTACCCCACTGAGGTATATCAACTCTTGGTTTTCATTACTAGCAATCTACATGTGTCTGTCCACACTCTCCCCAGCCCTAACCTGCTCTGAATAAGGAGTTCAAGACACAATTTTGCAGGAACTGTATCTAAAGAAAGAATAAATGGGCCTGGAACAAAGCTGTGATGTCATTTCCAATCCATAAACTTTTGTGTGTGATTTCTGGTTCCTATTTTGGTTGTTCAACATTATTTTCTTTAAGGCTTTCCAGATGTATGAGGTAGGGAAATAATTACTATTATAGAAATTATTACATCCTTGAGACACATCTAGTGTTGATATGCAGCTTTAGGTATGGTGGAAAACAGAGAAACAGCAATTTTAAATAACCTGTGTTATTGAAGATATCAGGTGTCAAGGATCATATTCAACTTAGAGGAAACTGTTTTTATGCAATCAGAAAAGAAACTACCTGTATCTGTTAAGAACCAATGGTATGGGCTGGAGAGATGGCTCAGAGGTTAAGAGGTCCTGAGTTCAATTCCCAACAACCACATGGTGGCTCACAACCATCTGTAATGAGATCTGGTGCCCTCTTCTGGCCTGCAGTCATACATGCTGTATACATAATAAATAAATAAATCTTTAAAAAAAAAAAAACTACTATGGTAGCAACACAGGGCAGCACTCAATCCTTCAACAAGTGCTCTTGTTCTACAATCAACTTCAGGTTCAGAAATGCCAGATGAGGGCTGAAAAGATAGCTCAGCAGTTAATAGCACTTGCCACTCTTTCGGAAAACCCAGGTTCTATACCCATCACCCACATGGTGGCTCACAACCACCTATAACTCCAGTTTCAAGGAACCCAATACCCTCTTGTGAATTCCATTGGTACCTGCCTCTGTGGGCACAGGCACACACATAGTGCAAAGACAAACATGCAGTCAAAATAGTTATATATATATATATATATATATATATATATATATATATGTGTGTGTGTGTGTGTGTGTGTGTGTGTGTGTGTGTGTGTGTATGTATGTATATATAATTTTTTAATTGGTAAAATAGTTCATTTTTTTAATGCAAAATGGAAAGAAAGAAAGAAAGAAAAGCCAGATCTGAAGCCAGAAAATAGCTATACTGCACTTCCTAATTTGTTGAAATACTTTTGGGCTATATAAATTCAATTTCCTAAACTTCTCATACTAATTCCACATTGTCTGCAATTTTTCTTATTAATGTGCATATGTGTGTGTGTGTGTGTGTGTGTGTGTGTGTGATGGTGTGTGTGTACCATATACATGCAGGATGTATATGTGTACCATATACATGCAGGAGCCATCAGAAGACAAAAAAGGATGTGGGTCCCTAAGGACTTGAGTTACAAGTGGTTGTGAGCCACCATGTAGATGCTGGGTATCAAACCTGGCTCCTCTGACAGAATAGCAAGTGCTCTTAACCATTGAGCCATCTCTCTAGCCCCATATCTGTAATTTTATAATGAGAAATTTCCATATCTAAGTTCTACAATGCATCATATTGATCTTCATCATTTAAGTCCCCAACTCCATCCTTGGACTTAAATTTAATTGTCAATGTAAAACAAAGAAAACCACAATGTGTACAAAAAAATAAAAAATAAAGCATGTTCATCTTGATAGTCCCACCGAGCAGTAGAGTATACACAGTGCTCTGGTTCAGATGCAGTTTGAATGTATCTCCCCACGTGCCCAAGTCTGGAAAGCCTGGTTCCAGGGTAGCAATTTTGAAGTGGTGGAATCTTTAAGAAGCAGGGCCTCCTGGGAGATGATTAGATTCCAAAGAGCAATGTGAAGAGACTAATACTTTTCTCATGGAAGTACATCCTCCTTCTCACAGGAAATCATTGTAAAGAGAGGCCACTCCATTAGCATAGTATGTTAGCATAGCTAACTACTTCTCCGGTAGGTGAGAATCAGGAATAGGACACTCATGAGGAGACTCATATTCCTGAACTGCCAGAAATATAGGGTAAACATTTCTTTCTAAAGCACCAACCCCAGATGTTGTTACAGCCACATAAGTCTGACTAATCGACTAAGTGTACAGCTTGGCAAGTGTTGACTCTATACTCACAAACAGATAACTGAATGCACCTATTGCCCCAGTCATTTCCACAAACCCTTACAGAATCTGTGCCTCCCATCCTTCCTTTATCACCTTACTCACCCCAGCCAACCACTGGCTCTATACTTCAGAAAAAAAATAGGTTTTTTTTCTACCATTTCTGTGTAAATGGATCATGTAGCTTTTGTTGTTTTCTTGTTCTGGCTTCTGTCACTATGATCTGTGTCCACAGCATAGAGCATACCAAGCCCTTACTGAACTACCCCAGCTGTAGATGTCATCTGAGTTGTTCCCACCTTGTGGTTATTACAAAAGAAGCTGTCATTAACTATGCATTCCAAACTTTACAATGGACACAGACTTCACTTTGGTAAGTGTGTAGCAGAGGATGGAAGAGGATGGGAGCTGTGTGTTTGACATTTCAAGAAACTGAAAAAATGTTTTCCTAATTGGTTGTATTTTCCATTCCTACCAGCAAAGGAAAGTTCTTCACATGCCCTGAAAACAAACCCTTTAACAGGTATGAGATCTGCAGGTACTGTTTCCCAGTTCATGAGTTGTTTTACAAATCAAAGAACAGTTTACCAAATTTATGAACTTTTTCTTGATCTAGATCTTGATCCGGATATTACCTGAGAAATAGTGGTGCAGCCCAGAGTCAGAAACTCTCCTATTTGCTTCTGTACTTTTTGTGGTTTTACAATTTACATTTAAGTCTAAAATCCTTCAAGCCACTTCTTTATGTGGTGCCAGGTACAGACTAAAGGTCAATTTCTGTCTGTGATTATCCAACTGTTCCAATTCTGTTTGTTAAAAATATCCTTCACCCACTAAACTTTATCTCTGTACCTTTGTCGTATACATGTGTATGCACTCTTGGACTCAGTGCCCTGCTGGACTGACCACTGCCCTGTCTTTATGCTGCTACCACACTCTCTTGACCATCACAGACTGAAAACTGTCTTGAAGTAGGAAAGCCTCCAATATTACTCAGGCCATTGAAAAGTCATTGAATTCTCATCTGAACTTTAAATCAGTTTATCAGTTTCTACCTGTCTTAGTCAAGATTTCTATTGCTGTGAAGAGACACCATGACCGCAGTAACTCTTTCTTACAAAGGAAACATTTAATTGGGGTAGCTTGCTTACAATTTCAGAGGTTCAGTCCATTATCACCATGGTGGGTAGCATGGAGGCATGCAGACAGGTGTGGGGCTGAAGCTAAGAGAGCTACATCTTCCAGGCAACAGGAAGTCAACTGAGAGAAGCCTGAGCAAAAGAGACCTCAAAGCCCGCCCCACCCCCCAGTGACACACTTCCTTCAGCAAGGCCACACCTCCTAATAATGCCACACCCTTTTGTGGCTATTTTCTTTCAAAACACCACACCACCCAAAATGCCTATTGGGATTTTGACAGGCATTGTGTTGAATCTATAGATTAATGAGAGGGAGGATTGGTCTCTTAACATTATTATGGACAAAATATAATCAAACACACAAACTGGAACCCTTGTTCCCAGCATAATGACATCTGGATGCAGAGCTTTGAAAAGGGTATAATCCCTGCAAGAAAACAGGGAAACTAGACTCTCTTAGACATAACAAAGAATGGCTGCAAAGCCTCCCTTGCATGGGGTCCTACGACACTGTCCAATGCCTGCTGCTACTGGGATTCATTCTTGGGAAAAAGACCACTTAGAAAAGATTCATGTTTTCTATCTTCTCAAGACAAAGAAATGCTTTAAACTGAAAGGACAGCTTCTCTAGCTTATAATGGACTAGACAAAGACCACTCTCTTAATAAAGTCCTTATACAAAATAGGTAAACCACTTGAGAGAATCCAAAAGTCAGATATTTACATTAACTTCAAAAATAGCATAGAAACAGAAATTTGGAAAAGTAAATTATCTCACTCAAAAGCAAATTTCTTTTTGTTTAAAGAGTTTCAATGAATTCCCCTCACACACAAATTCCCTAAGTCACAATGACACACTTGGAACTTGACTGACGGTTTCTTTCTCTCTCCACTACTCTATACCATCTCAAATGTACTATTCTGGGTAGGAAGGCCATCATAAACTAATCTCATTATTTTTATCTACCAAAAGAAGACATTAGTTTCATAACATTTTATTCAGGACATATTGGACAGGTTATCCCATTAATTCTGTCCATTGGCATAAAACAAAGTGCTTAACTGAGCCCATGACTTAAGCCAATTAACCAGGACAAAGCAATACTACAGGTATCTTTTCAGTTATACATGTACAAGCACACACACATACACAAAGCCTCCCTAAAACACCTTCTAACTGCAGGAAAACAATTTTTTTAATTCCATTTCAAGAGGCTGGGGAGACAGCTCACTTGGTCAAGTGCTTGTTTGGCAAGCAAGAAGACCTGAGTTCCAGCCCCAGCATCCATGGAAAAATCCAGGTGGTGTGAAATATACTTGTAATCCCAGAGCTGGAGGAGTAGAGATGAGTGTATCCCCAGGCTTACTGGCCAAAAGCCTAGCCTAGCCTAATTGGTGAGATTCAAGGCAATAAAGACTCTGTCTTTAAAAAAAAATTGGATGGCTCCTGGGTAATAATAACATCTGAGGTTGACCTCTGACCTCCACATGTATGCATGTGCACACAAGAGCACCTACACAAATATACAAGCACACACACACCAAAATACTTTTCAATTCAATTTTAAGAACACAACACACTAGATATATTCTATGTACCTAGTGCACTCAGTATCTTGGCCAAAAATAAAGTATTCACCCTATCTGTGATTTAAAGGAACTTACCAGTCTTTATAGCAGTTATCTGAGTGAGAAGCACTTTACATCTGACAACCAGAGTTTGGACCACTGAGTTGTCGTGACCTTGAAAGGGCTTCAACTCTGTCCCTGGGCTTTCTCCTGTTAAATGGATTACAACTCTGGCTCTTAGCAAGAAGAGAAGAGAAACAACACCCAAATTTTTAAATGAAGGTTAAAAAAATGAAAAATTCTAATGTACCAGCACTTAGATAAAGTAAGGACAAGAAAATGGTGTGAACTATAGCTAAAACTAGTTAACTCTTTCCTTACCATTCTCATTAATTTTACTCAAAACGCCTTACACTACAAAAAACAAACAAACACAACTATACATTAAGACATTAAAAACACATAAAAGTGACGGTGACAAAAATCTAAGTGGGATTGGAAACTGATTCAGTGTGTAAGTGCACTCACTGTGCAAGAGTGATACCTGAGTTTGAATCTGAGCACCTACACAAGAAGCCAGGCATGGCTTTTCCTGCCTGTAACCCAGCACTGGAGCACAGAGACAGGGCTTCCCAGGGTCTTCCTGCCCAGCCAGCCCACTGAAACAACTGCACTTCCAATTCAGGGAGAAGCCCTGTCCCAAGGAAATAAGGTAGAAGATGATAAAGGAAGACAGCTGGTCCTGCTCTGGCTCTCACATGTGTGAGATCAAGTGCATGTATGACACACCACACACATATACATCCACACATACATACAAACATGCACAAAAACAACTAAGTATTTTAAACTAAGCATAAAAAATTAATTGCCAAGAGATATATAAGTTATTAACAACACAAATATAGTAGACTGGTGGACTTTTCTTCCTTTCTACCTTCGCATAAATCTTCTAGAAGAGGCACAGAAGTACTCTAAAATTCATGAGGGTATATATTTAAACACCTTTGTGACACAATGTAAATCCCCATATCCCTGTATCACATAAGTTTCCTCATACAATGCATTAAAAGAGCAGAAAACAACAAAGATAAACTGAGCTAGAGACCCAGTCCAGGTTCTCTGCTGCTATCTACACTGTCCACACCATTCAAACATCAGCCTCAGAAAAACTACCAAATATAAGTATGTGAATGCTAATGTCTACTATATTTTCATAAACAGAAAAATTTGTCATTTGTAGCACAGAAAGAGGCCTTTTATTCTTATTATTGGTCTATACATACACATATTTCCAGAACAAGAAATCCAAATTCTTCTATGCAGGTCAAAAGTCAAAAAGGTAAAATTTGCCTTAGGCAAAAACTCATAGATCAAAAATAATAATGAGAGTTGGGGATTTAGCTCAATGGCAGAGTGCTTGCCTAGCAAGCACAAGGCCCTGGGTTCGGTCCTCAGCTCAAATAGTAGTAGTAGTAGTAATAATAATAATAATAATAATAATAATAATAATAATGATGGTGATGATAAGAACTCTAGCCAATTCACTTACTTCAAACCAAGGGCTAGCGTGGTCAATGAAGTGTTTGCTGCATGAGTATGAGGACTTAAATTTAGTCTCCAAAAACATTGGAAAAGTGCCGAAAGTGGTGGCACATGCTTGTAACCCAAGGCCAGGGAGGTAGAAACACAAAGTTCATCAGAAGTTTGGCTTTCAGCATGGGCTACGCAGCAAATTCCAGGCCAGCTGGCCGGGCCTATGTGGTGAAACCCCATTTCAAAAAACGAAAACAGTGTCTTCTGGACAAGTGAAAAAAATCACAGGGGATTATCACACAGCTATACATATCAACTGATGAAATTAAATGTCTTTGCCATGCACTTTTAATTAATTTTATTAGGCAGATGAAATAAAAGTGAACTGAATTATGGTGATCTAATTATAAAATACCATAATATAAGAAAGTCTAAATTTACTATTTGAAGTTTGTCTAGTATACAAACATAACAAGTGTATCCAAAGCCAGGTGTGATGGCTCACCTGTAATCACAGCATTTGGAAGGTGGAGGCAAGGAAAACCCTGAGCACAAGGCTATGTGCTTTCTAGGAAAAAAATATGTGAAGTTGGTAAGCCTACCAACTTTTCAAAACTCAATAAATTTACCATCTTTCTCTTAAAAACATTCTACAATTTTGATACAATTGAAAATTATTGTTACCGACCTTACACATATTTTATTGCATATGTTTACACTAATTTATAAAATAAAAATTGTCAAATCTCTCTGCTTCAAAATGCTAAAATTACACAATTAAATATATAGAATGCAAAACTTGAGAAAGGTGGTTTGTCAAAGTCAGGATCCACAGCAAGCTACTGAAGGTAAGCAGTATACCCATCCCCAAAAGATGTTTCAGTTGGAGGCAACAGTTTCAGAATACTCTGGTGTTTCAAACACAAGACCAAATTGCCAGATCACCATAGGGTTCTTTATCTTCTACCGCCACCTGCTGGTATACAAAATAGTTCAAAACACAATATTCAACTTGCATTGAGAGAACCTCAGGGTTGGAGCTCCTGCTAATCTCATAGATTTATGAGAAAAAAAGCAGTGAGCACAGGCCCTGGATTTGAGCCTTTGTACTACAAAATATACAAGGTGAGGTAGGGGTACATCTGATTGTAAGTATCCTTTTTCTCAACATCTTTATCTAACATATTGTATTCATTGGCATCCTCATCCATAATGGACAACAAACCAATCCAATTTGGATCCAAAGAAATTTAATTTAAGTCATTTTCCTACTCCAAATACCAAGACTGGTTTTCAGTATGATAAATAGTATCTCAATGTCTAGCCACTGTAATAATGCAAACTGTGACAACAAACTGAATTATCAATGTCAATTCACTAATAAATTATTAGACACATTTAATGATGATACAGTAAAATTTAAGGTTTATCTTTTAATAACTATTTGTAAGCAAATATATCTTCCTTTTAACTTTGATTGCTGAAGACAGCGTATGCTGGAGAGGATGTGGAGCAAGGGGAACTCTCCTCCACTGCTGGTGGGAATGCAAGCTTGTACAGCCACTTTGGAAATCAATATGGCACTTCCTTAGAAAATTGGGAATCCATCTCCCCCAAGACACAGGCATACCACTCTTGGGAATATACCCAAGGAATTCTCAATCATACCTAACAGGGCATAGCTCAGCTATGTTCATATCAGCATTGTTTGTAAAAGCCAGAACCTGGAAAAAAATCTAGATGCCCTTCAACTGAAGAATGGATAAAGAAAATATGGTACATATACACAATGGAGTACTACTCAGCAGAGAAAAACAATGACATCATGAGGTTTGCAGGCAAATGGATGGATCCAGAAAAAATCATCCTGAGTGAGGTAACCCAGACTCAGAAAGACAAACATGGTTTGTATTCACTCATAGTAGAATACTAGATGTAAAACAAAGATGACTAGACTGCTACTCACAACTCCAGGGAGGCTACCTAGAAAACAGGACCCTAAGAAAGACACAGGGATTGCCTAATGACAGAGAAATGGATGAGATCTACATGAACAACCTGGTCGTGAGTGGAGGTAATGAAGGACAAGGTTCAAGGGAAAGAGAGCTTAGGGGAGCAGGAGATCCCAGCTGGATCAAGAACAGAAAGGGAGAACAACAAATAACAGACCATGATAAATGAAGACCACATTAGAACAGGAATAGGCAGAGTGCTCGAGAGGTCCCCAGAAATCCACAATGATACCTCCAATGTAGACTACTGGCAATGGTTGAGAGAGACCCCGAACTGACCTAGTCTGATGATCGGATGGCCAAACACCCTAACTGTCATGCTAGAACTCTCATCCAATAACTGATGGAAGTGGATGCAGAGATCCTTGGCCAAGCAAGCCCCAGGTGGAGCTCCAGGAGTCCAATTGTCGAGAAAGAGGAGGGATTGTAAGAGTATGAATTGTTGGGTTGGGGATTTGGCTCAGTGGTAGAGCGCTTGCCTAGCAAGCACAAGGCCCTGGGTTCGATCCTCAGCTCAAAAAAAAAAAGTGAGAATTGTTGAGACCAAGATTGGAAAAAGCACAGGGATAAATGGACAAACTAATGGAAACACATGAATTATGAACCACAAGCTGTGTAGCCCCCAACTGGATCAGGCCCTCTGGATAAGTGAGACAATTGAATAGCTTGAACTGTTTGGGAGGCACCCAGGCAGTGGGACCCAGACCTGTCCTGAGTGCATGAGCTGGCTGTTTGGAACCTGGAAGGAGGGGACTGGACCTGCCTGGACTGAATCTACCAGGTTGACCTGAATCCCCAGGAGAGTCTTTGCCCTGGAGGAGATGGGAATGGAGGGGAGGGGCTGAGGGGAAGGCAGGGGTGGGAGGGGGGAGGACAGGGGAACCCATGGCTGATATATAAAATTAAAACACAAATATAATTTAAAAAAAAAAAACAATCAAGAGGATGAAGAAGACATGATAACCCAAAAGGATAGGGGGTAGCTGAATATAACAATGGGCCTCTTTCTCCAGATACTGCTCATCACCCAGTGGACTCATGAAAAAAATGCTGTTTGCTTCCTCTTACTCTGGGAGCAGGCATTAGACAAGGCAATGTATACAATCCACTCTCCACACATAAAAATGCAATCAACTAGTTCTTGTTCTGCTCATTCTTCAGATAAAACACTCAGACTTGAAAAGCTTAAACAATTTGCTCAAGGTTACTAAGAGTAAAACCCAGAGCTGAAATTCAAAGCCAGATCTAGCTGACACCAAAGCCAAGAAACAGAACCTCACAGGATAACTTCCAAAATAAAAAGCTATCATTAAAGACACTAGAGGGGGCTGGTAAAGTGGTGGCTAGGACAGTGAGCTTTGAAGGGTGATGGACAAAACCACTCTGTAAACTCCAGATGGAGTAAACAGTCCAGTCAAACAAAACTGCTACAAGAAGAAAGGTAGCGTTTGTTAACATCCACGGTGAGAGGGGATCTTTTACACAGAAAAACAATTAGAGAAATCAAAGGAAGAAAAAGACCAGGCAACACAAAAATATAAAAACTCCAGATCCCCAAAGAGTATACAAATCAAAATAGCAACTATAAAAACATTTATAGAGGTTTACTTTTATATATAAAGAAATCACATGCTTGAATATAAAAAAAGAAAAGGAAGGAACATGACAAATTATGTATGTACTAGATGTCTGTAGACAAAATTAAATTGAAAGATCACTAATTTTTCTAATGATAATCATAATAACTACTTCTTAGTCATATCTTTGGCAACAGTATTTGATGCTGCTAGGTTTATGTTAGAAACAAAGGTACCTACACAATCTGTCAGAAGAATATAAGCAAGTATTTCTATAAAATAGTTTGGCAATTGTATTTCTCAGCCTAATATTTTTGATCCTAATTATCTCTGCAAATCATGAGAAACTCAAATGTCACTAGGAAAACCCCCTAGATACCCAGCAGTAGACTTTTAAGGAAGGGCCTGCAGGAGAGAAGGCTGCTCAGTGGCTGAGGTACGCAGCCCTCATCTCGGATGTGTCAGAAGTCACTGGAGAATAAGTGGTCTCACTCTGAAACTACATGGTAACTGAAGGCTGCCAGGTGAACATACACAGAGCTTTGGCACAGGCACTAAAAATGTTTTCAAAGAACACGATAAGAAGAAAAATGATCTGCACAGATTCAGTGCTTGAAAAGATCCAACTTGCATGTGCTATGAACACATGATGCATACATGTACTACAAAAAGAGCAAATGGCATTTCCTACTTTGTATGCTTTGGTATTCTTACTCATTCTAGAGTGAGCACATGCTACTGCTGTGCTCAGTAAAGAAAGCCACAGCTGGAAGCACAGCTGCCCCTCCTCACACCCAGAGTCCTCTTCTCAGCAACAGCATCCAAGTATAGAAAGTGCCTCCTATACTTCCACCAAAAGAGAAGACAAAACCCTTACTTCTGTGTCACACAGAACTGTACTTCTGGATGACAGTTTGCTGGTTCACAGCAACTACATGACCCTGATGATGGCTTCAGACTCACTGCCACTCTGGAGGCTTCAGCACAAATATCACGACAGCAACTGAAAAGGAAGTTGTAATTCACAGCCAAGGCGGTTTGGGCCTTCCCAGCAGCCAGCATGAGTCCAGGCAGTGCTAGGAGAAGCAACTCCACCTCTCAAACACCAACTAGGGAAATTATATAATACAAACAAGATACCTGAGATACAACCTCTTCTAAGTCGAATGGCAAGTCAGCCAATTTTCATTAAAGGAAGACATTTTACCATTTTACCTCAAAAAAGGCTTCTAAATTAGAAAATAATCTGAAATCCTTTAGCTTAAAAAGCAGTAAATACAGCTGGAGGGTGGTGCTGGCACACACCTTTAATCCTAGCACTCAGGAAGCAGAGGCAGGCGGATCTCTGAGTTTGAGGCCAGTCTGGTCTACAGAGCGAGTTCCAGGGCTACACAGAGACACCCTGTCTCAAACAACAAAAACAAAAAAGTAAATACTGACTATTCTTCGAGATACGGTTTCATAAAGTGTTTTCATTATTATAAAACATCTTCAGTGGGATAAAGGAAATGATTTGTGTCCACACAAAAATATCTCAGAATGAAGTGGCCCAATTTTACCTGCCTTTGGTGTTCATAAACAATGTATCTAGCCTTCCATATAAACATAATAAAATAGCTTGACAATATTAATACCATAATCAACAGTAATAGCCACAAAATTCAACACTAAGAAAATAGGAATGGTAAGGACAGGAAGAGTAAGACAGCTATATCCAAGCACCCAAGCACCATAATCCAGTCTAACAGACACGATAAGGAACTATCCTAGCATAGGAGACATTCATACAACAGTTATCACACACTCAGTGCCTATTAAAGGCAGGTATTCTCTACTTGATATATTCCTAAAAGCAAGCATGCAATGTGCATTAACTACTCTACTTAAGAGAGTAAAGACCTGAGGACAGGCAACACAGTGGCCTGCCCAAAGCTGTACTATAGATCTACCTCACTTCAAAGAAAGAGATCTTGTGACCTGCATTGTCTTGTGTGTGTGTGTGTGTGTGTGTGTGTGTGTGTGTGTGTGTGTGTACATGTGAGAGAGAGACATGGTCTCACTATCTAGTCCTAGATAACCTGGAACTCACAAAGAGCTACATGCCTCTGCCTTCCAGTGGTGGGATTAAGGTATGTGCCACCATACCCAAACACCATCATTACTTTTTAAATCAGATTAAAATTTTAACTTGACAGTGTTTTAAAATAACTAAAAAAAACAAAACACAACTACAATCTCGGTTCTATCAGATCTTCAATGGAGACTGAGGTCCTCTGACCTAACCAGAGAACCAAAAAGTCTTTTCCTATTAAATGAATCAAAATCAAGTAAATAGGGCTGGAGAGATGGCTCTGAGGTTAAGAGCACAGCTTGCTCTTCCAAAGGTCCTGAGTTCAATTCCCAGCACCCACATGGTGGCTCACAACCATCTGTAATGAAATCTGGTGCCCTCTTCTGGCCTTTAGGGATACGTGCAGACAGAACACTGTATACATAATAAATAAATAAATCTTTTTTTAAAAAATCTAGTAAATACACAGACTAGTAGCTCACATCTGTAATCACAACATTTGAAAGGCTGAAACAAGAGAACTACCTTGAGTTCAAGGCCTACAAGCAAATCCCAGGCCAGCTAAGGCTATCGTGTGAGACATATTTCAACACACACACACACACACACACACAAAGGAGTGCAAAACTTATAGTAAATATAAGAACTGTTTCTTAGTTAAATAAAAGATAATAGCAAACTAAAACTAACAATGTAAGAAGTAAAAGCTAGTTTCTGACTTCACAGAGGACTTCAATAGTTGTACTGGTTAATTTTTTTGTCAACATGACATAAACCTAGTCATAGGTAGGCAAAGGGAATATTAAGAAAATTCCTCCATAAGATTGGCCTGTAGGCAGGTCTGTGGGGACTTTTCTTGATTAGTGATGTGGGTGGACCTAGTCCAATGGGCACAGTGACATCCCTAGGCAGCTGGTCCTGGAGTGTTTAAGAAAATAGACTGAGCATACTTTGAGAAGCAGGCCAATAAGAATTCTTGCATGGCCTCTACATTAGCTCCTGCCTCCAGGTTCCTGTACTGACTTCCCTCAGTGATGATGGACTCTGATGTGGAAGTGTAATCTGAAATAAATCCTTTCCTCCCCAAGTTGTTTTTGGTCATGGTGTTTTATCACAGCAATAGAAACCCTAATAAGACAATAGTTTACTGGAAGAAGCTACAAATTTCAAAGGAAACTAAGAAAAACCTGTAACTTACAGTGTAGTTAAAAATCCAAGCATTAGTCATGACTGAATCAAGTAATATATACTAACCATGGATCAAGGAGCCATTTAGCCACTGAATATAGTAGTTTTGAGGAAAAGCAAGCAGGATTTCATTGCTGATGATTGAGAAGGGTAAAAGCAAAACAGCTCCAGCTGAAACCGCTAGAGTGAAGGTGCTCAGAAACAACCTGCAAGAGAGAAGAGGCATCATCACTGGGGTCTGGGAAGTAGTGACCACGAAAGCAAGAGCCAGTGTATTCCATAAGAATCCCATTTCAGATTTGCAACTGAGCGACAATGGCATGCGGAGGATCTGGAAAGTGCAACCAGGTCAAATCCATAACAAGATCTATATACTGAAGAGAGTGCTGCATGCTGCACAGTTTTAAGAAATTATTACGTGTGTGTGTGTGTGTGTGTGTGTGTGTGTGTGTGTGTGAGAGAGAGAGAGAGAGAGAGAGAGAGAGAGAGAGAGAGAGAGAGAGAGAAGATATGTGTGTGGGGGGTGACATGGCTTGCATGTACGATCAGAGGACAACTATATGGAGTCTGTTTTCTCCTACCTTTACACAGATTCCAATATTGAATTCAGGTCTCCAGGCTTACAGAGCAAATATCTTAACACACAGCCAACTCACCACCTCCTGGTATCTCATTAAACAAGGTTAAATTATAGTAGTAAATACCAGAGAAGTAGTAAATAATACTAACCAATATTTCAACACTACTTCAATACTTCTTAAATAATACAGCTTCAATGTGTATAAAGGATCTAAACTAGATAAAGTCAACAAAACAAACTGAAGAAAAACATTGACAATAAATACAAAGCAGGGTCTCTATTCACACCAAGAAATGCTTATATGTCATCAGGAAATGTGTTGTTCCAAAAATCCATTATTATTTATAACAACCCATAGGACAGAGTGCAATCATGAGGGACTTTCACTTCCCAGCTACACATTTCTGAAAAGCTTTCAATTTTTTATAACAAACACCTAATTTTGAAAAATATTTTAAAAAATAAATAGCAAGACAGAGGAAGGTAGATTTTTGTGAGTTCAAGCCAGCCTAGTCTACATTGAGAGTTCGAGGCCAGCCAGGGCAACATTAGTGATGCCCTGTCTCAGAAAAGAAAGGGGATGGGGAGAGGGGGAGAGAAAGGAGGAAAAGGTCAAGGAGAAGGGAGGGAAGGGAAGGGAAGAAAGGAGGCAGGGTAGGCAGCAGCATAGTAGCAGTAACGGCAAAGGAAACTCGATTAGCATTAAAGACAGAACTTAAGTATCCATAACAATGACGTTAATAATGAAAGAATGTGAAAATAAAGTATAAAAAAAAAATTTTAGAAGTCACAGTAGTAAGGAAAAGTGGTGGTGGCACACACCATTAATCCCAGCATTCGGGAGGCAGAGGCAGGCGGATCTCTGAGTTTGAGGGCAGCCTGGGCTACAGAGTGAGTTCTAGGATAGCCAGGACTACACAGAGAAACCCTGTCTTTTTTGGGGGGGTGAGGGGAGAGGTTGAGACAGGGTTTCTCTGTGTAGCTTTGTGCCTTTTCCTGGAACTCACTTGGTAGCCCAGGCTGGCCTCGAATTCACAGAGATCCGCCTGGCTCTGCCTCCCAAATGCTGGGATTAAAGGCATGCGCCGCCGCTGCCGCCGCCACCACCGCTGCCACCACCACCACCACCCGGCTGAGAAACCCTGTCTTGAAAGGCTTAGTAAATGTCCCACCTTGCACTCAATGTCATCCTGTGGCAAAAAGCAGAAATGCATGCCTACACAGGCATAAGTACCCTAGAAACCCGAGTTCGGTAAATAAAGGCCAACTATTTAATGTAGATCAATGGAACACTCCAAACAAAACTCAGCTCAGACAAAGCATCATCATGAACTGATCCAAAGAATGAAGAGCACATGTCCCAGAAAAGTACTCAGAAAAGCTGCTCACCTGGAGTGGATGGCCAGTTCCAGCCCAGAGAGGAGCATCACCTTCATTACCATCATCCCTACCAATGCCAACGCCAAGGTTGAATCCCAACACTCACCATCCCAAGGGCCTACACAGCTCTCCCAACACTCTAAGCCCCTCAACAGAACATATTTCATCTTATACTCATTCCCCAACTGTTTCCTAACCTTCAACAGGTTGTGTGGTTCCCAGGCCTCTGCCTACAGGCTGCTCTCTTTCTCTAGGGTGTCCCTACAACACTCCACATGGCAGATGTGCCTGAATAGCACAACAGACCTCAAATGCCACTTGCTTGCCGTGTGTCCCTCAATTCCTACCTTCTTGTTCCTCTCAGTAAATCAGTTCATCTTTCCTCTTATCTCCCATAACACTCTGACCACATACCAGGCCAAAATAACTTCCAAATCCAATACTAGAACCCATGACCTGACAAAAGGAGTTCACTTATGAGACAAAGAGATAAAGCAGCAGGTCACAAGTGGCCCAGAAAATCCAGTGCATATGTCACATTACTATAATGCTGCTTTTCAACAGCTATGGAGCCTCCACTCCACACTGTTACTGTGTTAGACTTATCCAGAAAGCAGAAAAACGCTTTTGTTGCCTACAAAGTGCCACTCATAAAAGGTTCGTGTAGAGTTAATAATGACAAAGGGTCCTTAAAATAAGGCCCTGAACTGGAAAGGTATAGTAGAGACATTGTGTGTGCAATCATAAAACACACCCTTTCAGAAGTGCCACCTTCTAAAATGGAGTAGTAAAAAATCCTACATCCAGAATATTGTACCTTCTGTGATTATGGTAGTAGTAAAACAAAACTATTTCCTTGAATATTTGTGATTACCTCCTTAAGCAGGAGGATGTGTGAATTTATTTGGATGCTAAATGTTACCAGTGGCTCAGAAAGCCATCATCTACAGATCACAGTAAATTACTTCAACAAGCCTGCCACACACACTTCCAGGTAGCAAAGCCCAGGACCTCGAATGTTGGACCTTAGATATTTCAAGTGGATAAACACTTCCTTCTTGAAATCCTACAGCTTCTTCAGCATTCCCTCCTTTCTATCTGCATACTCTGTGAAATGTACCAACATGCTATCCTAGGTGTTTGGGTTTGAATCTGAAATGTCCCCCACAGGCTTATGTTTTGAGGACAAATTCCACAATTTGTGAGACCATTTAAAAACTGCTGTATCTCCATGAAGTAAGGCTGGCAAAAATAGGTCACTAAGTTTCACCCACCTCTGGTTCCAGCCTGGATGCTTGCTCTATTTTCTGGTCCACCTGCAGGTAACAAAACACTGACACACACTGCCAACACTGTGGACTGTGAAACTGCATAAAAATAAACCCTTCCTCCTTCATTAGCTTCTGTCTGGTGTTTTGTCCCAGTGATAAGAAAAGTAACTGTCACAGCCTTTATCTGGCTAATTAATTAAGGCATGCCTTGTGAATTCAACCTCCAAGTGCTCACTCTGACCAGTGGTTATTGACCAGTGGGGACATCAGAATGTATTACCATCAGGATCACCCACAAGCAACCATCTGAAAAGGCTACTGCTAGTGTACACACCACAGACTGACCCAGGAATCTATTAGTGATGCGCACTCACTAAACAGATATTTACAAATACTTGATTCTAAGTCAGCACTGTACCTGACATGTTAAAATAGTAAACAAGACATATTTTGTCTTTCACACAGCTTTTTAGTGAAGCATCACTTAATGCTACAAGAGCATCAGATTAAAAAAACAATAAAATATTGAATGGATAACTGCATAATATATTTTAAATAATAGGCACTACAGAAAATAAAACAAGTAAGGAAAACTGAAGCAGCAAGAGTAAAACAAGTCAGATTCTGAACACAGAGCCAACATGGCTCCTGGCAAAAAGCTGGAGAGGGGAGTCAAAGGCACGTGAGAGGCTGGGGGCCTAAACTAGAAGGATGGTGTCTTGTGATGTGCAGAAGGCAGGCTGGACAGGGAAATGAGGAAATCAGTCTTCATCAGGTGTCGTTTGGTGTCCACAAGGCATCTGCTCTGATTTTTCTCTGCGGGCCACAGGTGACTTGGGGTTGCTGTCTCTCCACTGACCCCGTATTCTTGGTCCCAGGTCAAGGCAGTAACTACAAGGATGCTCTACTCTGAGACACTCTTCCTTTCCATTAGTAGTCTGTGGAAAGCTAAGTTTGAAACTACAAGAAAAATCTGTTCTTGCCAAACTTCCAGTCCATTCATCTACTGGTTTCTATAAAGATGGACTCAAGACTGCCCTACTCTATGCAGTGGCTTCAAATCTATTACAATAATTATTTATTTTGATATTTAAATTGTCTCCAATTTGGTGTGAGGACCCTTAAAGGGCTGTTTCCTTTAAAACATCCCAATAATTCTTACATTCTTATATTCTGTACAAACATAAATTTAATGTTGGCCTTTCCCTATCCAGCCCTCCTATTACCCTTTTTGAGGTTCTACTTAGTGGAAAATTCTAGTTAAACATGGCCTGGGCATTATATCAAATCTCTGATACTGGGAGATATCCTCAGGAGGCAGACAAAGCTGCAGCACAGAGCTTGCACTCTGCATGTACAAACACATGGCCACACTCACTTCTATACTGCAGTTCTACTTCTTGTAGGTGTTGAAAACCATGTGTTCACAATGACACAACCTCGACTCCAAACAACGATTTAGTGGTCATTTTTGTTTTCTCCTTTTCCCTTAATGTTTGGTTCCTACTGACCTTAATCAAGCCTCCCCACCATTACAAGGGACTATCCTGTCTGGGTGGCTCCCCATTCTGGACTGAATGTCCTGACACTCAAGACACCCTCCTTCCCCAACTCAGCTCACACCTCTAGCAGGCTCCCCATGGCATGGACACCCTCTTTATCTGTGGTGACACTGACACTCTCATGGAGACCCTGCCACCCTTCGGATTCCCTGAATCTGGAATTAGGGATGGTGGTAAGCTACCATGCGGATTGTAGGAGTCAAACCCAGGTCCTCTACAAGAGTAGCCAGTGCTCTTAACCACTAAGTCATCTCTTCAGCCTCAGATTTCACATTTAATAGGCAAAATCTAATAGAAAGAACTTAACTGTTTGCCATTCAGTTTGATACTTCAAAAGTTAAAGTGCACTTCCATCATGTCGCAACAAGGTGGCCAGGCCTCTCTGCACTCTCAGCAGACCAATGTCACTCTGACCAAAAGTCCACCTGCTGCGTGCTTCAGAGAGTCAGCTCAGGGCACAAGGCAAAAAGACAGCTTGACTGATTGCCCTTCTTCTCAGGGTCTTGCTGTGTGGCCCAGGCTGTCCGCAAACTCTCAATCCTCATGTCTCCACCTCTAGAGTGCTGAGACCACAAGCCTGTGCCCACTATACCAAACTAGGTCTTTCTTGAACAACTCTTCCACCTTTAAGCTCTTTTCCTCATTAAATCTCCTGAAGATAAAATCTTCCATTTCGTTAAGCACTTAGCAGAGGAAAGAAATATGGTCTCATGTAGCCTACACTAGCCTTACTTACTATGTAGCTGAGGCTAGCCTTGAACTCCTGATCATCCCACCTCCCCCTTACCATTAATAGGATTAATAGCATGTGCCACACTCAGCCTGAATAAACACATTTTAGCAAGAGACAATCAGCTCTAAAGTAACCATGTATATTTGCTTGCATGTGCTTTTTAAGAATATGACTAATAAGGATTAGTACTTTAGGCAATTATTTCCTTCAGACTCTAACTTCAAAACTATAAACAGAACAATTAAATTTTAAAATACTGTGGTGGTTTGAAAGAAAATGCCCCCAAAGGGAGCGGCACTATTAGGAGGTGTGGCCTTGTTAGAGAAAGTCACTGTGGGAGTGGGCTTTGAGGTCTCTTTTCTCAAGCTTCGCTCAGTGTGAGTCAGTCAACTTCCTGTTGCCTGAGTCAAGATGTAGGACTCTCAGCTCCAGCACCGTATCTGCATGCTGGTATCTCCATGCTCCCCATCCTGATGATAATCAATTGAACCTCTGAAACTATAAGCAAGCCCCCTCAATTAAATGTTTTTATTTATAAGAGTTGCTGTGGTCATAGTGTCTCCTCACAACAAAAGTAAACCTAACTAAGATGAATACATACGATATTCTGTTGACTACAGCATCCTCATCTTCTTGTTCATCTGCAAAAATAAATGTTTATAGTGTTACTATTTTATCTCCAACAAAATGTTTCATTAATTTATCTAAAAAATGTACCAAAAATATAAAGTTTTAAAAATTCAATTACTGGATGAAAAAGACTTTCAAAGAGAATTTTGTAGACCTCAACAAAGACCCATATATAAATTTCATTATAACATGTTAAGTGGTATATACATTGTGATTTTTTTAAGTGTTGATTAACTGACAAATGTAAATGAAAATTTTATAAACACATAATCTCAAGAAAATAAAACTTAGAACCACAGGATGATTGTGAAATGAAGGTAGACAATGTCAGAATAAGCTGCTTGTGAATGAAATGTTATGGCTGTTAATAGCCAACAGATACTTCTATTATAAAATGTCATACTCTTAGAACTTACCTGCTTTTCTTTAATTTGAATTTTCATTGGCAAATGAAATGCTAATATTTTCTTAAACCACCCTGAATTATCTTGGATAGCATCACCTCAACAATTTGAAAGTACTGTCTAAGTTATAGACAGAAAAAAATATATATCATTTTCCGTGTCTCTTTAGTTACCAAGCAGACTTCATTAGGATACCATCTTCTCTCCTCTTCCTTTCTCAGGCCTCTTCACCACCATCTCTTTTGTCCTTGCTCATAAACTGACCAGCCAAAGAGACTGCCTAAGTACATAAGTATTGCAGAACTTTCCCAGACCTTCCAGCTTCTCATTTGTCTTGTGTCCTGACAGGCTCTCCTTGGATCTCAGAACCTCTGGGAGCTCATCTGCCTCAGTGTCAGTAGTGAGTTTCGGCCATTCTTTGTAGTGTCTATCATGAATCACAGACTTCCCAAAACAACTTTACAGTCAAAGACACCACAAAATCATATTCAGGACTAATTTTCATCCTGATATTCCCATACCTAATCCATCACCAAGTCTACAGAAAAGGTCACTACTTTCTTATCCACAGCCATTCTGTTCCACCATCAAGGTCTACAGTCTTTGTCACTCCCTGAAACTACTGGATTAACCTGAAGATCATCTAAGTCTACAGTTTTCCTGTGCATCATCCTTAACTCCCCTTAAACAATGTGTTTATGTTTTTCACTCAAACCCTCTCCTTTCTCTTCATGTAATCTATGACCCATGTGACCAAGTATCTTTAAAACTAAGGCACTGTCTTAAATCTGCAGATCTTCACATATTTGGCAGATTACATGATCCAGTGAACACTTCCAAACATTCACAGAGCCAGGTAACAGCTCTGAAACAACATAGTGCAACAAGAGCTATTTCTTTATTTCTCTTGAGTTTGATGAGTTGATAATATATCAAAGAACCTTTAAGTATCATACAGCATCAGCCACCAAGCCAGCACCACAGGTAAAAAATATTATTTCAAAAAAAAAAGTGGAGAATTACCAGAAGGCAATAAAGCATCTGCTAGAGTACATATAAAACTTTAACCAAAAATGTGTGAATTTAAAAAATAATACAGACATAAAAACATGAAAATGATTAACTCAGGACAAAATGGAATAATACAAGGATACTATATAATTAAATACCAGTACAATTATGGATACTGTAAATTCTACATTGCTTTGGAGAAGGAAAACAGACTGAAGAGATGGCTCAGCAGTTAAGAGCACTTGCTGCTCTTGCAGAGGACCTAGATTTGATTCTCAGCAATTATATGGAGGCTGATAGCCATTTGTAACTCCAGTTCCTGGGGATCCAACACCTTCTTTTGGCCTCTGCAGACATGAGACATGTACACAGTGCACAAACACACACACAGGCAAAACACTCATAGCACATAAAACAAAAATAAGTAAATAAATCAATACATCTGTCTTAAAAAGAGTGAAAGAAAGAAACAGAGAGAGACAGACAGAAAGAGATGGCGAGACAGTTCTGTAGTGAGAAAATGAAGGAGGTTGGGGTGAATAGGATGCTCAGTTAGAACCAGCCAGAAGGAACCAATCACCCTCATAAACTCTGGATGTCCCAGGTACTATATAGCCAACACTATTCTTAGTTGGACATGAGAATTGTGATAATCAAGGACTCTGGTCTAGTAAGGTGACCCTGAGGATAGTCAAGTTCCCTAGGGGTTATTTTTAGTGTTCTTAGTACCAGGCAACTGTTTACTTCAGCCACCAGCATATTCAGCATGGCTGTACGGCAGTGTGTGGGTGGTGCCCATACACCTCACACGGGCAGCTCTGGTGAAAGCTGTAACAAAACTGTTTCTACTTGCCTGATTTTCTCTTGTATCTTGTAATGATGAAGTAGGAAACGATGTACAGAATGGCAAAAAGAAGAAAACATATCTGAAATAAAATTTAACAGGTCATTTACATTTTGCCCAACATTTTTATAACTAACAAAAGAAAATGAAGGATCTAAACTATTGAAAAGTAAAAATTTTGGACATTTCACAAATGTAACATTTTGATAAAAAATATTAATGTATGTGAACTGGTCAGTTCTGAAGATCTGCAGTATCCTAGTTTAATAATATTTTGGTGAGAAAGCCCACTGGAGAATTTCTCTTTTCATAACTTGATCAAATGTTTTTCAAAGTCATGTGGAAGTGTGAAAAGCCAAACTATCATCAACAATTCTGAAGACTGAAACCAATGAGTACAATTGCCCTCCTGAAAAGCAAGGCATTCTAAGAGCTTCGCTAATATGTAAAGGATGTGCAAGTAACACAACCTGACAGAGTCAATCACATGAAGCTTTAGCATAAAAGAAGCATCACAGATCAATATGGATAAAAATAACTTCAATAAACACACCACAAATCAAAGTTAAATTCTTTGTTCAGCTGTGGTTTAATTCATATTACTCTGTCTAATAAAAACTGCATGATATTACTATATATGATCTCAGGTTCTGCTACCCATGCACAGCAGTGCCCTCCTCCATTGTGCTAATTAATGGAGGGAGGAGAGTCAGCTTAACATCTTTACTGATTAGAACTTACAATATACTCTTGGGTTTTTAACATACAGTGCACCGTTCTTCACCACATCACTATGTCACACAGCAGGCCTACTAAACTCACACTCTAAGGAACTCTGGCATCCATTGGCCACACCTCAACCTGGAAGCTCTCTTTCTGATCCCTGAACTGTTATTCTACTCTCTACCTCTATGAGCTCAAATTGTTTAGATCCCATGTACAAATGAGATTATTTGGTACCTGTTTTTCTATATATGCAGACTTCACTTGGCAGACTATTCCCAGATTATCCCTTGTAGTCCCAAATGGCACAATTTCCTTAAGGCTAAATGGTACATGTAAGGATTACCACATTTTCTTTACCCATTCATCTACTGACACACACATCAATTGTTTCTGTAACCTCACATGGTGACACCCTGAGCACAGAGTCTCTCATAAATCAATTCATTTTCTTTGAATGTGAATCCAGAATGGAAGAGGTGGACCACTTGGCATATTTGCTTTGCATTCTGGAGGGTATGCCAGCTGTTTTGATGCCAGTAATATACAAGGCTTCCTTTTTTCCATGTCCTCAACAGCACTTCTCTCTTGCTCTTTGGAAGCAGCCATTCCAACAGGTATGAGGTGAGTCTTCCTTTCCATTTCTCTATGACAAAGGAGTCTAAGTACATTTTCATACACCTGTTGTCCATTTGTCTGTCTTCTTTTGAGAAATGTCCACTCAGGTCTTTTGCCCATTTTTATTTGAGTCATTATGCCTACAATGCACTCCTTTTGTCAGAGCTGGGGCAACAAATGGGTAAACAGAGAAGGTCAAGAAACAGGATATCCATCAAAGACCAAATGCTAAAAACAAAGCCTCAGTCAAGCTTATGGAGCATGGAAAAAATATGAAGTCTTTCAGAAAGCTGATATCTATGGACCTCTCAGGATGAGTTGGTGGAATATGCTAACAAAGACTCTGGACCTGGGTGGTTGTCACCCGTGTAATGATACCACTTAGAAAACAACATTGAAAATGGAGAGGAGCACTACAAACTGAGTGTCCATATTCTCAATACATGAGGGAGCGTGGTAAAAGACAACCTAGCACTTGTTCTGAAGCCTGAAGACTGCTAGGAACCCAGGCTAACAAGAGGATGTTAGTAGAGTTAGAACCTCCTCCTGAAATCCTCTGAAGCACAGAAAATGGGTCAAAAGGAAAACCAAATGGTGAAGAAACATAAAGAAATAATGGTATCCTGAAGCTCCACCTGGGGGTTGGCGGTGGATCTCTGCATCTGCTTCCATCAGTCCAATCAGTGAGAGAGAGGAGGGATTATATGAGCAAGAGATATTGAGACCATGATTGGAAAAAGCACAGGGACAAATAGCCAAACTAGTGGAAACACATGAACTGTGAACCAATGGCTGAGAAGCCCCCATGAAACTGGACCAGGCCCTCTGGATAAGTGAGACAGTTGAACTGTTTAGGAGGCCCCCAGGCAGTGGAACCAGGACCTGTCCTTGATGCATACACTGGCTTTTTGGAACCTAGGGCCTATGCTGAGACACTTTGCTCAGCCTTGGTGCAAGGAGGGGACTGGACCTGCCTCAACTGAATCTACGAGGCTTGGCTGAATCCCCAGGGGAGACCTTGCCCTAGAGGAGGTGGGAATGGGGAGTGTATTGCAAGGGAAGGCTGGGGGGTGGGAGGAGGGAGGACATGGGAATCTGTGGCTGATATATAAAATTAAATTAATTATAAAATAAAAATATTTTTAAAAATTAAACAAAAGAAGAAATAATGGTCTACAATGCAGTGGAAGTCAGGCTCCAAGAGCAAGGAAAGAAGAGTAACTTGGCAATAAAACAATGAGCCATAAGGTTAAAGTCTGACGTCAGGTAGCTGGCAGAGGCTGGCTGAGTTTATCTGTGGGGCTTACTATATCCAGGAACCCATTTTAATACTAGGGATACTAGTGGGTAAAGGTGCACCTTTGTGACACTCACATTCCAGAAAGAGAAATAACAATACAAATAGATAACAGATAAGTAAATTACAGTGTGTCTAAGGATGGTCAGTCTGGGCCTAGGAAAATAGAGAGTACCATCAACAGTGGCGGCTCATCTCAGCAGGATGTCATCTGAGGATGAATGAGGGGACAAGAGGAGCAAGACTAGCAGTGTGTGATGCAGAGACAATAATAATGTCAGGGTCCTGAGACAAGATGCCTCTGGTGTGTTCAACCAAAAGGGAAGAATAAGAGATGAGCCTAGGGATTAACAGGAGTCCAGTGCACAGAGGACTTTGTTCCAGGTGCTGGTATTTACACATGGTAACTGCCAGGTTGGCTCTTACCCTGAGGAAGACAGGAATCCATGTAAGATTGGGAACAGAGGGGTGACATGATCAGATTCAGTGAAGAAAATCACCCTAGTTGCCTAGAAGCAGAGACCAGGAAAGAACTGAGCAACTGAGCACAAAAAAAAAAAAAAAACCGCAGAAGAGCCATCACTCAGACCTGTGGAGTGAGGCATTAAGAAATGATTGAGTTGTGAATGCTTTGAAAGCAGGCCTGCTAGGACTCGTAAAAATAAATACAAAGTTCCTGAGAAACTGGAAAGACTGAGTTGCTAAGCCCTCAGTCAGGAAAGATTACAAAAGGAATGGTCCGGAGGAGGAAAGGGCTCTGCTGAGTTTGAGGTATACACTATGAAGGTGGAAAGCTGAGTGAGTAGGTCTGTATACAAATCTATACTGTTCAGAGGGAAAGGATAGTTTCAACCTAAAAAATAAAAAATAATCAGCAGATGACACACAATGTCCTAAGGCTGAGATGCAAAATCAGGCAGAGAAGAGAAGTCTGAAGACAAAGCGCAACTCTCAGATGTTCAGCATCAGTTTAGAGGCTGCCAAAGAAACAGCCACCAGGGCGGGGCACCGAGCGAGGGCCTGCACATCTCCTGACCCACATGAAGGAAGGGGAATTTGCAACAGTGTCAAATACTGCTGATGGCCAAGCAAGATGAGGAAAGAGGATTGGCAACTGGGTTTGGTGCCATGGAAGTCACTGCAACCTTGACAAGAGCCGTTTTTCTGGAGTACTGGAGACAAAGGCTTGGCTACAGTGGATCGATTCCAGGAAGAGCTAGAAAGAGAAGTGCCAGCTAAAGCAATGCTCTAGGGTCCTTCCCTAGTGCTGCACAGAACAAAGGGTGGTGAGGAGGAGGGATTCAAAGTCAGGAGGCTTTTGTAAAGATGAGAAAAGTCACAGAAAACAGGATGAATGATCCAGCAGCCAAAAAACAGAAGAGGGAAATGGAATAATGCTGAAATAACTGCGAAGCTGAGGGACTGACAATCTTTCTGAATGAAGGGGCGGGGAATGAGGGGGGAGTGGAGAAAAAGAGGAGAGGGGGAGGACCATAATAATGATGGTGGTGCAGTAGACAACTGGGAAGTCACTGCAACTTCGACAAGAGTTGTAGTGGAGACAAAAACCTAGCTGGTGTAGATTCTGGGAAGAGCTAGAAAGAGAAAGGAGTAGGGCCTGAGAGGAGGGAAGGAGAAGGAAGAGGACAGCTGCACTGATCTCCGCTCTCATCTCCTATTTTCCTCTTCATTTGAGCACACCAGACCCATCCCACATCAGACTCTTGGGATCACTATTGTCTTTGCTTCTCAAGCCAACTCTCAGATGTCTGAATCTCTTATCCTCTGTCCCACAACCCTTCCTCAGATGACACCTTGACAAGGTGTGTACCCCACTGCCCCTGCTGCTGGTGCTTCCTAAGCATGCCCCAAGCATCAGTGGACATGCTGTAATTTAGTTATTATCTATTGACAGCCCATTATGATGTCCTCTGTTTTTTTTTTAAATTTATTTATTTATTGTATGTATATGGTGCTGTATCTGCATGTGCACCTTTATGGTGGAAGAGGGCGCCAGATCTCATTACAGATGGTTGTGAGCCACCGTGCGGGTGCTGGGAATTGAACTCAGGACCTCTGGAAGAGCAGCCAGTGCTCTTAACCACTGAGCCATCTCTCCAGCCCAAAAGTATTTTTTGTTTATTTGTTTGTTTGGTTTTTTTGGGTTTTGTTGTTGTTGTTGTTGTTGTTTTTCAAGACAGGGTTTCTCTGTGTAGTTTTGGAGCCTGTCCTGGATCTTGCTCTGTAGGCCAGGCTGGCCTCAAACTCACAGAGATCCGACTGGCTCTGCCTACCAGTGCTGGGATTGAAGGCATGTGCCACTGACGCCCAGCGATGTACTCAGTTTTAAAGAAGGAAAAGGGGAAAGGTGAGCACAAATATTTGAGTTTAGTTGCTAGGGTAAGGAGGTTTGTCTAAAATACCTCTTTTGTTGCCTTTCATTCCCTTGGTACAACTTATTAAATCAAAATTCTATATGGAAAGTGGAAGGAGATGATAAATAAATAAAAATAGAGCAAAATAACAAAAGCAAGGGACAACATGAGATTAAAGAGTCTTTAAATTTCCAGGCAAACCCAGACTAGAATTCCCAACACCTAAGGCCTGACAATGATGTCAAACATGATGCTTAATTCTGATACTGAGACGATGTAGCTAGAGTCCCCAAGAAATATCAGCCACCTGATGATCCTAACAGCCCAGATACTTTCAGACTTTGTCTCTCTCCCTTCTCCCTGATCTCACTTCTTCGCTTCTCTTCCTGCACCCCTCCAACCTGCCCTCTCTCTCTCTCCAGCCAAACTCTTCAAAATACTAGCTTGTACTTCCACAGCTTTCTACCTTTTCATCATTCATTCATCTTCTAATCACTAATCTGCCTCCATGCCCACTGTACCCAAAGGACCTAGGCAGTGGAAGTGAAGACCTACTAGCCAAACTGCAGGTGCAAAAGTTACTCGGCCTCCATCAGTAGTGTCCTTCCTTCTCTCATGGCTTCTCTTTTCCTCAACCTTTACCAGCTGCACTCCTCTGGCTCCTGGGCTGAGCACTCTTCCAGTTCCATTCTGCAAGTTCTTCACAGGCTCTATCATTTTCCCAGGTTTAACCTCCAGGCCCAGGAAGCCCTTGACCACACCTAGAGAAGCATTGGCTTATAAAAATGCAAACCAAAGTGAGACCCGTGAAGACGGGAAGAAAATGAAGCCAAGGACAGGCTGAGGAACAGAAAAGCAGGAGCCAGAGCAGACATCTAGCTGCAGTGAAAGAACCAAGGACAGTAGAAGAATAGATGGTCTGGTGGTGGTGGTGGTGGTGGTGGTGGAGGAGGAGGAGGAGGAGGAGGAGGAGGAGGAGGAGGAGGAGGAGGAGGAGGAGGAAGGGAAAGGGGAAGGAGAAGGAGAAGGAGAAGAAGAAGAAACTGAAATTCTTACAAGAGCCAAAGGATTGGGGAGCACCAGAGAAAACCTGTCTTCTGGACATGACAGGCTCACTGCACTCAAGAACTCACAGCAGTCTGGGTTACCTGAACAAGATCTGTGTAAGATCAAGTCAGTCAACTTGATTCCAGCACAGAGTAGGAGGGGCTCACAAGCCTTAACCTTAGCTACAGAGAGTTAAAGGTTTCTGGGGAAGAGACAGTCAGTTTTCTTTAAGGGCATACCACACTTCAGTGAATGGCCCCATACTCACAAGTATATGGGCAGCATAAAATGGGCTTGATGGAGGCAGGGGAGGGAAGAGGTGAAAGGAAACTAATTTGGAAGTGGGTCAGGGGTGGATCTGGGAAAAGTTAGGGGGATACGTGGGGAATGAACAAGATCAAAATACATTGTATGCATGTATAAAATTCTCAAATATAAAAATTGTAGGTGTTGGGGATTTAGCTCAGTGGTAGAGCATTCACCTAGCTAAGCGCTAAGGCCCTGTGTCTGATCCTCAGCTCCTAAAAAAAAAAAAGAAAGAAAGAAAGAAAAAGAAAAAGAAAAAAGAAAAATTGTAAATTAAAATAGATCTTCAACATTCCCCCCAAAATAAGAATAGGGGTTTTTACCAAAGATGTTTAGAATTTTAAATGACATTTAAAAGTGAAAGGAATTTCAGAAATTCCAGGGAGTTCATATAAAAGTGGATGATAAATAATGAAAGTTAATTGTGGTGGTATTGTGTTCCCCAAAATATTGTGCACCCTAATAAATTTATCTGGGGTCAGAGAACAGACAGCCACTAGATACAGAGCCAAAAATGGTGGCTAGAAAATGGGTCAGAGCAAGCCTTAGCAGAAGTTGGGTGGTGGTGGTGGTGGTGGTGGTGGTGGTGGTGGTGGTGGTGGTGGTGGTTGTGGTGCACGCCTTTAATCCCAGCACTTGGGAGGCAGAGCTAGGCAGATCTCTGTGTGTTCAAGGACACAGCCAGCATGGAGATACACGCCTTTAATCCCAGGGAGTGATGGCAGAAAGAGAAAGATATATAAGGCATGAAGAGCAGAAACTAGTAGCATTTGGCTGGTTAAGCTTTCAGGCTTCTAGCAGCAGTTCAGCTGAGACCCATTTTGGATGAGGACTCAGAAGCTTGCTGAGGAAACAAGACCAGCTGAGAAACTGGCGAGGTGAGGAAGCTGTGGCTTGTTCTGTGTCTCTGATCTTCCAGCATTCACCCCAATAACTGGTCTCAGCTTTGATTTTATTAATAAGAACCATTTAAGATTCATGCTACAGTTAATGAACAAAAGGCCCTAGGAGCCAGAATGCAAAGCAGGAAACCAAGGAGAAGCAATACATTTAAGAGTACAGGTAAGGGTTGGGGATTTAGCTCAGTGGTAGAGCGCTTGCCTAGCAAGCGCAAGGCCCTGTGTTCAATCCTCAGCTCAAAAAAAAAAGAGTACAGGTAAAGCTACAAATTCTAAAAGTGCTGCTCACATGGAATAAAAGCTACTGGCCACAAATACAGAGACTGGCATGGAAACCAAAGAACTGACTGCAAATCTGTGCGGCTTCCCAAGGTGCACTGCACATAGGTTCTTCTCCAAATGAACACATCTTTTTCTTGTGTGAGGTCTCAAGACCTCACTTATGGATGAGTGAACTGAAAGTAAGCTACGATGATGCCTTCTAATCTCCCTGTACTCCAGGAACCACAACAGCAAATCTCTAAGCAAAAAAAAGAGTAAAGTATTGCAGCAACTCACCACTAAGGGTGAGATACAGCTGACGGGAGAAGATGGGCGAGCTCAGTGCTTAGCAGGGCTCCGAAGACAATGAGCTTTCTTTGGCTGCCAGAGAAGAACAGTTATGCTATCACCCCTCCCAGAGAAACCCACAGCACTTCTCAGTGACATCTAGCCTATGGAGAAGGTGATCCAAGCCCTTAGGAACCCCATGCCCTTAGACCTGATTTGAACTGAGGGACCTAGTCCCCAGTGACCTAAGTTTAATATGTATTGTCAAAAGTTAATAGCCTTAAATTCCAGGTGTAACATTCAACTTAGATACAAGCTGGTGCATCATGATTAAATTTTACTATTTATCTTCTTATTTAAGATCTAAATTTGAAAGATACCAAGCAGGACCAGAAACATCTCTACCCAGCCTGAGAGCCAAGAGCTATTACTGAGAGGCTCATAAGTCTGCACCAGATTTATTTTAACATTATTAATCCAAAATATAAGACATAAGTATTTAGAAAGTTTACAAACTAACTACCAATTAAAGTAAATTTAAATTGTACTTCTTTGAAATCACCCAATGACAAGGAAAACTTAAAAATCCAGATTAATGAAAGACACAAAGACTCAAAACAGTTATTTTTTTTTAAATACCAGAAAGATGAAACAGACCAGGGAGATGGCTCAGTGGGTTAAAATGCTTGCTTTACAAGCATGAGAACATGAGTTCAGATCCCTAGCACATACATACATTTGCAATCCCAGTGCACGGGAAATTGAAACAAGTGGATCTTGGGGGTTTACTGGCCAGCCATTCTAACCCAAGCAGTGAGCTCCAGGTATTAATGCACCACACATGTACAAATGGATGGACATATGAATGGATAGATGGATAAATATACAGCTGTTTCCCTACTGTAGCCCTGGCTGTCCTGGAACTCGCTGTGTAGACCAGGCCTCGAACTCAGAGATCCACCTGCCTCTGCCTCCAGAGTGCTGGAATTGAGCTTCAATTTTGATGAAGTGGAGTTAAGTTAAAAAGTATGCAGTAAATTAAAAGGCAGAAGTAAGGCAAAGTAGATCCTTAAATTATTCCATAAAATAGAAAGGAAAGAGATACTTCCAAACTCATCCTACAAAACTTATATTACCTTGCTACCAAAATCTTGTAAGACATAAAAACTATAAGCCAATATATGGACACATATGCAAAAATCCTCAATAAAATAGGTATAAATGGAATTCAACAGCATATTAAAAGATCATATGACTGGTCAGTAAACCCTTAGGATCCATTTGTCTCAACTCTCCATGCACTTGGGTAACAGTCATATACAGCTGAGACTGGCATGGGCTTTTGAAACCCCTAGTGACTTATCTCCTCCAACAAGGCCACACCTAATCCTTTCCAAGCAGTTCCATCAACTGAGAACCAGGTATTCAAACATACATGGGACCATTCTCATTCACACCACCACATTCCACTCCCTGGTACCTATAGGCTCCCCTGACCATATAATACAGAATGCATTTAGTTCAACTTCAAAAGTCGCCATAGTCTTTCACAGACAAGTCCTCATAGTCTTTCAGTCTCAAACACAGTTTCAAAGTCCAAAGTCTCTTTTGAGACTCAAGGCAATCTCCTAATTGTAAAACCTTCTGTAAAATAAAAAAGCAGATCACATACTTCACACTTCCAACATACAGTATACTAGAATATACATTACTGTTCCAAAACAAAAGAACAGGGGTATAGTGAGGAAATACTGGACCAAAGCAAAACCAAAAATCAGCAGGGCAAACTCTAAATCCTGTAGCTCTATATCCAAAGTCAAAGGACTTACACGGCTCCACCCCTCCAGTTTTGCTGAGTGTAACACACACACACACACACACACACACACACACACACACACACACACACCCCTCAAGCTGGTTCCTTACCCTGTATGCAGCTCTTCTTGGAAGTATTCCATGGCCCTAGCATCTCCAACATATTAGGGTCTCGAACACAATCCAAGTTCACTTTCAAAGTTTTGTACTATGGCCTCTCCAGGCCTCCATACAAGGACTATACTGCCACAGGTTGGCCTCAGCAGCTTTCCTTAAATTTGAAAGAAGGTTCCATAACCCTTTCATTCCTATATCCTTCATGACTCTAAAGTCAGAACCACATGGCCAATGCTGCCAGGCTCTGCTGTATGCTTAAGATGAAGCCTGGCTGCTCCTTGCATTAGATTTGCATAAACTTTCCTTTGTTGTTTCTTTTCCAGGAACAGATAATTCCATAGGCCTTTTCCTTTCATGAGCTGCAGGATTGGCTAGGTAGGGTATCATAATAAGGACACCAAGCTCTTTATTCCATTTTTCCTTATCTCTTTCAGTATAAACCTTAGTTCCAACATTAAATTTCTCTTTTTCTCCTTAAACTATATGTTTTATATTTCTTTTTGCACTGCTTGCTCTTTTTCATTGTAGGCCTGCATAAAAGTAATCACTAATAACCATGTAGCAGAGTCAATATTAGGCTGTCTTGAAATCTGCCAATGAAAGTAGTCCAAAGCTTTTCAATTTAGCCTCAAGAAGGTTCTTAAGACAAGGGCAAAAAGCAGTGATGTTCTTTGCCAAAATATCATGACAGTGATCTCTAGCCTAGTTGCTAATATTGTTCCCCTATGAAACCGCATGAGCTGGGATTCAACTGTCCACATAGCTCTCAGTAATAATATCTTCTAAGCTCCTACTATGGTGGTTCATTAAACGCCACCTAGAGCATTCAACTATTTTTCTAGTCCAAAGTCCCAAGGTCTTACATATTTCTCCCCAAAACAGTATGGTCAGCGCTGTCACAGCAAGAGCCCACTCCCTGGTAACAACCTCTGTCTTGCTTTTCTACTTCTGTGAAAAGGAACTATGACTTCTATAAGGCTACTTATAGAAGAAATGGTTTATTGGAGCTTATAGTTTCAGAAGGTGAATTCACAATCATCATGGCAGGGCTCATGGCAGCATTCAGGCATAGCACTGCAGCAGTAGCTGAGAGCTAACATCCTGATCCACAAACAGCAGGCACAGAGAGTTAACTGGAACCAGCATGGACTTACGAAACCTCAAAGCACTCCCCAGGGATACACCTGCTCCAATAAGACCACCTCTTAATTCTTCCCAAGCAGTTCCACCAACTGAGTACTAAGCATTCAAATTTATGAGCCTATGGGGTCACTGTCATTCAAACCACCAAACAATTAATAAAAAAAAAAAAGAGGCTATGAATTTGAAAGAAAGGAAGAGTATATTGGAACACTTGTAGGGAAGAAAGTTAAGAAATAATAATTTTCTTATTATTTTCCTAGTAATTATAATACTAAAAATGAAAGACATAACAAAAAAAGTTTTAAAAAAATAGGTAAAAACAAATGTAACAAAAACTATTAAACACATCTACAATGAAAACTATACAGCACTCAAAAAACTGAAGATGCCACTAGAAGATAGAAAGGCCTCCAATGTTCCTAGATTAAGAGAATTAATACTATTAAAATGGCATACTACGGAAGTATTCTTGAACTGCATTGGCACCAGAGATCACTTCCTAAATATAACACCAACAGCACAAACACTGAGCACAACAAGTAATAAATGGGACCTCTTGAAACTGAGAGACTTTTTGCAGGGCAAAAGATACAGTCAATAAGACAAAAAGACAGCCTACAGAATGGGAAAAGATCTTCACCAACCCCACATCTCACAGAGGATTGATCTCCACAGTATATAAAGAACTCAAGAAATTAGACATCAAAATACCGAACAATCCAATTAAAATATGGGCTAAAAAGCTAAACAGAGAATTCACAAAGTAAGAATCACAAATGGCTGAAAGACATTTTAAAAAATGCTCAACATCCTTAATCATCAGAGAAATGCAAATCAAAATGACTTTGAGATACCACCTTACACCTGTTAGAATAGCTATGATCAAAAACACTAACGACAGTCAATGTTGGAGAAGATGCAGAGCAAAGGGAACACTACTCCACTGTTGGTGGGAATGCAAACTTGTACAACCACTGTGGAAGTCAGTATGGTGGTTTCTCAGAAAATTGGGAATCGAACTACCTCAAGACCCAGCCATACAACTCTTGGGCATATACCCAAGGAATGCTCAATCATACCACAAAGACAGTGCTCAACTATGTTCACAGCAGCATTATTTGTAATAGCCAGAACCTGGAAACAAACTAGATGCCCATCAACTGAAGAATGGATTAAGAAAATATGGTACAGATACACAATGGAATACTACTCAGCAGAGAAAAACAATGACAGCATGAAATTTTCAGGCAAATGGATGGAACTAGAAAAAAATCATCCTGAGTGAGGTAAACCAAACCCAGAAGGACAAACATGGTATGTACTCACTCATAAGTGGATTCTAGATAGAAAGCAAAGAACAATCAGACTGCAACCCACAGAACCATAAAGCTATATATATGGCATGGAGGACCCTAGGATGACTGTTGCTTATAATAAGATTTGGTTATTATACTGAGCAATTACTGAGCAACCCTCAATGAAACATTACACTATTAAGGACAATGAAATTCCTCATTGGGTTTCTGAGCGCTGAGTGTGCCCTGTGGCTGCAGCTGAAGCCCAACATGGCAGAGACCTATTGGGCCTTCGTGAAAAACTCTCCCCTTCCAATGCCAATGGGGATTGAAAGCCCAATATGGCCAGCTTTGGCAAGCATTAACATAAGCCTAGGAACTGCAGCCATGCAGTTGGATTCTCCAGAAAGTAATGTATGGTAACTGCTTTTTCAAGTATGTTTGTGAACGTGTCACCCAGACACCTAGGAGATTAAGGTTAACACTGAAGATTACTGACCTCCATTTATTAACAGTAGCATGCCAGCTAAGCATTTTCATTCTCACAATCCTATTCAAGCTGGAGCAGTACCTACTTCTCAGGAGTGGCTCTGTGCAACATTTTTTGGCCTCCTGAAATTCATTTAGCCCCCTTTGAAGATTCCTTAAAATTTGTGAGTCTGAATGTAGCCATTATGAGACCATTAGTTCTGCTCCTTGTGAGCTGCATGTTCTTCCTTTATGGTTCTTAGTTGTTCTTTTGCACAGCTGCCAGCTTAAGACGTACTGGGATCAAGAATAATGGGCCTCGGCAGTTTGTGTTCCTGGAGTTGTGTCCATGCCAATGGATACCCACATGCTCCAGAAGAGAATTTGACATCGCTGCTGCCGTTGTTGCTATTATAACAGTGATGACCACTTCTACTACTGTTTCTGGGATTGCCATTTCATAATTGGTTACTACAGTTAGCACAGTGGAGACCCTGGCAGCAAAAGTAGCTACCACAGTTAATTAATCTTTCATTCTATTGGGCATGACAAATTTAAATTAATAGTTATATACATTTCGATTGGCTTTGAAAGTTATAAATTTACAAACTCAAGTTCCATTTGCTCTCGGGATACCATCTTACTGAATGGGTCCCTCCTCACATTGTACAACAAAAGCCAATTTCTAGAGTCCTCACATTCTATACTGATGCAAATAAATCAGGG